>NW_027185735.1:2416054-2446015 GCF_028583685.1 Petaurus breviceps papuanus
CACACACACACACACACACACACACACACACACACACACACACACACCTAGCTGTGTGACCTTGGGCAAGTCACTTAACCCCAATTGCCCTCCAAAAAGAAAGAAAAGGCAATGAAACTATCCTATGGTCTTAAATGATATAGGGGACCATGGTCCAAACCATTAATATAGATTCCTGATTGCTGAAGACAAAGTCCAGCACAGGAACAGTCTGCTTAGTCAACATTCCTCTGGCTTGATTTATGTATACTCCCAAACTTAGAGAGTCAATATATCCTTCTGCCCAAATGAGCCACAATGGCAAATTTAGAGGCAAAAGGAGCTATACTGATTCAATGCTTTATCTTTGTTGAATATTTTCCCATGATATTTTTAAGTATACTTTTGTTTTTATAACTGCTATATTGACTTCACTCTATTTTAATTCTAGCCTGAAACACCAGACCAACCTTAATCAAAACTAAACCAGAACAGTCAAGGTTTCCCTTCATGTCTCTTTTCTCCTCATTATTTATCTTGAGATTCTTGAACTTCTTATTTCTCCAGATGAATTTTGTTATTATTTTATGTGGTTCTACAAATGTAGCCAGTTCAGAGTTTGTGTGATGTGGCACTAAAAATGTAAATTAATTAGGTAGAATCATTATTTTCATTATATTAGCACAAGCCCAATCATGAAGAAGATTCCTCTTCCTGCTGATCTTTTCTGCTGTACTATTCCTTAAACCACAGTTGGCTGTCTTGGAGAGAAAGAAGAAAATGTTCTTACTCCTCCTTACTTTAAATTTTCTACAGAAATGTGAAGTATTCTTACTTTTGAGTATCATGAATGTTAAGGAAACATTCCACTTCTTATGCTTTGAGGCAACTGGATTATCATTTTTAAGAGACTTAGAAGTCAGAAGAGGTGAAAAGAAAGGAGGTAAAGAAGAAAGGGTGAACAGCAATACTCTTCCTCTTCTGATGTTTATTTAAATGATTATTTGAGAGGTTCATAACTTTTCTTAGAATAGTCTTCTGCCTTACATCAGAAAATTAATTACTCTCTCTGCCATTAAGAGAAAAGGAGAGGGAGCCCTAGCAACTCTGATTTTCTTTTTACCTGGTAGACCCTAGGTTCAGATCCATTGATAGTACTCATCAGCACAAGCTTGTTCTTTATATTTGGCACCATTGGCACCTATCTGGAACAGACAGAGATAGAAATAAATGCAAGAGATGCTAGAATAAAATATTCCAAATATACCCTATAACTTACATTCCCTGGTATTTAACTTAATTTTTGATTGCATAATATTTAAGGATGGTGGATATAGAATATTTCCCCAAAACATTTTTTTAATTTAATAACTTTTAATTATTCAGAAATCTGATCCTTTCTAAGGAAGTAGATATATTAAAAAACAAAGCAAAACTTTACATCTTCATTATTTTAGAAGATTTATATTAATATGCTCATATATACTTCATTTTCAACTGTGATGCTAATTGTTATCAGTTTTCTAGAATGTTGGGACTCTAGTGCTGATTTCCCACTGGCTACTCTACTGGTTTTTAACTGCTGAAAAGAAACCAGTAGAATAAATAGAACTCCACATCCATAGAAATATGAAGTTCAACCTATAAATTTTCATCACCAAAAAAAAAAAGGTAATCATTTCAGTATTTCTTTGTTTTTTTTTATTTTTACAGTATATAGTGGCAATCATTTTTTTCTTATTTGAATATGTCTGTAAACTACTAGCTAGGTTAAGTGGTCCTTGTGATTCCTAATTGAAAGTGACACTAAACAAAATGGTGAAATTTGTCTTCATTGCCTGCCTCTTCAACTGCTTTTCTGTACTGCCTCTCCTACTTACATGAATCCAATACTGCCATCATCAGTATCTTTCAAGTTTCTATGCTATTTTACAGCTAACAAAGTGCTTTACTCACCATTCCCCAATCTAGTGAAAGCATTTTCTCAGTTTTAAAATGAAGAAACTGAGGCTCAGAACGGTTAAATAAGTGGCCATGATCTTGACCACATGGTTAGTAAGTGGAAATGTCAGGAGTACAACTCACATCTTGTGACTAAAAGTGCAAAATTTGTAACCCTAGCTAAGGCTCCCTAGTGTCGGACTCTACCCTCATGACAGTTACCTAACTCCTCATGTTTTCTTCTTTTACCTCATCAACTTTAATGTATCCAGCTTCTTTGTTTCCTACTAATCTTACATTCTGATAAGAAACAGAAAAGCTCATTTAAGATATTAATGGCTACTAATGGCTTAATGTGTTATCCCTCAAGTTAAATTTGCATTTTAACTTTAGCCTTCAGTTATAACATCTAGAAATTTAGGAGGAAGATTTTTGGACTCCATTTTTCCCCCTGTGTTATGACTACTCCTAACCTTTATTAGGTAGATAATAAATTCCTAGAGGACAGGTTATTCTTCAAAGCTGAATTTGTTAATTATTATAAAATGGATATTTAATGTTTTGAGATTAAATACCATGAGGGAGAAGATATTTTTACTTTAGAAAGAAATGATGAGGTAAGCCTAGTCCAGGAGATTAAATCTGAAAGAGAGTCATAAATTTACCTATATCTCAGGTTGTATACCAGCAGGTATGTATATGTGTCCTCATGCAAATAATTTCTAATTCTAAAATGTGGATAACATACCATTTATGATAATTGGCTGATTAATGATCATATAAGACACTAAAATCCAAAGAAGATAAATAATAACAAGAATTTTAATTTCTGCATTATTAATTTATAGGGGAACTTCATCTGTTGAGTTAAATAGATGTGAACTTGACCTAATGATTTTGTAATTTTAATAATATAAAAATGCTAAGTTCATATAAGAAGGATCATATCAATCTCCCAAGATTAATAAATAACATTAAAAACTTTGTTCTATGTAATATTTACATTGTCTATATATTTGCTACACATTAATTTAAGCAAAATAGTTATATAAGATTTTTGAAAGAAAAGATTGCCTGGCCCCTTGCTTAGTGCTTATTAATTCCTGCTGAATTAAAGAAATGGTATTATTTCCAGTTTAACATAGAAATGCTTTTTGTTAATTATGTGAACACTTTAATAATCACAGCTTCCTATTTTAGGCAACAGAATTCATAGAATTCATTTTTAAATTAGGCACTATATTTTAGGTTTCTATAAAATTAACTAAAATATTTTGTGTAACTTTGGAAATATGATAATATTTAGTTATTGAAATGGAAATGTTTTAAATTCATTATAATTGAGATAATTCTATTTACCATCAGTATTTTATGGATACTTTGAATATTCTACATTTATCCTAGAATTAAAGAATCATAAATTTTGAAACAGAAAAGACCTAATTATACAGATAAGAAAATAGTGGCCAAGAGAGGTTGAAACTTGCCTAAGGTTGCAAAGCAAAGAATGAATCCCTGTCCTTACCCCAAACAAGAGCCCTTTCTGGTGCACTATTACAGAAGGGATACCTCACTTCAGAACTCTGCAGATGTGGGCTGCTAAAAAATAATTTTGTGGCTAGCCTATGCGTATGCTAGTAAAGCTGTACAGGGAAATCTAGTGGGGGGAGGTCATGGAGGTAGGGGATATCATGAGTATCTGTATAGGTCCTTTCAGCAACCCTATAAAGATTATTATGGAAATGTCTAAATGGAAATCCTTGGAGTTGCCCAAACTATATAAGTAACAATAAATAAATAGAGGATCCCAAAAAAGGTGAAAGATATTTGTTCTCTAGTGATAGAGGCTAGATGTACTAGAGTACACTGGAGTAAGCCATGTCACTTTGTTATACCAACTCCCCTTACAACAATCTTGTGTGGACCATGAGGAAGGCAGATAGAACCTGAAAGCTTATGGTAGCCAAAAAGGAGACAACAAAGATATCAAACCCATCACTAAAAGTGTTTCTGACCTTGTCAGGCTTGTAAATCAGGTAACCTTGACTCAGGTTGAGTTGCATGAGATTATTAGCTTCATCAATTTTTTTCATTAATCCTGTGGCTGAGACTAGTCAGGAGCAATGTGTTTTCACTTGGAAAGTTGTCCATTAATATACTCACCTGTCTTACCCATTATATATTCACCTGGCTACTTGAGCATCATACTGCTACATTTTGTTAGGCAGAGACCAGAAGGAGTCTTCCTTTCCTGAGGGCACTGAGGTATTTCACTAAATTGATAACGTAATGTTGACCAGGCTAAATGAAACCATGCTGCTGAGGTCCTACATTAGATTGTGTACCATATGAAGGATAAGGGGTGGAAAATAAACTCTAAAAAATCCAGATTCTAGACTTCTCAGTCAAGTTTTGGTTGTGGAAAATCCTAAAGATTCTGGGAACACTGCAGAATAAGCTATGGATACTTGCTCCCCTACAATCTCAGCAGGAAACCTAGATGCTTATCAGACTTTTTTTATTTTTGAGACCCCAAATTTTCCATATGGGTATCCTGATAGCCCTATTTACTGAGTCACCCACAGGTCTATCTCTCCCAAGTGGTGCCTAGAACAGGCTATATCTCTGGAAGATCTGACCATCCAGAAGATTCTCTCTTTGCACCTTTATGACCCTCTAGAGCCCATATTTTTAGAATTCTCTGTCCATAAAGATTAGGCTGGGAAGAGTATTCAGCAGTAATCAGAAAGTAGCCAGGATAAGCAACCATAAACTTCTGGACCTGCAAAGTGATCAGTTTCTATGCTGCTTTTGAAAAGCAATTCCTTTCCTGTTATTGGGTCCTATAATCTTTTACTCAAAGTTACCTATTATGAATTGGGTGATATGGCCCCTCTAACAAGATGGGCGGGACAGGTAGACTCCGTCATTAAATGGAAATGGTTCATTTGAAATTGCGCTTGTCCAGGCCCCTCAGGTTCTAGTACCTTTCACAATAGCCATGTCCTCACTATGCCAGAGACTGAGGCCTAGAATACTGCTTTCCCTGCTAGCCCAATGAGCACTCATCTATAAGAACCTGGATTCTAAGGAATACTATTTGGCCTGGTTTATCAATGGGTCCAAGTGCTATGAAAGAGGCATAAGCAACTGGATTTCAATAGCCACTAATCTGATAAGAAGAGATACCATAAAAAATGGATGTACTGACAAATCCTCCTATTATGCTGAATTCATAGTACATTGCTGGCATGGGAAAGAGTCTTAAAAGATGGTGAAGAAAAGATCATCATCTATATTGATTACTGGGCAGTGGCCATGGGACTGGCCAAGTGGTAAGGGACCTAGAAAGAACAAGACTAGATAATAAAAGATACTTCCCTTTGTGGCCAGGACAAGTGGAGGAATTTTGCTAATGCTTTCCATTGCATATAGTAACTTGTGATGCATGTCAGGAACCATCAAAGTCATCATATATATTCTGCTGAATTAAACAACTAGGTTGGAGTAGACACAAGAACAACAGAGGCTTGGGTTGTTTCAATTACCAACCTGAATATGAGGGTGGTAATAGCATGTTGTGCTGGACACGAGCTACTCCTGCCCATTTGGAATTTTGTGGCAGAATTTTGTCCCTACCTAACCCAAGTGGTCTTCAACCTGTCCCCAAATATAATACAGGTTTTTAACCCATCTCAGGGCAAGAGGTTTTCCCCTGCTATTCAGCAGTTGCATCATTATGACCATCCAGGTCAGATGTTCACCCTCCCAGAAGGTGATGAATCTGCTACCGTCAGAAGGAGAAGTTTCCTCTAGCCCAGTGGTTTCTTGGATCCAGTCTCCAGGATGACTTACCTGATAAGAATGAACTCCTTTTGGATATATTTCTTGTTGACCTGGCACAAAGTCAATTGCCCCCTCAGCTCCACATGTCCTGGAAAAATAGCTAAGGTCCCACTCAATTGTCTTTTTTTCTGGAATAGTTCAGACAACTCCTTCCAAAGAAGAGCTTAGGGAACCAAAAGGTGGTATTGTTGGGAGGTGACTTACTTTTTAACAGTTTGAGGGGGGAATGTAGGGTGGTAAAACTATGGAGAATATGAATTTACTTGGAAGAAAGAGGATCTTCTATCTGATTTGATGGTAATCTTTCAACCCTAGATCAAGGTCTTATACAGCCCTTATGTTAAAGAGTGGAAGTCACTTCAACAGAAGCCTGTAAGGGGGCAAAGATTTGTTATAATCTCCTTGAACTGGTTTTTAGGGAGAGGGAAGTTTTGGCAGGCGAGTTGAGGATAATGAGCAAGTCAACATCTGGGGAAATCCCTTAGTATCAACCTAGATCCCAGGGCAGGTTGCATGCAAGTTTATAATCTCTTAGTCACTTTGCAAATTATTCTGATGTGTAATGAAGAATACATGGCTTAGCTGGAGGAGCCATAATTTATGCTGCTATGTCCTAGCATTTGTTTGTTGAGATCTAGAACTCAGTCCTTCTAAAGGGAGCAAGGAGAAGCCTGGAACCTCTGGTCTTCATTATTCCACATTTTTTTGGCCACTCCTTCAGGGGATCATTACATTGTGTTGTTGTTGTAGATTTATTTCATTTTTGTTATCTTTGTTATTTGGGTTTTGTTTTTTTCTCTTAGGGGCAGTAGAGTTACCTATCAGTGCCAGCTATATTCAGTGCCAGCTATATTCAGTGCCAGCAAAGGGTCCCTGTAATCACTCTCTTGTTGACCAGTTGTCCAACCCTCTTACCATCTCTGGGCTGAGAGATCTTGAAGCTGTTGGCCCACTACTAGTGCTCCTGCCATGTGCCGGGCCTGTGCCCAAACAGGTGTTAAATATCTCCCTTGCAGACCTTCTAAATTGTATTAGGCTGGATAAATATCTCCCTCTGATCTTTTGTTGGCTCAGCTACTCCAAAATTTGATTTGAATAGTTATTCTAAAGTTGTTTAGAGGGGAATGTTGGGAGTGTTCAACTGGGTCCCAACCTGTACTCTACATCTTGGCCATTCAAAACCTAGATTATTTCTAAAATTAAAGTAGTATTTGTTGTCATCGTGACTTCTAGGTTCCTTTTAAATTTTAAAAGGAAATTAATAAGCATTTATTTTCTCTCTTTAATTATCCCCAATTGAAAAATGAGAAAAATCTCCTGTAACATATGCATAGTCAAGTAAAAAAGAATTACTTCATTAATTAGGTGCAAAAATGTATGTTTCATTCTATATCTTGAGTCCATCATCTTTGTCAGGAGTTAGGTAGCATATCTGACTATCGGTCTTCTGAAATCAGGGTTGGTCATTGATAATTAGAGTCAACCCTTTCAAAGTTGTCATTACATTGTTGTTATTGTAGAAATTGTTGTTGGGAAACTAAGGATATACTTATTAGTCAGGGAATGAGTGAACAAATTATGGTATGTTAACATAATACTATATTGTTGTACCTTTAGTCTCTTTCCCTGCCCTAGTCTCCTTATGCCATCTCTACTACTCTGACTTCACTTGCATTCATGACTACCTTGATTCTTTAGGTTGCCACTTTAATGATTCACTTACCACCATTTTGGAGTCCATCCATGGTATTCCTGACTTCATAGAATAATAGAACTCCATAACTGAAAAGGACCTTAGAGTAAAATCCATACCTAAAACAGAATTTCCTCTATTTAAAATCTCCTCTATAAAATCTCCTACCCCCATTATTTAGCCCACAGTGGGAGATTCCCTAGCTATTGGGAACTCATTGCCTTCTGAGGCAGCCCATTCTACTTTGAAATAGCTCAGATTAGTCATTGTTCCACATTATATCACATCGAAATGTACCACTCTATTTCTGTCGTTTACTTTCAATAATCTTTGTGTCAAACATTCTTGTGACATGAAAGATATGTGAACACTTCTGGGTTTGGAGGTGTGTTTTTTTTTCCCCTTTGGATCATAGCCCTTACCTGGGGAACTTGAGACAGATACATAGTTTACGATATGAACGAGAATCTTTGAAAGACTTGGAAAACAAAGTATAAATTTTAAAATGGATTTTTTTTTTGGACGATGGACGGAATATCTCTATTGCGCATCCTTTTATGAAAAATCTATACACGGGTCCAGTGAAAGATTCCAAATACGCGGCATCCTCTTCCTCTTCAGTTCTCACGTGCTCCCGGCAGGGGTCGCCAGGCATCTTTGCCATTTCCGGAGGTCCTCGGCTTCCAGCAGGCCCCCCCATTCCCCCTCCTCATTCGTCCCCACGGTAGACTGAAGGCCGAGGAAGGACCGAAAACGCTCAGTCCAAGAGAAGCGCCGCTGCCACCGCCCCCCCCCCCCCCCCCCCGCCCCCACCACCCCGGAGCGCCGACGGGCTGCCTCATCGGCCTAAGAGAAATGGGTAGTCATCGTCCCCATCGAGTCGCGTCGCGTCGCTTGGGCGGGCAGCCGGCTGGCCGGACGCCTCCCATGGTCTCGGGCTGGTTGCTTCGCCACTTGTGCCTCTGGGAAAAGAGGGCCGGTGAAAGCTCAGCAGAGGTAGGGGCGTCGCCGACCTTTCTAACGTTGGGACTTTCTTGCCGCCGGCTCGGGGTCCTGCAGTGTCGGCTGCCGAGCTTCCCGTCCCCTAAAACCGTAACCCTGCCTGACCTTTGGAGGATTGGTGGGAGCAGGCTTCGGGGTGCCTGGTACCTTAGGAGTCCAGGGCAGCCGAGCACTAGCGGAGATCGTGAATGCGCCCCAGACTGCAGTTTGCCCCTATTCTTAGCGCAGCAGGAGCTGTTTAGTGCTTGAGGGCAAATGACCATTGCCTGCCTGACTGTGCAGAGGTGGACACTCGCCTCAGCCCCGGCGGTCTCTCACCAAGGGCACCACCGGGCCCTGTACCGGGAAGAGTAGTTGAAACAAAAGGCTAAATTTTAATGAATTTTAGTTTGCCCTCCAGCCTCCTGCCTGAGAGGTGGCGGATCTCAGAGCATGCAACCTGAGGGAAGAGAAGTACCAGGACTTATGCTTTTTGTCAAAGAGCACGGTATCCCACCTTGTGTACCGAAAAAGAGATGGAAGCTGAAGGTGGAAGTGATTATACCTGCCTTAAAAATACTGGTATTTTTTGGTAGGGTGATATATCCTGTAAGAATATATATCCTGTGAACAGGCCTAAACTAGCAGCAGACTGACATACCCAGCTCAGTCAATAAACATTTTTTAAGTGCCTACTATATGCCAGATACTGTGGTAAGTGGTGAGGATAGGAAGGAAGGCAAAAGACAGTCTCTGCCCTCAAAAAGCTGTCTGTCTAATGAGGGAGACGTTACATAAACAAATTATGTCCAAATGAACTATAAACAAAGAGAAAACAATCAACTGACAGAAGGCACCAGAATTAAAAGGAATTAGAAAAGGCATTCTATAAAAGGTAGGATTTTAGGTAGCCCTTAAAGCCAGGAGGTAGAGATGAAGAGGGAAAGAGTTCCAGGAGTGGGGGATTGCCAGAGAAAATACCCCAAGAAAGGAAGTGGAATGTCTTGTGTTGAGGATCAGCCAGTAGGCCAGTGTCACTGAATCTAAGAATAAAAGGATCATGGGGGTAAGTTGTAAGAAGACTGGGAAGAGGGTGGTGGGTGGGAAAAAGGTTATGAGCTTTGAACACTAAGTAGAGGATTTTATGTTTCATCCTGGAGATAATAGGGAACTACTGGAGGTTATTGAATAGGAGGTGACATGACTGGACCTGAGCTTTAGGAAAACAGCTTTGGCAGCTGAGTGGAGGATGACTTGATTGGGGAAAGATTTTTGTTAGTCAGACCCACCAGCAGGCTATTATAGTAGCCTGCTACAAAGTACTAAGTGCCTACACCAGGCTGATAGCAGTATCAGAGGAGAGAAGGAAGCTTACTTGAGAGATGTTACAGAGGTGAAATCTACAGGGCTTGCCAACAGATTAAACAGAAAAGGAGAGAGATAGTGAAGAACTAAGGATGACATCTGGGTTGTGAACCTGGGGGACTGGGAGGATGATGGTACTCTTGAAAGAAATAGGGCAGTTTGGAAGCAGAAAACATTTGGAAAGGACTGGAATTCTCTAAGGGGATTGGGCTGGGTAGATATTTGAGAATCACAAGCATTAGAGATACTGATAATTCAATCCATGGAAGCTGATGAGATTGCCAAATGAAATAATTTATAGGAAGAAAAGGACCCAGGACAGAGCCCTGTGGGATACTGATAGTGGGTGTGACCTGGATATGGATCCAGCAAAGTACAATGAAAAGGAATGGTTTAGATAGGTAGTATAAGAAACAGGAGAAAGTAATGTCACAAAAACCTAGAAAGAAGAGAGTATCAAGAAAAGGGTGATCAACAGTGTCAAAGGCTACAGAGAGGTCAAGAAGGATGAGGAATGAGAAAAGGCAATTAGATTTGTCATTTAAGAGATCATTGTTGACTTTGATGAGACCAGTTTTTGTTGAATGATGAGGTTTAGAAGCCAGACAGAGATTTAAGAGGAAAGTGAGGGGACAGAAGTGGTGAGACCCGCTATAGATAGCCTTCTCAGACATCATGCCCATCACGGAATAGTGCAGTGACATCATGGAGGTCTTTTAGCAGCAGAAGTGTCCATTGACTTAGATATTTGTGTTCCCTAACCACATGTCTCTCTACTACTACTATACTCTTTGTGTGTGCTCATTCTTCCCACTATCTGTATCTGTGGAAAGTGCACCTGAAGTTTATAAGGGGCATGTTTTGTTACTATAGTTTATATTATGCCATTTTAGCAAATAGCTTCTAAGCTAATTTTTCCACTAGCTCTCTTGAAGATAAATACATCATTCCAGGCTAATGAGCTATAATTTTAATATTATAGACCCACAGAGTACCCTGAACCTAGAGTAGTTCTCTCTGAGATAACCCAACTGTTACTATGGAGAAGCGATTCCAGAGTTGGATAGCACATTATAGCTTACTTATATTGCATTGTATTCATGTACTACAAATTATATAGCCATTCTCCAATCTGTGGACACCTACTTTGTATCTAGTTCTTTGCTACTACAAATGGTGTTGCTGTAATTACCTCACAATTCAGCAAATTGGTAAAGATGACAAAATGTCACTGTTGGAAGAGTTATGAAAAAGTAGGCACACCAATTCATTATTGGCAGAGTTTTGAATTTGTATAACCATTCTGGAAAGAAACTTAGATTTTTGCAAATAGAGTGGTTAAAATATCTATGCCCTTTGACCCAGAGATTTAATTGCTAGGAATATACCCCCAGGTGGTTATTGACAAAAAAATGAGCTCCGTATATATGCCAAAATATCTATTGCAGCTTTTTTTTGTGATAACAAAAACCTGAAAACAAAGTAGATGCCACTCAATTGGGGAATGGCTAAACAAATTATGGTGCCTGCACATAATGGTTTATTAGTATAATGTAAGAAATGGTGAATATGATGAACAGCATGGAAATATGAGAAGAATGGAAAGCCATCAATGATGCAAAAAGAAGTAAGAAGATCTAGGAAAGCAACATGTATAAATTGTAAGAACAATAACTACTTTTGTGAAAATGAATCTTGTAATGTGTACAAAAATATTTATAGCATTTCCTTTTGTGGTGGGAAAGAATTGGAAACTGAGGAGGGTGCCTGTAAATTGGGGAATGGAGGAAGTAATTATAGTTTATGAAAATGATGGAATATTATTGTGCTTTAAAAAATGATGGAGATGGTTTCAGAAAAAACTAGGAAGACTCATATAAACTGATGCAAAGTAAAGTGAGCAGAACCTGGAGAACAGTCTATACAACAACAGCAATACTGTAAAGATAAACAACTCTGAAAGACTTCAGGACTTTAATTAATACAGTGACCAGAGGAGGAGCCAAGATGGCAGAGTAAAAGCAGGAACTCTCTTGAGATCTCCCACAAACCCCTCCAAATATCTGTAAAAAAAATGACTAAACAAATTCTAGAGCAGGAGAAATTTTAAAATGACAGAGTGAAACAAATTTCCAGCCCAAAACAACCTGGAAGGTGTAGCAGCAAGCACCTCAGTGTCCCCAGGGTCGCTGCCAGCACAGGTTCTTAGATCTGCTTTGTTAAAGGAAAGCAGCTCAAATTGGGTTAACAAGGTTACTTTAATCAGTCAAACATATATCATTTACCTAGTTCAGGGGAAAAAGGTCAGCACCCCGAACTTTAGAGTATACAGACAGAATTATCAAGACAGAGAAACAGATCAAGTAGAGAGTTTCCAAACTGTCCAACCATTACATCCATACCAAATCAACATCTGGGTTTCAACATCTGGGTTTTTCAAAGGGGGGGGGCGGCTCTCAACAACAGCTTCCCATAATCCAGATCAAATCACAGAACACTTCTCAAAGTGAGCCCCAAAACAAAGCTACACATCAGGGCTTATATAGCCTTCTCCTGGCTCAGAGAATGTAACAACCTTATTGACTCACTGGCCAATCAAAAAGTATCTACTGAAAAACAAGCCTCCCACCCCAGGCTCCAGGTGCACTTTAGCCTAGGGGCAGGGAAGATCTTTAAAATTTACATTCCCATTACAGAAGGTCAACAGGAAAGGTCTCTTGCACTGGACTGGGAGAGGAGCACAGTTCAGTGTGGATGCTGGCACAGACTGGGCCCCAACTGGAGCAGGCCTCAGGGGACTGAATCATTGGCAGCTATGGTAGTTCCAAGACTTCTCAACCCACAAACACTAAGGACAACTTAGAAGGTCAGTAGGAAAAGTCTGTCAGACCTGGGTAAGAGACGAGCATGGTTCGGCCTTAGCCCCTGGGCAGCAGGTGGTGGCAGCAGTGGCACCATAGAACAGTTGGGGGATCAAGTGACTACTCAGAGGGGGGTTGTAGGAATCTCTTTGATGGCACTGAGGCAGGATTCTCTTGCTTTGCCTGTGGTTGGAACTGAGTTGCAGTTCTAGGTGGCTGTCCTGGGGCAAGGAGGAGTGCTGAACTGGCAGAGCTTGTGGCAGCTGTGGAGAGGGAATCCTCCTCATTGTTCCAAGATAAAAAAGAGTGCATGTAGTCACTCACAGACAAACAGAGGAGTAAACACCTCTCCTTTGATCATACCATCTTGGAGGAACTGAATATTTACTGGTCCCCAGAAGTATCTCTGAAAAGAGCTGCAGAAAAAAACCTGAAACTTGGGACAGTACACCCTCCACACTGGAAGCAGAGTCCTACCTTAACAAAGAGTTAAATAGTCAAGTAATTGGCTGGGAAAATGAGCAAACAGCAGAAAAAGACTCAGAATATAGAATCTTACTTTGGTGACAAAGAAGATCAAGACATACAACAACAAGAAGACAACAAAGTCAAAGCTCCTGCATCCAAAACCTTCAAGGAAAATATGAATTGGTCTCAGGCCATGGAAGAGCTCAAAAAGGATTTTGAAAATCAAGTAGGAGAAGTAGAGGAAAAATTGGGAAGAGAAATGAGAGTGATGTTAATACAATGACCAACCACAATTCTAAAGGGCTCATGATGTTTCCATTCCAGATAGAGAACTGATGAAGTCAGGGTGCAGGCTGAAGCATCTTTTCTTCTCTTTTCTTTAATTTTTTCCCCTTTATTTTATCTTTTCTTTTTGACATGACTGATGTGGAAATTTGTTTTGCTTGACTGCACATATTTGTAATGGGTTTTGTTTTTCTTTCCTTCTCAGTGGGTGAGAGAGGGGAAAGAGGAAGGGAGAACTTAGAACTTAAAATTTAATCTAAAAAACAAAGGAAATTAATGTTGAAAAATTTTTAAAAATAAAATTGCAGCACAGTGGATAGAGTGCTTGACTTGGAATCAGGAAGACCTGAGCTCAGATTTGACCTCAGATACTTTCTAGCTATATGACCCTGGGCAAGCCACTTAACCTTGGTCTCCTCATCTGCAGAATGGGGATAATAATAGTAGATACCTCTCAGGGATATTGTGCCGATCAAATGCAATCATTGTAAATCTCTTACTTAGTACAGTGCTTGGCATATAATATGCAATGTATAGATATTAGCTATTATTTTTATGAGAAGATACCTCCCCTCATTCCTTTGCAAGAAATTGAGGAGCTGTAGAATTTCATATAGAATGCCAGTTTCTTAAATGTATTGATCATTTTTGCTAAATATTTTTTTCTTCTTTCTCTTTCTTTTAAAAACTTTGTTATAAGGGATGGTTTTCCAACAACCTCTCCAACACTATTTCTGATTTTGTCATCTTTGCCTATTTTCTGGGTGTGAATTGCAATGTACTTTCATTTATTATTTATATTATAATTATGTATATATCATACATCCCTACTTTGAAGGTAAGATCCATAAGGACAAGAACTGTGCCTAATCTGAATTGTCTCCCTTGGTGCTTTTAATATAGTTCTCTTCACATTTTTGCTGCTTAAGATTTATCAACATAAATAATGGAGACCAAATTTTCCATATTTTATACTAAAATTGGGGTAATTTTCTAGCTGTGTGATTAGAATTCTATGCACAAGTTGCCCTTAGAATTAATTCAGTTTGATGCAACAAACATTTTAAGTACCTACTATGCTCAGTTCACTAAATTGAGCAGTCTTTATCATCATCTTTAGGGAGCTTACATTTTACTTGATGGTAGTGAATGTAGAGGGAGGTCTATAAATGCGTATTTCCTAAAAATACACATAAGAGAGCAAAAGGAAGTTCAGACAGGGACACATATAAGAAGGTCAGTATTGGAATTAATATGTTAAATATATAACTAAGAAACCAAGCTATTCATAATAGTTTTAGAATATCATATAGACTATACTTTTCCCATTTTTGTGTGATGAAATGTTCATACTTGTTTTTTTTTAATTCATAATAACAAAAATGTTTATAAGCAATTCTGTATTCAAATAATCCATGTAATTTGGTGAGACTAAACTGAGAACTAGTCCAATTCCTTTTTAACCTGTTAGGTGGTCTGCTCCATTGCCTTTAGTCTAAAGATTTGATATTTGAAAGGGACAGCATGACTTTCTAATGATACCTAACTTCTAACTTACTCTGCATGTGGAGTATAGTAAGGAATAAGGGGATGGTCAAGTTATGAAGTAATCATCTATAAAACACTTGATAAAGATTATAAAAAATTTCTTTAAATATTCATAAAAGATGTTTCTGCCAAATTTCTATAAGAAATTATAGTCACTATCTTCTCTTTCTCACCTTTTTAATCCTTTGCTCTCTGGCCACCATTACTAAAACTGGTCTCTCCAAGATTAATAATAATCATGTAACTACTTAATGAGGAAAATGGATGGCATAGTGAATGGAGCATAGGGCTTGGAATCAGAAAGAATCCTGAATTTAAATGAGGCCTCGGATACTGGCTATGTGACCCTGGGCAAGTCACTTAACTCTGTGTGCCTTAGGTTCTTCATCTGTAAAATGAGCTGGAGAAGAAAATTACAAACTACTCCGGTATTTTTGTCAGAAAAGCCCCCACTGAAGTGAAGAAGAGTCAGAAACAGCTGAACAACAACAACAACAACAATAACAAACTGCTTAATAGGTAGTTTTCATTTGAATCCTGCCTCTGACATTCGCAGCTTGTGTAACCTTGGGGAAATTGATTAACCTTGTTGGGCCTTAGTTTCCTCATCTGTATAGAGTAGTGTTGACTAATGAATCCCTGATCAATTGTTCAATTTGATCAATTGATCAATTGGTGAGTTCCTCACCAGCCTGCTTAATAAAATTATAGAATGTAAGGGGTAAGTCAATGAAAACAATGAGGTTTTATTGTCTTCTCACTATGTGTGGACTGTTTACTTTCAGCAGAAGAGAGTTAACTCTCTAGGAAACCTTTTGAGGAAACCATCAACAACATGTAGTATGTTCAGTCTAGAGAATTGCTTAGGTCCCTGTGGGAGATGAGGCTTACTGAAGAGAGTTGTCTTTATAATGAGCTTGGTTTTGTATCCTTTTTGTTTTGTATTTTCTTTTAGGTGAAATAAAGCCTGTACTATATTAGAGTTATTGTTAAGCTGAGAGCTTGTATGGCAATTGAAGGTTGTTTTATCTTTTCTATAGAGACCTAGAAGGACCTAATCATATTTTCCAGGGGAGAAAGAGACCCTTTGAGGGGATAAAAGACAAAATTATATACAAAGTAACAATATTTACAGGCCCACATCTTTGGTCCTAGGATGTACGTAAAATATGCCTTATGGGACATCCAGGAAGAGATATCCAACAAATAATTAGCCATGATAATTGGCTTTAGAAGAAAAATTAGAGATTGGAATAACTGGGAATTGTTTTCATAATGATAATAGCTAAACCCATAAGAAGTAATGACATTTCCAAGACAACACATATAAAAAGAGAAATGAGAACAGAGCCCTGGGGGTCAGCCATACCAACTAGGTAAAAGGAGGATAATGATCCAGAAATGGAGAGTGAGAAGTAGTCTATACTTCAGCTCAGAGTAAGTTAATAATTGTGTATCATTTGAAAGTCACATTATCTTCTTCAAGTATGCAATCTTTAGAATAAAAATAATGGAGTAGACCTAACAAATTAAAAAGAAATGTAGCCAATTCCTAGTCTAGTACTACCAAGCTGCATGACCAATATGATTATGGAGTTAATTATTTTTAAAATATTTTATTATGAATTTTTAAAAATCAATAAATATGAAGATTTCCTCATACAAAATAGACTAAAGAGCATTCTATATGATATCATGAAACTGTTATGAATAGCTTGGATTTTTTTAGTCATATAGTAAATTTAACATGGTAGTTCCAACACTCCACTTCTTATATGTCTTTTTCTAAACTGCCTTCTGCCCTCTTATGTGTACTTGTTAGAAATGTGATGCATTTTCTTTTTTCTTTTCTTTTTCTCTCAAGCCCCTCATAACTCTTGCTTACCCAAATAAAGAAAAGCCTACCCTTGTAACAAATAAATGTAGTCAATCAAAACAATTCTACAGTTTTTATCTGACCATATATGTTATTTTACTCTTCTAGTCCATCATTTCTCTGTTATGAGTGGTCATTGCATTGATCTTAGGTCTTCATGTATTTCATGGATGGTTTCCTTTGTAATGTTGTAATCATTGGATCCATAACCTGGGGTCTGCAAACTTGTTTAAAAAAAATTTGGAACTACTTCAGCATAATTTATTTGCTTTGTAATCCTGTGTACTTTGTTTTATGCATTTAAAAGTATCATTCTAAGAAAGAGTCCATAGGTTTCACCAGACAACCAAATGCATTAATGGAACAAGAACCATTGGTACAAATTGTTCTCCTGGTTCTACTTCCTTCCTTCCTTCCTCACTAATTGATGCAAGTTTTCCTAGATTTCTCTGAATCCACTTTTTTCATAATTTCTTAAAGTACAATAAATTAAATTAAATTAACATACAACAGAATTTATCAGGTTTTCTATAATAAAAAGTGTTTTTCTAAGTATTATTGTCTAATAGATCTAATATTTCTTTAATCTCTTTAAATTATATGTCTAGCATTATATTCCTAGGTCAAAGGGTATGCGAAATGTTGTAACTTTTTGAATATTGAATATTGTAACTTTAACAAATTGTTTTCCAGATTGGTTGAATAAATTCACAGCTCAAATGGGCCGTGGATTGTACCATTAGTCATCCCCTTTTCCTGCATTTCCTTCAGTGACTATAATTTTCCTTTTTTGTCATCCTTCCTTATTTGTATTCTCTTTGCTTGATCATATTCTTTCTGATGTTGGGTATCAATTCTGTATATTTCTTGGATATCAGATCTTTATTAAAGAGAATTGCTACAAAAGTAAGCCCCACTATCCCCCAAACATCACTTAGTTAACTGATTTTCTTCTAAATCTTAGGACATTGAATTTTTTGCACATGCAAAAACTTATGTAAAATTTTTACATAATCAGAATTATTCATTTTATCTCCTGTGATCTGCTCATTTACTTGCTTGGTAAATAATTCTTCAGTTATCCATAGTTGTGAAAAGTATCACATTCTATTTTATTTATTACATGACCCCTTATTTCTAGGAGATTGATATTACTAGACACCTTCTGACTTTTTTCATTATTTTCCTTAAGATTCTTAACTTTTATTCCTTCAGTTAAAATTTATTGGGGTTTTTTTCTGGTTACATAAAGCAACTCTTTGGTATTTTTATTGGTATGGCACTAAATATACAAATAAATTTAGTAGGATTTTCATTTTAATTTTTTTGGCTCTACCCAAACACAAGCAATTAATCTTTCCTTTTATTAACTCTCTCAATAGAGGGTATTTCATAGTTGCATTCATATGATTACTATGTGTGTCTAGACAGATGGATTTAATCAATCAACAAGAATTTAAATGCCAGTCATTCTGTATTTATTTTGAAAGACATTTCTTTTTTTAATCTCTTTATGTTGGATTTTGTGGTCATGAACAAAAATCTTTTTGGGGGGAGATTATTTTATAAAATTAATAATTTGGGGAGTTTATTTCATAATCACTTTACTGAAGCTATTTCAATGAACTTTTAAGTTGAACTTTTAGGGTTCCCTAAATATGACATCTGTAAAAAATAATAATTTTGTTTCCTTTTTGCCCATGTGTATGTCCTCAATTCCTATTTCTCAATTTACTATTATAGCTAGTATTTCTATCACTGTAGCAAATAATAGTGATGATAATGATGTCATTGTTTTTTCCCCTATTCTTTTTGGAAAGGCCTCTAGAACTTTGTCATTACTTATAATGTTAGCTCTTCATTTTAGAGAGACACTATTTAACGTGTTAAGGAAAGGTCCATTTATTCCTATACTTTTTAATATTTTTGATATAATGAGTATAGCATTTTGTCAGAAGACTTTTCTGTATATGCTAATATAGTCATGTAATTCTTTCTTTAATTAATGTGGTCTATTATATTTGTAGTATAACTAATATGCAACTAACCTTGTATTCTTGGTATATAGTCTTTCAAACATAATATTTTAGCTTGTTGGCTAATGGCATTAATATTCATTAGAGACATAGTCTATAGTTTTATTTCTGTCTTCATTGGTTAGATACCAGGACCATATTTGTCTTATTGAAAAAGTAACTAAATCCCTTCTTTTCCTGTTTTGCAAGGAATTTATATGATATTGGAATTAATTGTTCTTCAAATGGTTCATGGGTTTTTTTCTTTGAAAGTTCATTTATGGCTTATTTAATTTCTTTTCCTAAGATTGGGTTATTTAAATTCTCTATTGCTTATTCCGTCAATCTAGGAATTTAATATTTTCTAAATATCCACTCATTTCATCTACATTATTAGTTTATTGACATAATAATGAATTAAAATAGCTTTTGATCTTTCCTTTTCTCTAATATTCATGTTATGATTTTTTACTTTCTTCCCTTTTTAGTCTTGACAATATTTTTCTTCTTATTTTCTCAGATAATTTAATATTTTATTAGTTTTTAAAACAGGTACTAATTTTAGTTTCTAATTCAATAGTTCTATTGTATTTATCATTTGATTTTCAGAATTTCTGCTTTGATATTCTCTTGGGGTTTTTGATTTGTTATTTTCCCAATAGTTAGCATGCTCACACTGATGTGTTTTTTCTTTCTTTTATTGATGAGAGTATTTGAAGATACTGATTTTCCCTTTTAGAATTATTTATTCTTCTTTTAAGTTTGAATCCAAATTAACAAATTAACAAGAATTTAGTAAAGACTTACTATCTTCTAGGCTCTGTGCCAAGCATTGGAGATAAGAAGAAAGTAAAAGAAATGTCCTTCCTTATCCTCAAGGAGCTTATACCCTAATCAAAATGACATAAGTATGTTTAGGGCCATTTCAGAAATTATTGGAAATTATGCCCTAATCCAAAAACAAAATTCATTTAACGATTTTTTAGGGAACTCAATTTTTAAACCTGTGCCACTTGATAATTTGGCAAATCCTTCCTGAACGTTTAATGTCAGATGACTGATATTTTTTATTTCAATTGAGTGTAGTTTATGAACCTAGCTTAGTTTTTTAGAATCAAAATTTGAAGAGAAGTATTTCTGAAACTGTATCTGCAGGCATTTCAGATGATCAGTTATAACCCTTACAATTAAATCTTCAGGAAAGTTATTTTCAACTATAAAATCATTTGTGGCTGTAAATATTTATAAAGAATTATTTCTACCATTTTCTTCCATATGTTAACTTTTTAAGTAAAACTTTCAATTTTACCTTTTAACATAAACATGTTACAACTTTTTCTTTGAAGCAACATGTTTAAGTCATTGAGTTTTCAAAAATATCTGACAACACAATTTTGAAAGTCATAAATCATTATGAAAGAAATGAACAAAATCAGATTTCTCCTCACCCAAAAATACAACTCTTATTTATGAAAATTCCAAAGAAAAGACAAAGACTCCCGAGGCAAATGAGGCAACTGCATTTATTCTACAATTTCTTGCAAGAAAAAGGGTGTGCCACCTACTTAGCAACACACCAAAGGCCAAAGTTTCACAGTTTAAATCCCAGTCCCCCAAAACACGAAGTCCTTCCCTCATTTCCTCATTGGCTCAGCACTTTGAGGTGTAAATGTAAAGCCAAACATGAATAGATTTCCAGAGGACTGCTGCTGTGAACAGCTTTAAGGTTCTGATCACATAATGTAGTGAACTCTCTATTTATTCAGCAGTAAACTAAAGCAAAACATTCACAGAAACCAAAGTACAGCATTCACAATGTTATAACAAAACAGCTTATCACCAAAGTGACCACATAATTTTCACCAAAGTGGCCATATAGTTTTAAACAAAAGATATCATTCATTGAGTCCTTAACTCAATCATCCTTAAGAGGTACAAGGTTCAGAATTCAAACTTGGCCACCTTGGCCACGGTTGGCCATGGAAAATCATGATCTTCTCACTCAGCATTAAGTACCCAAAGAGAGGTCTTTTCATCTTGACTCAAGGATGGTTCCCAGATTCCATGGTCTGTAATGCCATGCACAAGCAGCTTTCCAGAAGAATGCTACTGTGAACAGATTTTACGGTTCTGATTACACAGTATAATTAGCACTCTATTTATTCCATAACAAATCAAAGTAAAACTTTCACAGAAAATCAAGGTACAGCATTCACAATATTACAACTTATCACAGAAAATCACAATATAATATTCACAACATAGTCTCAAAGTACAATAGTCAATGTCTTCCACTCATGGGGCAACTAAGTTAATTCAATTAGTCACTTATCAGTAAAGTCTTCCACTCTTGGGGCACAGTCTTGATTAACTCAATCAGTCATTTGTTCATCAATCAATTACTAAGTATTGTGCACAAACCCTTCCACCCCTAGGTCTCTAGTAAACTACAATTTCATCTATACTCAGTACCCAGGGAGAGGTCTTTTCATCTTGACTTGGGGCCTTTTCAGATTCCTTGGATCCCCTACCAGGGTCCCAGATTCTACCTGGATTCACCAGACTGTCACCTGGGTTTAATGGCAGACAGCTCCAGTTCCTTGACCAGATCTCTGGGTTGGTCCTGCTCTACACTGAACTTCACATGGTCTAGTCCATGTCAGATCCTTCACCATTTCTGCTCCAGGGAATTCAAGGCTCAACCAAGCCACAAACAAAGTCTCAGCATCCCAGTCATGCTTCCTCAGTCACCTGGACTCCTGCCCCCGGGCTCCTGGCTCTGGATTCTGGGCTCCTGGGCCCCTGGCTCTGGGTTCCTGGGATCCTATTCAGAAGAAGCTCCACTGCCACAAGTTCTCAGGAAATTCTGGCTCAATTCTCCATTCTTCCATAGCTGCTCTGCCACCAGATCTTGGTCTCAAAAAATTCTGACCATGCCTCTCTGGGGCTTTTCTTATATACACACAGCATTAACTTCCTGTTTCAGCCAACCCCTTCCTGTTACATCAGTAACAGGAGACAGGAGTTCATAACTTCTGTTTCTCCAACAGAGGCTTGATCAGTTACTAAGTGTTAAATACCTGCTACCTTTGCGAACACAAAGGGATCTTCAAATTCAAATGATATTACCATTACATGGTGTCAACTCTTGTCTGAATTTACCCAACTGTCACCTGGATTCAAAAGTAGGCAGCTCTCAGGTCCTTACAGCTCCTCGTCCAATTCCATATTGAAGTTCACAGTGTCCAGTCTGCCTCAAATCCTTTGCAGTTTCTGTTTCTGGGAAAACAAAGTTTAACAGCCAAAACATCATTTACACCATCAATTCACTATCTGCCTGTGAAACCACTACAGACCTACAAACAAGATCTGAGAACTCAACACAAATTGTAAGTATAGTCCAAGGACCTCTTAAACCCTCCTCCAGGATTTCTGTAAACAGACAACAAGAAAATCCTCTTTCAGGGCTTCTAGTAAGATCCCAGAGCTTCTGTACAAAGTATTACAAACACAAATCAACACAGACAGAACAGCCAAACAGAGTGCCACCATCACAAGTGTTCCAGTCTCATTTCTGCTCTTTCCCAGCTTGTGCTTTTCCTTATATATGGTCATTAGCTCCTCCCTGTTCCACCCACTTCTTATGTCAAGGCTCAAAAGAAATTTGAAATGAAACAAGTTGTTTCAAGTTTTTCTTTGCGTGCCATTACAGTACAACTTCCTGGCACATCTACTTCATGTTCCCCCTCCTTCCAAATATGTTCTACAATTTCTTGCATGTGCATTAAAATGAGCCTTAGCCCTCCCAGGGGAGGAGGGGATAATATTCATGAAGCAGTTAAGCATGCATGCTTAGAGTCTGGCTGACCTACTTAACCTCTCTTAACCACAGACCTAGTCAAGACTAGTTTTACCCCTATTCTATGAATTGTTTCTACAAAAAAGCCCCTTTATTTTTGGCAAAAAGCCCCCCCTATTAAACACTAAGAAGTGTTGCTACAAAAAGCCCCCTAACTAGAATTGTTTTTGCAAAAAGCGGCTAGGTTGAGAAGACACACTTTCCTGCACCTGTGTGGAAACATTTTTTTTTTAATTTCAGTTTCCCTTCTTTCTTATTTCCAACAGTTTATGTTTCCACATATTTCTAATTTACTAATATCCAATTTGTTCCTCAAAACTCTTTAATAACTCCAGACATTCTCTTTCTTCGTAGGAGATTGGCCTTTTTTCTAATTCTGTTACTTCATTACTCCTTTCTCATATGCATATGAATTTTTCCCCTTTAAGTAGGCATAAGGGAAAGAGGGAGAGGTTGATTGATGCACCGACAAAAAGGAGGCAGTCCCCTTAGTAAGTACAGATACAGATATCCAAAAGAAAAAGATAAACAATAAATTGTCCATTTAAGACTTTGAAGTCTTGTCTCTCACAGCTGTCTGGTGGGGGAACATCATTTGATGCAGTTTTCTGGTCCAGAGTTGTTCAAGAGTTTTCCAGTAGAGCTTCTGTCATCTTACTGCAGAAATCCTCTTTCTTATATCCATTCTCCTGCAAAATTGATCTTGACACAATTTTAAATGACTATTTAACCCTTATATCTCTATTCTTATAAAAACTAAAATTGAAACCCTGGCCAATTATCATGTTTAAGAAATTAAAACGCAGTTTTTATACTTTACATTATTCATTCCCTCATCAGGAGGATGAGATTCCACTAAGGAATTAATAACAGGGTCCAATACATACATAAATACATTGAATAATTAATCTTAACACAATACAAATCAAGTCATAAAACAATTCCAACTTCTGGTCTTGTTATGCTTTTTTTAAAGCATTTACAGGATAGACCATAAACCATTCTTCTTTTAATATTAACTAATTTTAACAAAAATGAGACAGGTATGATATTAAATAGGTAACAGAATAATATCCTCATTTCCCAAGTCCTTGGCCTAATTGTCTCCATACCACTATGAAGTATTAAAGGATCCTAACTTATACAGGAATATATATGTGTGTGTGTATGTGTGTGTGTGTGTGTGTGTGTGTACTAGTAACAGCTAACTGCTCAGCCTTGATAAAAAGCTCAATCTTATACTTACATCTCACTATAGTAACCTCAGATGTTCCAGTATAAATCTATCATTTAATAGATTTGTTATCATGCTTATAAAATCTTTAATTATAGAAACTTGCCATTAAGAAAGTAGGGACATAACTAAAGCAAGGGAACAACATTTCCCTAACTTCATATCAGTTCTAGGCAGAAGTTGTATAGTCTTCCAGCTGCACTGAGCCAGGCTGAAAATGTGCCAGGTGTCAGAGTGGGAAAATTGAATCAGGAGAATATGACTTCAGCTCATGCAGAATATTTGTTCCCCCAAACTTCTCATGGGAACACCCTCGGTAGTTCATAAATGCATTTCATGGACCTCATAGGGTTGCTGGCATCATATATCAGTGGCTCAACAGAATTTCTTGATAATTATACCTGGAGTCAGACTCAGAAAAAGTTAGTTAACAGTCCCATAAGGTCTTGAGTAGCAGGTTCCAATAATGAGTTTCAAGTGTGACTATGATCTTATATTGGTTAAGGAAAATCTTTAAAGTGAGCCTTAAGTAGCGTGCATACATTTCTACACTTGTTCTAGTTTCTTATTAAATAACAACATAAAATTAAATTTCCCACTTTATTTCATCTGCGTAGAAACATTTTTTTTATATTTCACATAACTTCATCTTTCAGTTTCAATAGTCTCTATAAACTTTGCCAACTTTGCCGTCCTGAGAGCTGCCTTAACTCTGCATGCAGTAATAAGCTTTTGTAATCAAATTATGTCTTTCCAAAAGTTTGAAAACAAATGACTGTGGGGTGGCCAGGTGGCACAGTGAGTAAGAGCACCGGCCCCAGAGCTGGGATGACCTGGGATCGAATCTGGACTCTGATACTTAGCACCACACCCAGAAAAAAACTGGCTGCGTAACCTTGAGCAAGTTACTTAACCCCAATTGCTTAAAAAAAAAATTACTGTTAAGGGCATGACTTTTAATGAATTTAGTGGTTTTGATAGTATTGCAAAGCACAACATCCAACTCTGGTTGATATTTTTTCTGGCTATGACTACCTCCCAGTGGATCATGCAGTGAGTAAAAGTGATATGTTCATTGCCACCAATTTTAACTTTTGCAATAAATCCAACATTCTTGCCCATCATTGCTCCAGCACTGTCTGTGCAGGTGCCAATGCAATTTTTTCACTGTAAACCTTCATTTGTGAAAAATTCACCGACCTATTGTGTGCCCTTCTAAAGAGTGACAAAACAATAAGTCTTCATGTTTGCTTCCTTCATAAACATACTTTACATAAAGTAATAACTATGCCATGTTAGAAATATCAGTTGTTTCATATAACTGAATTGTAAACTTTGGGCTGCCCTTAAATTTTTTCAAGAGGCAATCAGGGGCTTGGAATATGATATTCCAGAAGGCAAAGGAGCTGGGGTTAAAACCAAGAGTCACCTACCCAGCATGAAAACTGAGTATCATGTTTCAGGGTAAAATATGGTCATTCAGTGGAATAGAGGACTTTCAAACATTCTTGCTGAAAAAAACAGAGTTCAATAGAAAATTTGACATTCAGATATAAGAAGCAAGAGAAGCATGAGAAGGTAAACAGGGAAAAGGAATCATAAGGAACTTATCAAAGTTGAACTATTAACATTCCTACATGGAAAAACAATAATTGTAACTTACAGAACTTTTCTCAGTAGTTGAAGGGTTTAGAAATATACATATTTGTCTATATATGAGGGTATATGGGCATATGAATACATATGTGAATGTGTGTATATATGTTTACAGGTGTAATGTAATGCCAAAAGAAGGCAACTTCCCAGGTTCAAAATACCAGCATAGGTGCTCTCTATTTTATTTAGTGACAAACCAAGAACAGAGAAGATCAAAACATGACATCATTCCAAATATAGCATTTACTAAGTGTGATTAAATAATCTCCAAGTACTACCCCACCCCAGGATCTTCCAATCATTCAATCAATTACAAAGTCTCTGTTCTAAATACTTCTCCACCCCTAGGCTATACCTTAATTAAGTCCACCACAAAGCCCCTCTTCTCAAATGGAGATTAGTTTCCAAACATAAGGTCAAAAGTTCCCCACCCCTGGATCACAATTGAATCTACCCCAGAGTTACATCAAGTTTAAACACAGCACTTAATACCCAAATGGAGGTCTTTTCTTCATCTTGACATGAGGCAAGTTCTCAGCAATATTAGTTCCTGGGGAGACAAGGCTTAGCAAAGCCACAAGATACATTGCCAGTCCCTTCATGAATTTATCCTCTGTCTGTAGAACAGTCCTAGAACCCCTGAACACATTAGCAAAACCCTCTCCCAGGATTTCTGTAAACATACAACAATAAAATCCTTCTTCAGGGCTTCTGAACCAACAGAAAGGCTCCCAGACCCCTGCAAAAACAGCACTGTCCTTCACCAGTGGACAGTATTCATTCTGTCTGCAGGACAGTCTCCAGACCCCTGCAACAACAGCACTGTCCCTCACCAGTGGACAGTATTCACTCTCTGTCTGCAGGACAGTCTCAGGGCTTCTTAGCGAACAGCCAGGTTCCAGGACTTCTTCAACAAAAGGACTGTCTTTCACCAGTGGACAAATCTGGCAAAACAACATCAAAACAGACAGACAAAGTACCAGCAAAACAGCCATGTCTCCTCAGTCCTTGGCAGCTCAGGGGGCAGGTCTCAAAAGTCCAGGGCAATTCAAAGCGGCCACCAGCAATTCTTAGTCTCTCTCTCTCTCTCCACGAGGTGCTGCTTCCAAGAAAAAAGGTCTTCCGCCTCTCTCTAGTGTCTCTCCAAATCTACATCACCAGCTCCTCCCAATTCAGGACTTTCTTTTCACATCAACAAGCCCATCCCACAGGTGGGATTAACAAACTCTGGGTTTTAACACAATCAATTTGAAAACCAAGCCAATACAGGGGAATCTTTAATTGCCATTACTATCACAACAGGTATACATAGATAGAGGGCACAGGACCAATTTAACAGGAAGGAATGATACTTAAAAGGTGAAATTAAGAGGTGAAAGGAATATAATGAGAGGAGATGGGGAGAGACAGATTGGGGTAAACTATCTCATACAGAAGAGGCAAGGGAAAATGGTTACAATGGAAGGGAAGAATAGGAAAGCAAAAGGGAATGGGTCAACCTTATTCCCATTGAATTTGGTTTGAGGAGGGAGTGAAATACACACCCTCCAGGAGAATAGGGGGGGGATGGGGATGAGAGGGGGAATTATAGAAGGGAGGGTAGGCGGGGGGGAGGGAAGTTGGAAGCACTCACTTTTGAAAATAGATGGGATCAAAGTAAAGAATAGAACAAGTGGGAGGTGGGATAGAAGGGAGGCAAATATAGTCAGCCTTTTACAATATATCTACTATGTTATTGTTTTGCATTAGCCACACATGTACAACCTATACTGAACTTCGTATCTTCCCAGTAAGGGTGGGTGACAAGGAAGGAAGGGAATGAATCTGGAATCGAAAATTTTAAAATCAAATATTCAAATATGTGTATATACATATATATATATATACTATTATTAATACCATCTTACATGTAATTGGGAAATAAGATATACAGGCACTGAGGCATAGAGATCCACTGGAAAAGTAGAAAGGGGTATGGGAGAAAAATATGGGAGAGAGCAGATTGGAGGAGGGGGTATCCTGTGGGACTGCTATTTTGGGGCAGTGGGTAGGGGAAAAATGGGGAGAAAATTTGTAACTCAAAATCTGATGGAAACGAATGATGTAAATCAGAAGTTAATAAAGCATTAAAATAAAAGAGAGCCCTTTAAGACCCACCAATGATATTATGCTATTTTTAAATTTTACTATGAACGATGGAGTTTTTAATCTCTGAGTACTGCAGCTTTAATAAAGAATGAGTTTCTTTCAGGAAAAGAAAGAGGCAATCAGCTGATTCTTTCAATTTCTTTTTTACCTTCTAGTTCTAGAATATCAAGGCAGTTTTCTGTGGTTATTTCTTGAAATACAATGTCTAGGCTCTTTTTTTATCATGACTTTCAGGTAGTCCAGTAATTTTAAAATTATCTCTCCTGGATCTATTTTCCAGGTCAGTCATTTTTCCAATGATATATTTCTTTGTCTTCTCTTTTTTCATTCTTTTGGATCCGTTTTATAGTATCTTGATTTCTCATGAAGTCATGAGCTTCCATTTGTTCCATTCTAATTTTAAAGAAGTTATTTGCTTCAGTGAGCTTTTGAACCTCCTTTTCCATTTGACCAATTCTGCTTTTTAAAGCATTCCTCCCCTCATTGGCTTTTTGGACCTCCTTTGCCATTTGAGTTAGTCTATTTTTAAGGTGTTATTTTCTTCAGTATTTTTTGGGTCTCCTTTAGCACGATTTCTTGCATCTCTTTCATTTCTTTTCCCAATTTTTTTTCTACTTATTTTACTTTATTTTCAAATTCCTTTTTGAGCTCCTCCATAGCCTGTTAACAATTCATATTTTTCTTGGAGGCTTTTGATGCAGGAGTTTTTACTTTGTTGTCTTCTTCTGATTGTATGATTTATGCTTTGTCACCAAAGAAAGATTGTATAGTCTGATTTTTTTCCTCTGTTTGCTCATTTTCCCAGCCAATTACTTGACTTTTGAGCTCTTTGCCAAGGTAGGACTCTGCTTCTAGAGTGTAGAGTGCTCTGTCCTAAATTTCTGGGGTTTTGTGCAGCTGTTGTTAAAGCTACTTCTAGGCACCTGTAAATATTCAGTTCTTCTAAGATGATGTGATCAAAGGAGAGGTGTTACTCCTCTCCTGGCCTGTGGTCTGGTCTGTGAGTGACCACAAGCACCCTTTTCTGCCTCAGGACCATGAGGAGGACTCCCTCTCCACAACTACCACAAGCTCTGCGATGCCAGTAGTCCTCCTCACTCTAGGACTGCCACCCAAGACTACAACCCAGATTCAAACAGGGCAAAGCTGTCCTGCTCAGCACAAGCAAAAGGAGCCCTGAAAATTGCCTTCTGATCAGGCATTTTATCTCCCCACCATCTGTGGGCCTGGAGCTCTGGAAGCAGCCACAGCTAATGCTATCACCACCACCTCCTCCCCAAACTGGGGCGGGGACCAGACCACACTCTTTGACACCCTGGTCCAACAGAGTTCCCCACTGACATTTTACTTTGTCTTTGGCATTTGTGGGTTGAGAGGTCTGGAAATTGCCGTGGCTGCCAGTGATTCATTCCCCAGAGGTCTGCTCCAGCCTGGTCTCTGCCAGTATGGCCCTCCCAGGACTGTGCAATGCTCTCAGCCTGGTGCGATAGACCCTTCCTTTTGGCTTATCAGGCTGTCTTCAACTGGAGATGTGTGTCACTGTCATTTTGTGGATTCTGTAGCTCTAAAATTCTTTTCAAGTCATTCTGTACAGGTAGTTGGAGGTTAATGGGGGATGAATTCGAGCAAGCTCCTCAGTCATTTTGGCTCTGCCTCACCCCCTAACCTACCCCCCCATCATCAATATTTTTATCTCTTTTGTCTAAATTTAGCGACTTATCCATAACCTCCCCAAATTTTTTTCCTAAAATCAAATAAAATTGCTAATAATTTCTCAAATAAATATTAGCTTTAGTTTATGAAATTATATTTTGTGATTAATTTTAAAAAATTGATGTTCGAACTTACACATACACCAGTGATGGTGGAGAAATTATTAAAGGGCTTTTGTCTTTACTTGCTTCAGCTAAACACTTATGTTTCTGTAAAAGAAGGATATAGCCACAATTTTAAAAATCTTTTAAATTTTAAAAATTCTTATACAATCCAATCCAAAGACATGCTAATTTGATATTTACATGCTGAGGAATGACTGTAGGAAAATATACAAAGTCCATATTTTCCATAATTTACCTATTACATTTCTTTTAGGGCAGAAAACTTTGTATATTCTGTAAAAATAACTGTAATTCAGAACATAAAGTAGTCTTGAATCTAAGCTGAGGTGTTTCTGGCAGTGTGTGTTGACATTGCCTGGTGTGAAGTT
>NW_027185735.1:2446025-2559753 GCF_028583685.1 Petaurus breviceps papuanus
CCACATTTTTAGAAGTGCTGAATTATAGATGATGTGGGGTTAAGAAATAAAAATTCCCTCCTTTTATCTCCCCTTTAGGAGTCTTCTCCACAGACAGATTCTGGAATGTACTCCCATAAATCCATGGAATTTTTTCAGGGCTTAGCTATTTAAAGTCCTACAAAGGCGTATCAAATTTTTGCTGGTCCAGATGAGGTTTCTTACTCATGAGTGCTCATACTTCATAAAAGGATCACTAGAAGCAGCACTTCACCATCTGTTATTATATGTCTATCTATAGATAAGTATATTTACATATTTGTTATATATCTATATCTATCTACAAAAACACTGTTTATTTGTATTACCCCCTGAATTTCCTTCTCATTTATATCTTTAAAAAATATTTTGTTGTTATCCTTCTTCCTATTCTTCATGCCTTTTCCTTTAGTTCCTTCTTTCTTCTTCCACTAAGAACTGGGAAGCTGGGAAACATGATTCATCATGAGTCTTCTGGAGTTTTGATTGGTCATTGCATTGAGTAAAGTTCTTAGTCTTTCAAAAATGTTTTCATTGATGGTGCTGTGGTCATTGCATAAGTATTTATGTTGGTTCTGATTACTTCATTCTGCATCAGTTAATGTAAGAATTCCCAGGTTTCCCTGAATCTATCCCTTTCATAATTTATTATTATATAATATTATACAATATTATACTTAAAAAATTCTTTTCAATTTTCAAGCATTTTTATTCCTTCCCACCTCCTTCACCCCACTGGAAAAAATTAATACAAAACTCTTGAAACAAATAAGAATTACCAAGGAAAATAAATTCCCACATTGGTCAAGTTCAAATATGTGTCTGTTATGCTCCTTGAGTCCATTACTTCTCTGTGAGAAGGATGGGTAACTTATTTATTTCAAATTATATATTTTTTTCAATCAGCAAAAATCCACCTTCTCACCCACCTATCCATATTTCTCCACCCTGTTGCTCCCCCATTGAGAACTATAAAAAGAAATGAAACTATTACAAGCATATATAAACAATCAAAATGGGGGGGGGGGGGACAGGTGGCGCAGTGAGTAAAGAGCACCGGCCCCGGTGTCGGGAGACCCATGATTGGTTCTGGCCTCAGATACTTGGCACCCACACAAAATAACTGGCTGTGTAACCTTGAGCAAGTTACTTAACCCCAATTGCTTAAAAAATAAATAAATAATAAACAGTCAAAACAAATTCCTACATTGGCCATGTTCAAAAATTTTTGTCTCAGGGGTGGCTAGGTGACGCAGTGAGTAAAGCACTGGCCCCAGAGTCAGGAGGACGTGAGTTCAGATCTGGCCTCACACACACACACACACACACACACACACACACACACACACAACCTAGCCGAGTAACCTTGGGCAAGTTACTTAACCCCAATTGCCCTCCAAAAGGCAAATAAACAAAAACAAAATAAAAACTTTTGTCTCATTCTGTATTCTTTAAATTCTTCACCTCTCTATCAAGAGGTGAGTGGCATGTTTCAGCATTAAACTTCTAGAATGGTGGTTGACCATTATTGCTGATGAGAGTTCCTAATTGTCAGAGTTGTTTGACTTTACCACATTGTTGTCATTATATAAATTGTTCTTCTTGTTCTGTTCATTTCACTCTGCATGCAAGTCTTCCCAGGTTTCTTCTGAAGCCATCTTCTTCATCACTTCTTAGAGTGTGTGACATTTATGTGACATAACTTGTTCATCCATTCCCTAATTTATGGGTACCTCCTCAGATTACCATTCTTTGCTCCTCAAAAAGAGAGATAAATATTTCTGTACATCCTTAGAGATTATTTTGCTTACTACTGCTTCCTCCTTTATTGTGCTATCCCTTAAATTTCCCTTCTTCCATTCTTCCCTTACCCTCCTATTTCTCTGTTGAGTGACATATATTTTTGTACCCAACTCTGAGTGTGCATAAGTGTAGTCTTCCTCTTTCTAAGTTAATTCAGATGAAAGTGATGTTGAATTATCAGCAGCTCCTCATACCCCATCCTCCTTGTCTATTTGTATACCCTAATTTTGTGAGATAATTTTTCCTAAGCTTACTTTCACTTCTCCACTTCTCAGTATATTCTTCTTCCTCTCTTTTTCCATTATTTTTTTAAGATGATCAACACATAGCAGAACTACTCCCTGGCCTCATCTGATTGGACTCCCTGTATTACTTCTGATGATGAAAGAGTTCTAAGAGGACACAAGTATCATCTCTCCATATTTGTAAATATTATATATATTTTACTTATAATATTGTTAATATTATTATATTATTATCCTTGTTTAGTCCTTTATCATTGTCCATTTAAATATACTTTTATATGTTTCTCTTTTATTTTTATAATTTTAAAATAAAACAATTTTATTTTTTCCAATTACATGTAAAGATATTTTTCAATATTCATTTTTAAAAGATTTTGAGTTCCAAATTTTTCTCCCTCCTCTCTCCTTGCCCCTTTTAAGCTATACACATGCAATCATGTTAAACATTAGCCATGTTGTGAAAGAAGAAACAAAATAAAAGAAGAAAGAAGAAAAAGGTGAATATAGTAAGCTTCAGTCTGCATTCAGATTTCATTGTTCTCTCTCTGGATGTGGAAAGCATTTTCCATCATGAGTCTTTTAGAATTGTCTTGTATCATTGTATTTCTGAGAAGAGCTGTCTATCATAGGTGATCATTGCATAATGTTGCTGTCACTTCACTCAGCATCAGTTCATGTAAGTCATTCCAGGTTTTCTGAAATCCACCTGCTCATTATATTGTGCTTATAGCACAATAGTATTCCATTATGTTCCTTTACCACAGCTTGTTTATCCATTCCACAGTTGATGAGCATTCCCTCAATTTCCACTTTTTTGCCACCACAAAAAGAGCTGCTATAAATACTTTTGTACAGATAGGTACTTTCCCACTTTTTATGATCTCTTTGTAATACAAACCTAATAATAGTGGTATTTCTGTATCAAAGGGTATGCATAGTTTGTTTGCCTTTTGGGCACAGTTCCAAATTGTTCTCCAGAATTATTAGATCAGTTCACATCTCCACCAGTGCATCATTGTCCTGATTTATCATTTTCTTTTTCTGTTTTGTTAACCAGTCAGATAGGTGTGAGGTAGTAACTCAGAATTGTTTTCACTTACATTTCTCTAATCAATAGTGATTTAAAACATTTTTATATAGTTGTAGATACCTTTAATTTGTTCATCTAAAAACTGCTTATTCATATCCTTTAACTATTTATCAATTAGGGAATGACTTTTATTCTTAAAAATTTGACTCAGTTCTCGATATTTTTGAAAATGAGGCCTTTATCAGAAACACTTGCTATAAAAATTATTTCTCAGCTTTCTGCTTTCCTTCTAATCTTGGTTACATTGTTTTTGTGCAAAACCCTTTAATTTAATGTAATCAAAATTATCTATTTTGCATTTCATAATATTTTCTGTCTCCTACTTAGTCATAAATTCTTCCCTTCTCCATAGATTTGACAGATAAACTATTCCTCGCTCTTCTAATTTGCTTATGGTATCACCCTATATGTCTAAATTATATACCCATTTTGTCCTTATGTTGGTATATGATGTTAGATGTTGGCAGTGCCTAACTTCTGCTACACTATTTTCTGTTTTTCTCAGCAGTTTTTGTCAAATAGTAAGTTCTTATGCCAAAAGCTGGAATAGATTACTGGAGTCACTGACTATTGTGTCTTGTGTACCTATTCCACTGATCCACCATTTTATTTCTTAGCCAGTACCAAATAGTTTTGATGATTGCTACTTTATAATATAGTGTTAGATCTAGTATGGCTAGGCTGCCTTCCCCTTAATTTATTTTTCATTAATTCTCTTGATTCTTGACATTTGCTCTTCCAGATGAATTCTGTTATTATTTGTTCTAGCTCTATAAAATAACTTTTTGGTAATTTGTTTGGTATGGCACTCAATAAGTAAATTAATTTAGACAGAATTCTCATGTTTTATTATATTAGCTTGGGCTACTCATGAGCAATTTATATTTCTCCATTTGTTTAGATCTGACTTTATTTGTGTGAAGTGTTTTGTAATCGTGTTTAAATGTTTGTCTTTGCGGGTATACTCCCAAATATTTTATATTGTCTATAGTTATTTTAAGTAGAATATTTCTGTCTCATTTTGAGACAGCTTTGCTGGTATATAGAAATTCTGATGACTTATGTGGGTTTATTTTATATACTGTGACTTTGATGTTAATTATCTCAAGTAGTTTTTTAATTGAATCTCTAGGATTCTTTTAGTATACCATCATATCATCTGCAAAGAGTGCTAGTTTTGTTTCCACATTGCCTGTTCTATTCTGATTCCTACCATTTAATTTTCTTCTCATTTCTAAAGCTAACATTTCTATTTTATGATGAATTTTTGTTTTGTTTTGTTTTGTTTATTTATTTATTTTTCATTTTCAATACTCAGTTGTTTAAGATTTTGAGTTCCAAATTTTCTCCCCATCTCTCCCCTCACTCTACCCCAAGACAGATCATAATTTGATAGAGGCTCTATGTAGATATTCATATCAAACCTATTTTCACATTAGTCATGTAAAGAATTAGAACCAGTGGGAGAAACCACATGATAGAAGAAACAAACAAGAAAAGAAAAGAAAAAGAGAGGAAATAATACACTTCAATCTGCATTCAGACTCCACAGTTCTTTTTCTGGATATGGACAGCATTTTCCATTGGGAATCCTTTGAAGCTGTCATGGATCCTTGCATTACTAAGAAGAGATAATTCTATCAAAGTCAGTCATTGCACACTGTGGCTATTACTGTGTACAATCTTCTAGTTCTACTCACTTCACTCAGCATCAGTTCATTCAAGTCTTTCCAGGTTTTTCTGAAGTCTTCTTCATGTCTTATAGCACAATAGTATTCCATTACATTCATATACCAGAACTTGGTTAGCCATTCCATAACTGATAGGCATACCCTCAATTTCCAATTCTTTGCCACCACAAAAAAACTAACATTTCTAATACAATGTTGAATAATAGTAGTGATAATGGGCATCCTTGTTTCACCGCTGTAATGTAATGCCAAGGAAAGGCAACTTCCCAAGGTTCAAAATACCAGCATAGGTGCTCTCCATTTTATTCAGTGACAAACCAAGAACAGAGAAGATCAAAACATGACATCATTCAAAATACAGTATTTACTAAGGGTGATTAAATAATCTCCAAGTACTACCCCACCCCGGGACCTTCCATTCATTCAGTCAATTACAAAGTCCCTGTTCTAAATACTACTCCACCCTGTATCAGCAATGCCATATTCACAATGCCTATAGAGATTACAAATATGCTGATATAATTATCCATCACAAAATATGTCAGGTTTGCCATATGGGGAAATAAACTAGAAAATTTATTAAGATACCAAAAGACTGAGTCCCAAAACCAGAAAGTGAAAGCCATCAGAGTAGTTATGATATTGGCACAGGTAGATAAAGTAGAAAGCACCCACATTTTCAAGCCTTTAAAACAGAACAGGCTACCTCAGGCAAAGGTCCTCCTCTCCCCCCTCACAGCAACCACCCAGCGTGCTCCCAGCAGCTCTGGCCCCTGGCAGTCCTCAGCAGGAGCCCTAACTCAAAAAAAAAAAAAAAAGGCAACCGCCACCAACTGCCAACCGCAGGACCGTTAGCTCGGCTTTTCACTTTCTCTTGCTCTGCTATGTCAGCACGTCCATGGGGCATGGGAGATCTTTAAATCCCATAACCCTTACACACCCCTAGGCTGCACCTTCATTTAGTCCACCACAAAGCCCCTCTTCTCAAATGGAGATTAGTTTCCAATCTAAGTAAAGTACATTTATTTGTTCAACCATAGAACACAAAAAGGTCAAAAGTTCCCCACCCCTGGATCACAATTCAATTTACCCCAGAGTTACATCAAGTTTAAGCACAGCACTTAATACCCAAATGGAGGTCTTTTCTTCATCTTGACAGGAGGCAAGTTCTCAGCAATATTAGTTCCTGGGGAGACAAGGCTTAGCAAAGCCACAAGATACATTGCCAGTCCCTTCATTAATTCATCTTCTGTCTGTAGAACAGTCCTAGAACCCCTGAAAACATTAGCAAAACCCTCTCCCAGGATTTCTGTAAACATACAACAAGAAAATCCTTCTTCAGGGCTTCTGAACCAACAGAAAGATTCCCAGACCCCTGCAACAACAGCACTGTCCTTCACCAGTGGACAGTATTCACTCTGTCTGCAGGACAGTCTCCAGACCCCTGCAACAACAGCACTGTCCTTCACCAGTAGACAGTATTCACACTCTGTCTGCAGGACAGTCTCAGGGCTTCTTAGTGAACAGCCAGGTTCCAGGACTTCTTCAACAAAAGGACTGTCTTTCACCAGTGGACAAATCTGGCAAAACAACATCAAAACAGACAGACAAAGTACCAGCAAAACAGCCATGTCTCCTCAGTCCTTGGCAGCTCAGGGGGCAGGTCCAGGGCAATTCAAAGTGGCCCCCAGCAATTCTCTCAGTCTCTCTCTGCCTCCAAAGGTGCTGCTTCCAAAAAGTTCTTCTGCCTCTCTCTTGTGTCTCTCCAAATCTACGTCACCAGCAGCCGCTTATCTTATGGGGAAGGCATTTGACTTATCTTCATTACAGAGAATGTTTGCTGATGGTTTTAAGGAAAGCTCCATTTATTCCTATGTTCTCTAGTGTTTTTAATAAGAATGGGTGCTGTATTTTATCAAAAGCTTTTCAAGCATCTATTGAGATAGTCATATAATTTCTGTTGATTTTGTTACTGATGTAGTCAGTTATGCTGATAGTTTTCCTGATTTTGAGTGAGTCCTATCTTCCTGGTATAAATCCCACCTGGTCATAATGTATTATGCTGGGAATAAAGTGCTAACATGTGCTATTTTATTTTAAAAAATTTGCATTGGGGAAGAGGAATCTGGGAAGATGGCAAAGTAGGTCAGAAAATTCCAAGCTCTCAAGATCTTCCCCATAAAAGAGTTAAAATAGCACCTCTGAGCAAACAAAGTGTAGGTGGAGATAAATAAGATAAATAAGAAGAGGGGCATAACAGAGATCCTCCTGGACAATTTGAAAAGTTCAGAAGAAAAATCTCAGGATGAGGTCTGGTCCCTGTGAAGAGTAAACACCTCCAGTCTAGGTTCCATTTTAACAGCAAGTGGCTAGCCTCTTAAACAAGCAGAAAGAGGGTCTCTCTTTCAGATCCTCCATCACCGGGTGGACCCAGTGCCACGATGCAGATCTTCATGAAGACTCTGACAGGGAAGACCATCACCCTTGAGGTTGAACCATCCAATACTATTGAAAATGTCAAGGCCAAGATACAGGATAAAGAAGGTATCCCACCTGATCAACAAAGATTGATTTTTGCAGGCAACTGGAAGATGGACATACTTTGTCTGACTACAACATTGAGAAGGAATCTACCCTTCATCTTCTTCTGAGGCTTCGTGGTGGTGCCAAGAAGAGAAAGAAGAAGTCTTACACCACTCCCAAAAAGAACAAGCATAAGAGAAAGAAGGTTAAGCTTGCTGTTCTGAAGTACTATAAGGTTGATGAGAATGGCAAGATTAGCCGCCTTCGATGCCGCCTTCGACGAGAGTGCCCTTCTGATGAATGTGGTGCTGGAGTCTTTATGGCTAGCCATTTTGACAGACATCATTGTGGCAAGTGTTGTCTAACCTACTGCTTCAACAAGCCAGAAGACAAGTAAATGTATATGTGTTAATAAAAAAAGTCAACTATTTAAAAAAAAGCAGAAAGCTCTGGTGTTAGTTGGTTTGAGACATTGCCTTGGCCCCAGCCACCAGAACCTTTACCCCTGGTATAGTAATGGGAGTTGGGTGTTTGAGCCCAGGAAGATGAAGGTAACCTCTGCTGACCAGGAACACCAGACCCAGATGTGCTTCGAAGAGTCATGGGGGCAAAAAGGAACCAGAAGAAGCAGTGGGGCAAAAAGCCCCTGGCTGTGGGCACTTATAGGAGGCCTGAGGTTTGGATTTTGTTTCAGGTTAAAGGAAAGAACTGAAGATCTAGGGCAAGAGGCACCATTCTCCATACCCCAGGTTTAGAGGTGGACTACAAATAACTAAGCTATCACTGCAAAAAAAAAAAATGCACCAGGCAAAGGAAAACGACTCCAACTATAGAAACCTATTATGGGAATAGAGATAACCAGGTTTCATCTTCAGAGGAGGAAACTGAAGTGAAGAAACTCCCAAAGAGTAAAATTAAATGGTCACCTACCCAAAACAAATTTATAGAAGACCTTAAAAAAATACTTTAAAAATCAAATGACAGAGATGGAGGAAAAACTAAAAAATAAAATAAGAATAATCCAAGGAAGGTCAACCAATTAGAAAAGGAGATCCAGAATCTTAAGGAAGAAAATGAGACCCTGAAAATTAGAATTGAGCAAAGTGAAGCCAGTGAAATTGTAAGAGATCAGGAAATGATTAAACAAAATATGAACAATGAAAAAATAGAAGAGAAAGTGAAACATCTTATAAGAAAAACAACAGATTTGGAGAATAGATCAAGAAGAGAAAATATAAAAATAATCGGATTAACTAAAAGTTATGATCAAAAAAAGAATCTTTGATACTATAATACAAGATTTTTTTTTCTTTTTGGAGGGCAGGACAATTGGGGTTAAGTGACTTGCCCAAGCTCATATAACTAGTAAGTGTTAAAATGTCTGAAGCCAGATTTGAACTCAGTTCCTCCTGATTCCAGAGCCAATGCACCACTACACCACTTAGCCTCCCCAATACAAGAAATTATTAAAGAAAATTGTCTGGAAGCTTTCCATCAATCACCACTTAAAAGAGATCCTATGAATAAAATTCATAGGAATATCATAGTCAAATTCTGAAATCTCCAGCTCAAGGAAAAATTATTAAAAGCATCAAAATTAAAACAATTTAAATATGATGGTGCCACAATTAGAATTACACAAGACCTAGCAGCAGAAATATTAAAGGATTGAAGATCTTGGGACACAACATATTGAAGAGCAAAAGAACTGGGGCTCTAGCCAAAAATATCATAACCCTTCAAAATTAAGTATTATCTTGAACAAGGACAAAAATGTACATTTGATTAACTTTCCGAGTTTCAAGACTTTGTTTTAAAAAAACCTGAACTTATTAGACAATTCGACATACAAGAACCAATATAAATATAAAGTACACAATAAAGACTGATTGATTGTAAGACATCCATAAGGACAGACTATTTACTTTTTATGTATGTAAAATGTAAAATTTATGTCTAAGATTATTATTAATAAATAGGTAATTCATAAGAAAGATTGAGGAGAATCTGGGCATGATATGAATTTAAAAAGTAAAACCATTTGGAAACAGTTAAAAGGGTAATTATTTTATACAGATTAGATTCAAGAGGAAGAATTGATACATAGGAATTAGATGGGAGAGGAGGGCTGGTAGTTCTGGTAACCTGCTTTCATTAGGAATGGGTGTAAGAGGAAACAATACATATATATTTAAAAGAGTATAGAAGTCTTCTAAATTCAGAAGAAATAAAATTGGCCATAGGGAGGGGGGAGAAGACAAGGGAGGGATCTTTAGAGGGGAGGATGAGAGAATAGGTAAATAAGGGTATATAAGGGTGCTTAGATTTACTGGAACAGGAGAATATGGGAGGGATCCTTGGAGGGGGATAGACAAGTAATAGGAGGGAAAGGTAATGGGTAAAAATAAAGTAGAGGAAGCAGAAGGGATAGGAAATAAGAGATATACACATGCATAAAAACAAAGATCAGGAGTAGATTATGTTTGGGAATGTATATGTCTATATATGTAGTATATATCTATAACTATGGAGAAACATATTTAAACTTTATTGTGGCCTTCTGGAGGGGGGGTAGGTTGGGGAGAGGGGGAAAAAGAACAAAATAAAAAAATGCACATCAGAGAACAAAAGAAAATTCACAAGGAAGCAAAGATGGACAATTCTCAACACGAGTATTATTTACCACATAGGTTTTCTTAAAATAAAAATTTATTGTTATGTATTTTCAATCCTCTCATGTTCTGCTATGCACATGACACATGTTTATTTATTTCTAACTTTGTGTTTAAGTTCCAATATTTAAGTTTATGATATGTTTTTGTTTCTTTTTTAATTCTCTGTTTGTGTTCTAGCATTTGAGTCTAAAATAAAATTTTGGGGGGAAAAAGGGAAAAAAATTTTTGCATCAATATCCATTAGGGAAATTAATCTCTAATTTTATTTCTCTGGTTTGGATCTGGTTTAGGTATCAGTATAATATTTGTGTCATTAAAGGAATTCAGTAGGACTCCTTCTTTGCCTGTTTTTCCACATAGGAATTAATTGTTATTTAAATGTTGGTAAAATTCACTTGTAAATCCATGTGGCCCTGGAGATTTTTCTTAGAGTTCATTGATGGCTTGTTCAACTTTCTCTAAAAACGGGGTTATTTAAGTACTTTATTTCCTCTTCTGTGAAACTGGGTAATTAATGATTTTGCAAATATTCATTCATTTCATTTAGATTCCCAGATTTATTGGCATAAAGTTGGACAAAATATTTCTAATTATTGTTTTAATTTCCTCTTCATTGGTGGTGAATTCATCCTTTTTGTTTTTGATACTGGTAATTTGGTTTTCTTTTTTAAATCAAATTAGCTAAAGGCTTATCTATTTTATTTTTTCATAAAATCAGCTGTTTTTTATTAGTTCAATAGTTTTCTTTCAATTTTATTAATCTCTCCTTTGATTTTCAGAATTTCTAATTTGGTGTTTAATTAAGTATTTTAAATTTTTTTCCCTAGCTTTTTTAGTTGCATGCCCAATTCATTGCTGTGCTCTTTCTCTACTGATGTAGGCATTTAAAGAGATACAATTTCAAATTAGTACAGTTTTGGCTGCATCACATAAATTTTGTTATATTGTCTCATTATTGTCATTCTCTTTGATGAAACTATTGATTGCTTATGTGACTTATTTTTTGGCCAGTCCTTCTTTAGTTTCCAGTTAATTTTTAATCTATCTTTCCATGGCCCTTTATTGCATCATGATCTTAAAAGAATGGATTTAACATGCCTTTCTGCATGTGATTGTAAGGTTTTTGTTCCCTAATGCATGGTCAGTTTTTATGTAGGTGCCATTTACTGCTGAGAAAAAGACATATTCCTTTCTATTCCCCTTTGGTTTTCTCCAGAGGTCTCACTTTTCTAAAATTCTATTCTCCTCCTTAACTTCTTTCTTGTTTATTTTGTAATTAGCTTTATCTAATTCTGAGAGGAGGAGGCTAAGGTCCCCCACTAATATAGTTTAACTGTCTATTTCCTACTGTAATTCATTTAACTTTAGAAATTTGGATGCTGTAACATTTGGTGTATATATGTTTAGTATTGATATTACTTCATCGTCTATGGTACATTTTAGTCTGTTTTAATTAGATTGGTTTTTGCTTTTGTTTTGTCTGAGATCATGATTGCTACCCCTGCTATTTCTACTTCAGCTATAGTATAATATATTTTACTCTAGCCTTTTACCTTTACTCTGTATTTGTCTGTCTGTTTCAAGTGTGTTTCTTATAAACAACATATTGTAAGATTCTGGTTTTTAATCCACTCTGCTTCTGTTTTATGGGAGAGTGCTTCCCATTCACGTTCGAAGATGATTATTGTACATTTCCCTTCATCTTCTTTTCCCCCTTTTCATACTTTTTTCTCTCTCTTCTTTCACCTTGTCCCTCTTTTTTGCTTCTGACGACTGCCTCCCTCAATCTGTCCTCTCTTCTATCAGCCCCTTACCCCTGTCCTTTTCTTTTCCCTTTCCCCTCCTACTACCCTATAGAGTAAGATAGATTTCTTTATGCAACTGAGTGTATATGTTAGTCCCTCTTTGAGTCAAATCTTATGAGAGTAAAGTTCAAGCAATGCTCACCCCACTTCCCTTCTTTCCCTCTACTGTAATAGGTCTTTATTCCTCTTCATGTGATATAATTTACCCCATTCTGTCTCCCCCTTTCCTCTTCTCCCAGAACAATCATTTTTTACACCTTAACTTATACCTACACCCTTTGTTTACACTCCTTCTAACTGCCCTAATAGAGATACAATTTTTGAAGAGGTACAATACAATATCATTTCATGTAGAGAAGTAAAGAGTTGAACCTTATTGAATAAACATGCTGGTTTTTTTCTTTCCTGTTTATTTTTTATGCTTTTTTTTTTGAGTCTTATATTTGATGATTAAATTTTCTGTTCAGCTCTGGTCTTTCATCAGTAATAATTGAAAGTTCCCTGTTTCACTGAATATCTATTTTTCCCCCTGAAAGATTATGCTAGGTTGTGCTGAGTAGTTGATTCTTAGCTATAATCCAAGCTCCTTTGCTTTCTGGAATATTCTAAGCCCTCTAATCCTTTAATGTCGAAGCTGCTAATTATTGTGTAATCTTGATTGTGACTCTTTGATATTTAAATTGTTTCTTTCTGACTGCTTGCAGTATTTTCTTCTTGATCTGATAACTCTGGAATTTGGCTACAATACTCTTAGTTTTCGTATTGGGATCTCTTTTCAGGAGGTGAGTGGTATACTCTTTCAATTACTTTTTTACCCTCTTCTTCTCAGATATCAGGTAAGTTTTCCTTGATAATTTCTTGAAATATTCTGTCCAAACCTTATTTTTTGATTATGGCTTTCAGGTAGTCAAATAATTCTTAAATCTTTCCTGGGTCTAATTTCCACATCAGTTTTTTGCAATAAGGTATTGTATATTTTCTTGTATTTTTTCAATCTTTTGTCTTTTGACTAATTCTTGATATCTTGTAGAGTCATTAGCTTCCACTTACTAATTTTTAAAGAATTATTTTCCTCAATTAGTTTTTATACCTCCTTTTGTGTTTGACTAATTCTACTTTTTTATGGAGTTATTTTCTTCAATTTTTATACTTTCTTTTCCAGGCTATTGACTTTTTTTCATGATTCTCTTGTATCACTCATTTCTTTTCCCAATTTTTCTTCTACCTTTTAAAATCCTTTTTTGAGCTCTACCAAGAGGATTTCTTGGGTTTGTGACCAATTCATATTCCTCTTTTAGGCTTCTCATGTGGGCATTTTGATACTTTTATCCTCTTCTGAGTTTGTGTTTTGATCTTCCCTGTGCCCATGGTAGCTTTATATAGTCAGGGCAATTTTGGGTTTTTTTTTTTGCCTATTTTCTAACCTATTTCATTACTTTTAAAGCTGAGCCTTGTTCCTGGGGCATAGGGGATACTGTCCCCAGCTCCTTGTACTGGGAGCCAGGGGCACGTTCTCTGGTTTTCTGCACCTAGGCTTCTGGGGCTGGCAACTTGCCCACTGTGTTAGGGTGGCCTGGCCCAGTTGTACCTATTGTGCCTGGGGTTCTGGACCTGGAGTTTGCCTACTATGCTGGGACTGGAGACCTCAGAACTGGCCTGTTGTACCAGCACCTTGGGGCCTCAGTTGCTGATCTGTGTTGTGGCTGAGAGCCTCACACTGGCTTGCCCAGACATTGCCTGTGCTGGGCTGTGCTCCCCTTTTACCCAAGTGAGACAGACCTTTCCTGAAGTCCTTCTAAGTAATCTTGGGCTGGAAAATTGTTTCACTCTGTCTTTTTGTGGGTTCTGTCACTCCATAATTCATTTATAGGCTTGATTTAATGTTGTTTTTGAAGGAAACTGAGATCTCAGGCAATTTCTGGGCTTTTCTCCCCCATCTTGGCTCCTTTTGTTTCTTTTAACTCCTGTGTTTGAAATACAAAGTTTCTGTGCAACTCTGGTCTTTTCATCAGGAATTCTTGGAAGGTTTCTATTTCATTAAAAGTACATTTTCCCTTAGTAGTATTATACTCAGTTTTTCTATAATAACTTTGCTAGTAATTTATTATTGGTTAACCATAGGCCCCTATATTTTGCTATTTGTAATATGGAAATATGTCTCATTTATGGGACAGCTAGGTGGTGCAATGGACAGAGTGCTAGGCTCTTCTTCCTGATTTCAAATCTGGCCCCAGACATTTGCTAGCTGTGTGACCTTTGGCAAGTCACTTATCCCTATTTGCCTCAGTTTCCTCATTTTAAATGAGCTGGAGAAGAAAGTGGCAACCCATTTCAGTATCTTTGCCAAGGAAACCCAAAATGAAGTCACAAAGAGCTGTACATGATTGAAAAATGACTGAACAGCAAAGCTCTCCTTTATAGTGGTGACTGTTAAATGATGTGTCATAATAGCCAGAATTTAACAAAGAACAGTCTGAGGCAATTTTCCAAGTGAGATATTCTTTTTTTTTTAATTTTTCAAATGCTTTGTTAACTTCTGATTTATAGCATTAATTTTCTCCAGATTTTGAATTACAAATTTTCTCCCTGTTTTTTTTCCTACCCACCACCCCAGAATAACAGTCCAACAGTATATCCCCTCCTCCAATCTGCTCTCTCCCATATCTTCTCCCATACCCCCTTAGACTTTTCCAGTAGGGCATGGTGGATCTCTGTGAACCAGTGCCTGTATATCTTATTTCTCAGTTATATGTGAGATAGTATTAATAATAGTATATATGTATATATAATTTTAAGCATTTGATTTTAAGACTTGGAATTCCAGATTCATTCCCTTTCTCCCTTTGTCACCCATCCTTACTGTGAAGATAAGCAGTTCAGTATAAATTGTACATGTGTAGCTAATGCAAAATGTTAACATAGTAGATATGTTGTAAAAGATTGACTATATTTCCTCCCTCCTATCCTGCCACCCATTTGTTCTGTTCTCTACTTTGATCCCGTCCCTTTTCAAAAGTAAATGCTTCCAACTTCCCTCCCGCCCAGCCTGCCCTCCCTTCCATTATCCTCCCTCTCATTCCGTTTCACCTACTCTCCTATAGGGTAAGATACCCTATTTAGTGTGTATTTTATTCCCTCCCCAAGCCAAATTCAGTGAGAATAAGGTTGACCCATTCCCTTTTTGCCTTCCTATTCTTCCCCTCCATTGTAACCCTTTACCCTTGCCTCTTCGTTGTGAGATAGTTTACCCTATTCTGTCTCTCTCCATCTCCTCTCATTATATTCCTCTCTCACCTCTTAATTTCACCTTTTAAGTATCATCCCTTCCTATTAAATTTGTCCCATGCCCTCTATCTATGTATACCTGTAAGCATATATACACACATTCACACATGTATTCATATGCCCATATGCCCTCCGATATAGACATATGTGTATTTCTATTCCCTTCAACTATTTTCATACTGAGAAAAGTTTCATCAGTTACAATTATCATTTTTTCCATGTAGGAATATTAATAGTTCAACTTTGATCAGTGGCTTATGATTTCTTTTCCCTGTTTACCTTCTCAAGCTTCTCTTGCTTCTTGTATCTGAATGTCAAATTTTCTATTCAACTCTGGTTTTTTCATTAAGAATGCTTGAAAGTCCTCTATTCCACTGAATGACCATATTTTCCCCTGAAACATGATACTCAGTTTTGCTGAGTAGGTGACTCTTGCTTTTAATTCCAGTTCCTCTGCCCTCCAGAATATCCTATTCCAAGCCCTTCGATCCCTCAGTGTAGAAGCTGCCAGATCCTGTGTTATCCTGATTGTGTTTCTACAATATTCAAATTGTTTCTTCCTGGCTGCTTGTAATATTCTCTCCTTAATCTGGGAATTCCAGAACCTGGCTATAATATTCCTAGGAGTTTTGGGAGGGGGGATCTTTTACAAGAGGTGATCAGTGGATTCTTTCAACCTCTATTTTGCCTTCTGGTTCTAAAACATCAGGACAATTTTCTTTGAGAATTTCTTGGAGGATGTTTTCTAGGTTCTTTCTCTGATCATGGCTTTCAGGTAGTCCAATAATTTTTAAATTATCTCTCCTGGATCTATTTTTCCAGGCCAGTGGTTTTTCCCATGAGATATTTCACATTGCCTTCTATTCTTTCATTTGTTTGGATCTGTTTAACATCATCTTGATTTCTCTTAAAGTCACTAGCTTCCCTTTGCTCCAATCTAAATCCAAGGGAAGGATTCTCCTCATTGAGCTCATTTTGAGATTCTTTTTCCATCTAGCAAATTTGGCTTTTCAAGGTATTCCTCTCCTCGTTGCCTTTTTGAGCCTCTTTTGCCAATTGAGTCAGTCTCTTTTTTAAGGTGTGATTTTCCTCAGTCAGGCTGTTGACTCTCATTTCCTAATTTTCTTGCATCGTTCTCATTTCTCTTACCAATTTTTCCTCCACTTCTGTTATCTGCTTCTTAAGGTCCTCTATGGCCTGTAACCAGCTTGTATTTTCCTTTGAAGCTTTTGGTGCAGTTGTTCTTACTTTACTGTCTTCCTCCTGTTCCATGCTTTGCTCCTTTTTGTCCCCAAAATAGGAGGCTAATGTTGGAATCTTCTGTTTGTTTTGCTTCCTTTCTCTGGTCATGTCGCCCCTCAGTCACTTCACCCCTGGGCTTTTTGCCACAGTAGGACTCTGCCAGCAGACAGGGGAGCTTTCTTCCCAAATGCTGGGGTTTTTTTTCAGCTGCCAGCAGTATTAGTTGGGTTCCCTCTCTGAGGCCTCCACATGCTCTGGCAAGCTGATCACACACCCCAGGACCTCCACCCTAGACTGCAATCCAGATCCAAGCAGGTTAAAGCAAGAGTGATTACCCCTCAGATTGTTCGCTTGTTCCCCCTACACTCTGCAGGCCAGGAGTTGAAGCTGCCACGTGGTGCCAGTGGCACTAGGTGGCTTCTTGCCCTGGGGGTAAAAGCTGATGCACTCCCACCTACTGGGTCCCAAAGTCCAGACTGCACTGACCTCTCACTTTGTCCTTCACACCTATGTGTTGATGAACCTGGAAATGGCCACAGCTGCTGGTGATCTGGAGTCCCTCCAGCCAGAGGCTGGTGAGGCCCTCCCTGTGGCTAAAACCTTGGCTCATGAGTAGCTGGGCTCGGCTCCCAGAGTGCTGGGCTGGCTACTTGCTGCCAGTCTGCTGGGCTGTCCTCAGTGGGAGGTTGGCTTCTCTGTGTCATTTTGTGCATTCTGCAGCTCCAAAGTTTGTTTAGAGTCCCCTTTTACATGGATTGGGGAAGGTGGAAGCCAGAGTCCAGTGGAGGTCCTGCTTCTACTCTGCCATCTTGACTCTGCCCCCCAAGTGATATATTCTTATGGCTAGCCTCCATTTGTTCCCAAGACCTTGAACAATGTCTGACACTGTTTTTTATTACATAGGAATATCCAACTTTTGATTGACCTGACAGTACCTCATTTGGACTTCTCTTGGCAAATGTAAGGTGGACATTTTAGTGAGGAGCTAGGTTAATAGTTTTCAGCTCCTCGCTATTATTTTATTGTTATGGTACAGTACTAATTCTCAGGATCAATCAGCAGCTAGTAACAGGGGGCTAGTTTTCTGATGTAGCTGGTGACACTACTCTCAACACCCAAGGAATGCCAGTTGCTCTATGAGAGTAACTGCTTCAAGTAATCTTGGTTAGAAAAACAAGTCATCTTAGCTAAGTTTTTACTGTCTTGGTATCCCCTTTTTTAGACTAAGTCACGCCACATTTTTATTAGGAGAGGCAAGGACACAAGAGTCATCCCCCTACCTGGTGGGTTGGAGGTTAGCTCAAGCTGACTGTGGGGTGAACAAAAACAAGGGTCCCTGCCCAGGCATAGATGCCTTAGGGGCTGGGAACATTTACCTTACTCAGTTATGACCTTCAGAAACTGTCTGACCTGCAGAGTTTTGGGTCTAATGAAATGGATGGATTTACGTAGAAATAAATAACAAAATCCAACATTATTTTTCTTATTGTGGTCCTGACTGTGGTTTCTTGGTTCTTAAACTCTTTCTTTCTGGCTACTTGCCGTATATTTTCTTTGGCCTGGAAGCTCTGGATTTTGGCTATACTGTTTCTAGAAGTACTCATTTGGGGGTTTCTTTCAGGAAGTAACTTACAAAATCTTTTTGTTTCTGCTTTGCCCTCTGGTTCTGAGAGATCTGATCAGTTTTCTTTTATGTTTTCTTGAAATATAATGTATAGTCTCTTTTTTTGGTCACAAGGTTCAGATAGTTTAATGATTCTTAAATTTTTTTCTCCTTGATCTGTTAATTATTTTTGCTTGAGATATATTTTCTTCTGGTTTTTTTTACAACCTTCAGACTTTTTTAAACATTTCCTCTTGTTTTATGCAGTCATTTTCTTCTATTTATCTCTCTGATTGTCGTTCTACTTTTCAAGGAGTTTGTTGCTTAGGCGAGGTTTTGTACCTCCTATGTCAATCTGTTAATTCCCATTCCAAATCTTTCTTCCATAGCTCTCATTTTTTTCTCCAGTTTTTTCCTCAATGATTCTCATTCCATTTATAAAAGCAGTTTAACTCTTTTCATAACTTTTACATCATGTCTTCTAGGAATTTTAGTTGAGTTTGTGTCTCAGCTGTGTTTTCCTCTGAAGCATCACTTTTAGATATTTTACTTCCAGGTTTGTGACTTGAACTTCCTTGCCACTATAATAGTTCTTTTGGTAGTTATCTCCTCCTTCCCTTTCTCTTCCTCTCCTTTTAGCCTACTTCCTGACTGAATGTTAGGGTTGGGCTCGACAACACTTCTAAGGAAATAAGTCTGGGCTAGTCTTGTTAGTAAACAGGGTATTGAGTGTTGTATTATTTCAGGATATCAGGGAAAGGCTCGGGACTTTGTTGTTTATCATTTTTTTTGAAGAGGAACAGTGACATTATAGGGTGATGTCTTGGCTTGCATTTGAATTAGCTTTAAGTGAGGCAGAGTTGCACAAAGTTATTAACCTCTTTCTTCCAGAGCCATCAAAATTCAGTGCCAAGATAAAAGTCAAAATGACTGGTGATGGCCCAGGATACATGGATGACCTTGACATCTTTAATGTCTGACCAAGCTCTTAAGAGTTCCATAGCACCTGCTTAAACTTCCTTCATGGCTTTTGGAACAAATGATGCCTCTGATGCCTGTACCTTCTCAGTACCAACCAAAACAGGAGAATGCAGAATGAATAATCATGGACCAGGAAGAGATTGCATTGATACATTTATTGCATGCTAAGCAAATCTCAAATAAGCCTCTGAGGATTAGGGTTTATATACTGTAGCTGAAGCACTTACATCATACTTTCTCATGGGAAACTTCATGTAGTTTGCTACATGATGTACCTAATTTGCAACTTTACCAGAGGCTACTCCCATGGTATGCTACCCTGCTTTCTTATCTCGTGCATCACTACTTTATCTATTATGCTCAAGCAGCCAGGGTTCCAGGAATGGCCAGAATGTTCTGAGCCTCCCTTTCATGGAGGGAAGATTAGTGAGAGGAGGGGGCGGGAGGGGGGGAGTCAACCTTCTGAGATATTTTGACCCAGGTTGGTGGGAACAAGACTCAAGGGGGTCCTTGGCCTGGATTCACACACATGGTAGACCCTTCAAAGCTAACCCTCAACATCTCCCTCTACATCTCCTTTTTTTTATTAGCAACCTGTTTGAGGCTATGGATATCTGTGCCCATTACTGTTACTCATGACCCCATTAAGCAGTCAAGGCATGGTAGAATAAGGCATGCTACCACCAAAATGCCAAGAGAGTAGGTGGAAAAGCATGGAACATATATTTTAGAAAGGATTTACAAGGTACAAATTATGTAGAATTTTGGTTCACCAAACAGCAGGGTCAGCCTGAGAGATATAGCTGTGATCAGTATTATGGATTGCTTAGTTAGTACATTCAAGTTTGCCGCAAGAGCACTATTGTTCCATACTCCTACAAGATGATTAGGGTCCACTCTACTAAAGTGTCATAGTAGGGAATTGGAGTTACACAAATATAAATAATAGCCCTTCCCCCCCTTTTTTTAAGAAATAAGAAAAAAAATTTTAAGTAGTTGGAAAAAACAAATGTTACTCTCTACCAAATATAGAGTGAAAGCACAGTTAATGTAAGTCGTATTTCATACATAGGAGTCATACATAGATGGGTGTATCCATAATTACATAGATTTTTGCCAAGCTAACATTCTTTGTCAATTTAGCCACAAAGAAAGCAGTGTGTATTACACTTAGTAAAGAAATAGAAGACACAGTTTCTGATATTGAAAGGGAAGCAACATCAATTAGTCCCATGATTAAAAGTCCTTTTTTCTAGCCAGATAATCAGATATTACTTAAAGTGCAGAATTCCGAAGTCTGAAACCAAATGAGGGTGGTTCTATGAACAGTATAATGACTTCATAACCACTAATACACTGTTTATGTATTAGCAAGTTATAGTCTAAAAAATGTAGTATTGACTTATATCATCTGTAAATGGTTCACATTAGTAGAAGTAAGAAAGGCTTGAGGGGGTCAAATACATGTAGCTATAAGTTATATATGAAACAATTGCTGTGATAGGGATATATGTCTCAGAACTTAAATCAGGATATAACCAGTTCAGTTTGTATTGGATTTAGAGTGATCATAGCAACAAACACAAATCCTGGGGTAAAGGTTTTAGGTCTTTGGCTTGATATAATAAATGTTCGACCTGCCCCCATATGGGCACAGCTTTTTGTGTAGTGGCTGCATTTGGAGATTTCTTCATCTTTATTTCCATGTTCTGTCTCTGTGATTTCTTCTGCTGCTGTTGGAGCTCTTTCATCTTCTGAGTGATTTGAAGTACACACCCTGACATTTCTGTTCTGGCACCATCACTGGTCATTCCATGGCTTCTGGAAAATATATAAGCACAGCCTCCTCCCCCCCCATTAGTTAAAGGGCAGGCCCTTCCCATATCTGTGTTTGTATAACCTTCATTTTGGGGAGTATGCACTTTTGATATTGTTGTACTGCCAGTGTATACTCATTTTTAGTGATGTATATAAAAAATTTGGGGGGTGGATAAAGCAGTAGCTAATTGCCTTTGTGGCCTATTGGACCAAGTCCCCCCTTTTCAATTTTTGTAAATAGGTTTTAATATCTTCATTATAAGGGTTATGCCTGTAATTAATTTTATTTGAAAAATGATCACAGAAAGATTGAAATAATTTGCTAGTGTAGGTGTGGACATTATCAGTTTTCAGTTGTGTCAGAATGCCCATTGAAGCAAAAGACTAAAACATATGGTTGATTATAGTTTTTACTGCTTCCCCTGTCTGAAGGGGAAAAAGAAGAAAAAGTATCTATAGTAATGTGTATATAGGATAACTTAACAAAGGAAGGAAAATGAGTTACATTGTGATGGTGATTACTGGAGAAATAATATAGCTAACACATTAACAGTAGTTTTTAATGATCTGTGTAGCTTGTTCCTATGGAATTGTTTACATAAAGTATGTGCATTTTGATGAAAATAAGAGTGAAATAACATAGCTCTATGAATATTTTGGGGAAAAAGAGTTGGAAAACTTGAACTTTTTGATTAATAGTCACATTATTTTGATAAAGAGGTCCAGAAAGTGAAGAATGAGCTGTAATATGGGTTAAATAGGTTGTGAACTCTATCTTAGGAGAGTTTGTAGGCTTAAAAAAAAGGTTAAAAGGATCTGTATTCTGTGTGTTTTTAGGTTTATCAGTATCAATATGTTGGCACACATAAACTAAATATTTGCTGTCTGACACAATAGAAAGGGGAGCAGTTTGAGCATAAGTAGAGTGAATATTAATAACTTTATTATTAGAATTAATGTAGTAGCTTGCATTTCCAGGAAGCTGACAGACAAAAGAAGTTCTTGTCTAGAACCCTACAACTGAATACTAGACATACATCCTTGTTTCATAAAGCTTGTTTATCCTGTGATTATATTCATTTTGTGAAGAAAGAGATACTTCAGAAATTGAATCTTTTACATATAACAAGTTCAGACAATACGTAACTCTTGCTTAGGCCATGTAATGACTAAACATAGAGATCAAAACATCAAAATTTGTTCTACTTCACTTTAACTTAGCTATAAATTGTCTTGGAAATAAAAGTTTTAGTAGGCCTCTTAAAATCATACTAGGGATTAAAAAGAAATTTTAAAAGTATATCCCCTTTATTCAAAAGAGTTTTAAGATTCATAAATGATCACTAAACTTTTATGAAGAAAATTAATTGAAAAAATTTAAAATGATAGATTTGTTTTATCTTAAAGCACAAAACAAAACTTGTAAGACTGAGATTCATTCAAACCAAGTTGGTGTAAAATGTCCTTAAGTAATGTAACACAAAGTGTTTTTGCCAAAAACAGTATAATAATAGAATCTGATCACAGTACTTTTAAAAGCTATTAGTTTTAGAATCTTCTTAAGGTGAGTCTTAAGTAGTTTATATAAAGTTCTGTATATGTTCCAATTCTTGTTGAAAAATATTAGATTTCCCAGTGAGCTAACACAAAAGAGTTCACATCTTTTACTGACTAATTATTCTGATCATAGAAATTTTGCTATAGAAAGAAAAAATAAGAATATGTGAATTAAATATAGTCTAAAATGCTTTTTATTTTAAGTAGCAATTTTTTTCACTGATTCACAGCTCATATCCAATTATATGTTAATTTTATTCCCATGGAACTATAATACACAATAAAGATTTACTAGGTTTCTTCTACACAAAGAATTTCATTTAACATTTTTCTTTCTCAAATTTTAACATGTCCTGGTGTAAAAGCCAATTGTTAGAAGTCTTTTTAATATTTTGCAACTTTCTTAACAAGTTAGATTCATTATTTAGGAACTACTTAATTAAAACAAGCTCCCTTCTCAGGCTGAATGACCTTGCCTCTAGAGATAGTTTTCAGGGGTCTTTGCAGTTTTACAAAATAAGAATAACTTAGAAGGACTTTAGGGAGGGGCTGGTGGTGATGCCCCTGCTTTATCAAATTTCATACATGCAGGAAGAATGATCTGAATGAGCAGAATTAATCTGAATAAAATTTTCATAATCTCCTCCTTTCTACATACAGTAATCAATTAACAACTTTAGGTTTTAGCATTAAAAGAGTAAAGTAATTTAGGTAATAATTTCCATATCTTATAGCCAAATTGTTTTAGCTGTAACCTCCTCTTTAACCACAGGTAAAGTTGTAAATACCTGGTTTCCTATATGGCATATGTAAACATTATAAGACGTAAGTGACATAACTTTTATTTATTTATTTTTAAAGCAATAGGGGTTAAGTAACTTGCTCAAGGTTACACAGCCAGTTATTTCTGGGTGTGGTGCTGAGTATCTGAGCCCGGACTTGATCCAGGTCATCCCAACACTGGAGCCAGTGCTCTTACTCGCCACCTGGCCGCCCCTAAGCAATTGGGGTTAAGTAACTTGCTCAAGGTTACACGGCCAGGTGTTTCTGGGTGGGTGCTAAGTGTCTGAGCCCGGGATTCGATCTCCAGGTCTTCTCAACACTGGAGCCGGTGCTCTTATTCGCTGTGCTACCTGGCCGCCCCTGTGACATAACTTTTATACAAACTTTTCCTCTATCTTTAAGTTTCAACAAAATTCAGATTAAAAATTTGCTTATTAAACACTATTTCTGGCTAACAATGATATCTGAATTTTTACTATTTAATTTTACTGCAATTTAGGAAGACCATAATAACACAATGACATTGTGACATTAATTATCTTTCCAAATTATCACTTGCAAAAATTATTGACAGTAAATTTTGATAGTTAAAATTGATAGTAAATTGAGCTTATCAGTGCAGAGATTTTTCTCCTCTCCTCCACAGAGTATGATTGTGTATTAGGGGTTTTGAATGGAGAGGTTCATCTATTTGTCTAAAAGTGTGGGCTTCAGTGCCCCAGGGCTGTTGCTAGTGGGGTCCTTGATAATTTTAGTATGCTTCCTCCCTTTTGCCAGATTGAGGAGGATAACTCAAATTCCCTATTAATCTTCAGAACTCTCTCTTATAATATGATCTGGCACAAGAGGCTTTAATGAATTTTTGTAAAATGTTTTCAGGTGATTTAACGTTTACTCCAGTAAACTTTATTTATGTGTCCACTCCCTAAAAACTTCTTTGAAAGCAAGAGCTTTGAATCTTCAAGTAAAAGTGAGTCAGGAATGGCACCTTATCCCTTCTCCCCTGTACTATTGAGCTCAAAACTTCACCTCTGAGGTGTTTCTTAATCAGATCTTAGCAATATTCCAATTTGCCTTAGTGCCAAATAGTATAATAAATTCTGACTTATTTTTAGCATCAAGTCAGGAGTGACACTATACACTTTTTCACATTCCTTAAAATAACCAAGGAGTTCAGTTGACTTTTAGTAGCATTCCAATACACAAAATTGTTTTCTAATAGGTGAGGCAGGAAAATGGTTAAATTCTCATCCACTTGCCTCTTTGATCTGAGGGGAAAAAATCCCTTATCTTATCTCTTTGTCTGCACTCAACTTTGAGTTGAGTGAAGAGAAAGAGATTTTCAGATTTTTAAAAACCTCAAAACTTCTGTTCACACTTTTTAATACAAATAGTTTATGCTTTAATATATATTTTTCTTTTTCAGATTCTATCCTGATACTTCTTTCTATACTCTATGACTTGCTATAACCATCATATAATCATATAAAAATCACATAAAAATCATATAAAAAATACCTTTTCCCTCTCGTTCTCCTTTATCTCCCACCAGCCGTTTGTGATTCTGGTAGGCAAGAAGGGGGAGAGGAGTGAAAGAGATAACAACATTTCAAGTAAAATCCAGCAGTCCAGTTTACAAGATGTCAGATTACTCACACTCACGCAGAGACACAAAAATAAAACAGACAGAAAATGACAGGGGGAGCGCACTCAGAAATTGTTAAAGATAATTTGCAGAAAGCAGACATTTTGCTTGGTCCTCCAGAATGATAATGGAGGCCAGGTAAAACTTACTTGATCATTTTCTTTTTATCTGTTTCCAAAAAAGACACCTGTATCACAGTGAATGGTTTCGAGCCACCCCTGGCACTTTCATTTCTGATGTTAAACATATCATTAATATATTCCATAGAAAAAAGGCAGAAGTGGGAAAATTCTAGAGTCCCTCCTCCATTAGTCTCTCGCTCATCTCTCCTCCTACTGTTTCCCATTTTCCCAAATCTTTTATCCCCTTCTGTGGAGACAGGGGACAACATTCCAAGAATTCTGGTAACTGACTGCCAGTGATAATCCTTTTTTCTCTTACTAATTTCTTTAAGCTATTAAAATAATATTCTCCATATCTACTTTCACTTTGTATCTGTCCCATTTTCTCCTGAAAGCTTTTTTCTGAGACTGGACTTATCTGCTTACTTGTTCCTATGTTCCCTACTTATTTCACTGAGCCTGGTGATCGTCCCTGCCCTAATACTGCCAGAACGCTGTCCCTTCCCTTTATCTTTGAATGCTGGCTGGCTTAACTGTTTATAACCTTTCACCCCTTTTACCTTTTTCCACAATGTAGTGGTCACTAAGGTACCTCTATGCTGATAGCTGAGGGTTTTCTTTTTCTCTGTAGTCCCAAGCACATCACTCTCCTTTAACCTTCTTTCAGGTCCCTGTTTGGGCACCACTTGATGCCGGCACATTCGCAGCACCAACCAAAATGGGAGAGCACAGAATGAATAATCATGGACCAGGTGGAGATTGCATTGATACATTTATTGCATACTAAGCAAATTTCAAATAAGCATCTGAGGGTTAGGGCTTATATACTGTAGCTGAAGCACTTACATCATACTTTCTCATGGAAACTTCATGTAGTTTGCTACATGAGGTACCTAACTTGCAACTTTGCCATAGGCTACTCCCGTGGTATGCTACCCTGCTTTCTTATCTCATGCATCACTACTTTTATCTATTATGCTCAAGCAGCCAGGGTTCCAGGAATTGCCAGAATGTTCTGAGCCTTGCTTGCATGGAGGGAAGATTGGGGGGGGGGGGTGAGTCACCCTTCTGAGATATGGCTCAAGGGGGTCCTTGGCCTGGATTAGAGCCCAAGGCAGACCCCTCAGAGTTAACCCTCAACATCGCCCCTATAATTCTCATCCACCTATTCTGCTGGGAGCAGTCTTCATATGCTTGGGATAGACATAACTCTAACTCACCAATGGGTTTGAGACTTTCCATTACCCTCAACCTGGTTTGGCCCATCTGTCAAGATGGTTTTCCTGTGGTAGAGCTGCTGTGCATGTGATAGCTTCTTGGAGCCACAGGGGATACCAGGGAACGTCTTGAGACCAGAAACCTTTCAGACTTCCCAAAGTGGTCTGATCAAAGAAAATTTGATTGCTCCCTCCATAGTCTGAGTTCTGCAGGTTCCTGACCTGGGTTTGGGTCTGTGCAAGAGTAGACTTCTGCCGAATTCAGCCCCTATCAGCTCGGCAGAAAAACTCTGTTGGTTCAGAGGGTCATAACTGTAGGCATCCCTTGGGATCCTTGCCTTGGTTATTCTTTTGTAGGTTCAGCTAGATGCTTGAAGAGACCCTACTCTGAGCCTGGTATGAGTCACACCTCTTCTGTTGCTGTCTTCTGAACTTCCATCTTTCTTCATACACAGCCCAGGGATTTCCTTCTAGGGAACTCTACATCTGGGTTCAGGTCTTCTTTCTCAATCTACCCTGGATCTGTGACCCAGAACTGGATGGTGGGAGACAAAGCTACTCTCCTTATTGCAGTGCCCTGGTGTGGTTCTTAGAGTGCCCCATGTGACTTCCTCTTTCTGTAGTGCAGTTTTTCTCTGAGTGCTAGAGAGCTTCAGAGCATGACCTGACCTAACTCCATCCCACAGATTTCTCTGTCTCCCTGTGCTGTCTTTGGCTTGGGAAACAACTAGTTATGACTTTTTCTGTCTTTCTTCATAAGAATTTGATCTGGCACATTTTCTAGGTCTGTTTCGATGATTTTTCTGGAAGGGAGCTTGACTATACTGCTTCCTGCTACTCATTATCTTGGCTTTACCTCCCTTAGTTCATTTCTAATTTGATGGGCATCCACTTTGCTTCCCATTCTTGGCTTCAATCAAAAATTCTCCTACACGTATTTTTGTACATCTTTGATCTCTCTAGGGATATGCACAATAGCAATATTGCTATGGCAAAGTTTAATGACTTTTTCAAGTTTCTTTTAAGTCAAGGTATATATTGTAGTGCTTTCTTCTGTTTATGTATATTTTCCCTGATGTAGATAATTTTTCAGTACTTATAGACTTCAGTACTAATTTCCTAATGTAAATTTTCTCATGGGTTTTAGATGTATTTTTGTGCAGTTCTTGATTAGCTGGGCAAGTTTATTCTTTGACTTTCTTTTGCTGGGATGTGTGTGGGAGAGCCAGGCTCCTTTATAAACTTCATGTTGCTATCTTAACTACAAATATGAGATAAGGGAGTCAGGATCAGGCTAGCCAGATCTGTTGCTACTGACATCTTAGAGGATGGTTAGGGGGATGGGGTCAGAGCAGGACATGAATCTAGGGGGGGGGGGGGTTAAGTTAATGAGAAACTTGAATCAGTTCTCAGGTAGATTTGGAAATTTGGTTTTTTAATTAAATAATTTTATTTTAAATTTTATTAACACATATTTGAATATACATGCAACCTAGGTTACCTCTGTGATATGGTAAAATGCAAACTGGGATATGAAGTTCTGTTGACCAGAATGAAATCTTGTGGTTGTTATATGAAGACAACTCTTCTACCCTCATTATTCCAGACAAGGTTGGATACTTCTTCCTATTAGGATTCTAGGGGTACCCTTTAAGGGTTGAGTTGTGCTCTAATTCTATAAGTTTGAGCCCCCATTCAAAGTGTGTTTCCTCCATTCAACTGATAGTTGGTAGCACTCCAATTTCATTGAAATCAATTATCTTTTAAATAAAGAGATATTTATCTCAAGTCTATAACTAGAAGAGAAGTATAAATATTTACTCGCAACACCTTGGGGTGTACTCTCTCTTATATCACTTTGTTCTCTGAAAGGAGTGGTTTCAGATTTAACCAAGTTTCAATTTAGCTTTGGTCCCACACGTTCACATTTAAATGTGGCATCACTGCTGTATGAATCCTTGTCTCAGCTACTACTACTAGGCTTTGTCCCCAAGGTCATTCTACTTTGCTCCTCAGGTTCTCAAAACTAGACCATATGGCTGTTAATTCTGGCATGACTCTACTCTCAGCCTGGCTCACTGTTTTTGTCTTTTAAAAACTTACAAGAAGGGCAGCCAGGTGGCACAGTGAGTAAGAGTGCCAGCCCCAGTGTCAGGAGACCTGGGATCGCTTCCAGCCTCAGATACGTGGCACCCACACAAAAATAACTGGCCATGTAACCTTGAGCAAGTTACTTAACTCCAATTGCTTAAAAAAAACTTACAAGGTTGTAGCTTCAAATCTGTTTATCTAAGATGAAAGAACAAATTTTCAGGCAAAAAAAATAGACCTTCATTTATGATCCACATGTTGGGGAGAGCCTCAGATGGAGAAGGTCTGACACCTCTCTCCTTATAGAACTGTCTCTCACTGAAATGCCTCTAGACAGGAATATATTAACAAAGCACCCTGAGGGAGAAAGAGGAAGCAGTATCTTTCAAGCAAGTCAAACCACCATCTCCACCTTGACCACCATTGCCCTTCAGACTCTGATGGGTACAATCCAGGAACATGAACCTAAAACCTTTGGGGATAGCACTGACTCCCAAACCACTGGACCTGCTTCCAGCCCAACCTCCATAACCATCATCCGGGGAAGCAACTCCTATAGAGAAGAGGCCAGCAATCTTTGTTCCCTAGAGACAAGCTTGAATAGTGTCTTTTTGAGGATAACTCTAGTTCTTGCTATGCACAGCTAATAAAAGAGGCTCTCATTCATTATGTAGTTTAGCATATCAGAACCAGTTATAGAATGATTATGCATGCTTGAATGTTCACATAGGAATTGATTCAGTTAGGCATTCTGTATATGTTTATAAGGATTGGGCTTATTAGCCAGTCCTATCACTGTTGCATTATGCCAGTTCAAAATAAGGGACCAGTCCTTCAATTATATGTGATCTGTGAAGAAAGAGAGACTGTATGTTTTGGAGAGACTGGGTTTTATTTTTTTTTCCTCAGAGAGATTCTCCTTAGAGAAAGGATGTCCATGAACACACAGAATTAGACAGCTTTCTCCTATGCCAGAGAGGTTTGAACAGAGCACTAGTGCATCAAGGCAAAGTTTGGGTTATGCTTTAAGTTTTGTGAGTTAAAGTATGAGAACACTAAACAGTTTGAATGATGGGGAGAGGGAGTGGTCAAGATGGAAGGGGATAAGAAAAAGGCAGCATCTATGACTCCAAGTAGCTACCTACATCCATTGTGGACAGAAGGTACTTTCCTGGAATGGAGTCAAAAGGCAAGTATGATTGTACTGAATTCTCCCCCTTTTAGAAAACTCACATAAATGGAAAATTTCTGGAGGGAAAGATTGATTTGAAAATGTTTATGTTGTTTAAAAGTTCAAAAGATTTGAGTAATCATAATTGCTTTGATTTTGTGCTTTATTAATGATTAGAGATTTGCAAAAGAGGAAGAACAGTGTCAGGTCTGGGATAAAAAGAAAGAAAAAAGAGTCAGAGAACAAATGTTCTATTTTATCATCAGGGAAGATGGAGTCTTTCTCTTATCCTCTGTCCTCTTCTGACTGGTGGCTCAAAATCTTTCAAAAAGATTATTATATTATATTTTCTGAATTTTCCCGAAGAAGAAAGAGATCAAACTATATTAATCTGGTCTTTTTTCCCACCCTAGGCTAAAACCATGAATGTAATAAATATTCCTATGTATATTTGATGGGGCTGTTACATTCCAAGCAAGCTGATAAAGCTCCTTCTGTGGAATGTGGGCCAAGGGTGGTGACTAGAGAGTGGTAACTGGTGGGAAGAAAAAGAGAGTAGCTGGGAAAGAGACTGTTCCAAGAGTTGGGGTCACCCAAGAGAGAGTAGCCAGTTTTCTTTTCTTTTCTTCAATATATATTGTTCCGGGGCGGCCAGGTAGCACAGCGAGTAAGAGCACTGGCTCCAGTGTTGAGAAGACCTGGAGATCGAATCCCAGGCTCAGACACTTAGCACCCACCCAGAAACACCTGGCCGTGTAACCTTGAGCAAGTTACTTAACCCCAATTGCTTAGGGGCGGCCAGGTGGCTCAGCGAGTAAGAGCACCGGCTCCAGTGTTGGGATGACCTGGATCAAATCTGGGCTCAGATACTCAGCACCACACCCAGAAATAACTGGCCGTGTAACCTTGAGCAAGTTACTTAACCCCGATTGCTTTAATATATATATATGTATGTATGTATATGTATATATTGTTCCAAGACCTGTAGTCTTTTAGTGTAGCCACTGCTAGGTCTTGCATGATTCTAATTATGAACCACTATATTTAAATTGTTTTTCCTTGTTGCTTATAATATTTCATCCCTGAACTGGGGGTTTCAGAATTTGACTGTTAAATTTGACTATTATATTCCCATAGGTTTTCCTCATAGAATTTCTTTCAGGTGATGACCAATGATTTTTTTTTTCTATTTCTTCTTTCCTCTCTTGTTCTAATGCTTCAGGACAATTTTCTTTAATTACTTCTTGTATTGCTGTATCAAAATTCTGTTTTTGATCATAGCTTTCAGGTAATCCAGTTATTCTTATGTTTTCTCTTCTTAATCAGTTCTCCAGATCAGTTATTTTTTAATAAGATGTTGCACAGTCTCCTCTATTTTTTTCTACTCTTTATATTTTGTTTTATTATTTCTTGGTCTTTTATAACTTCAAAGTTCCCCTTGCCCATTTCTTATTTTCAAGGAGTCATTTTCTTCTGTAAGATTCTGGATCATCTTTTCTAAATGGTAAACTTTGTTTTCACAATCTCCTTGTTTTACTTGGATTGTTCTTATTTTAAAAAATTTTTCCTCAATCTCTCTCATCTGATTTTTAAGTCTTTTTTAAGTTCTCTGAATTCTTTTTGGGCAGATGACTATCTTTGGAGTGGGAGAGGCTTTTTTTTTTTGCTTCCATATTTACCCCTGAAGATAAACCCTGGTCTTCTCCATTCCCAGAGTAACTTTCTGTGGCTGAATTCTTTAATCACCTCTAGTCCTGGGGTTTGGGGTATGGTGCCTCTTGCCTCAGATCCTTCTTCCCCTCTAGCTTGGAACTGAAACTAAGAATTCTGACCTACTCCACCATCTTCCCAGAATCATAGTCCCATAATTTCTTTATCTGGGGGTGTATAGCATGTTTCATGGAGAGTTCTCTGGAATTATGGTGGGTCATTGTGTTGATTAGAGTCCTGAAGTCTTTGAAAGTTGTTCATATTTATAATATTACTATTACTATTCAGATTGTTTTCCTAGTTCTGCTGACTTAGCTTTTTATGAATATAGGTCTTCCTAGGTTTTTCTCAAATGGAAGTTGACTTTTCTCCTCACCATAACCAACATTCTATGCATGAATAAAAAAAAATAATGTTTATTATTAATTAATAATTATTATGGTATTGTATTTATATATAAATATAATATATGAAAATTTAAAAGATCTACAGAAAGTGAAAACAAATAAAACAAAACAATTGTTTTAAATTTTTATGCATGTAACCATATGCTTCTGTTATCTCCCAGTTGTTGAAAGAAAGAAAAAATATGCATATTCATTTTAACAGTATCCTAAGTCGTTTTATATTTTAACATCGATCTTTGTTGCTGTCAATGTTTTCTGTGTATCTGTAGTTTTAGTCATTTTGTTGATTGTTGCTTTGTTTCTGATTCTTTCTGAATTAGTAGCATTGTCAAGGTTAAGTATAGTCTTACTTTTAATTTTTAGGTTATCTTTATGTCCAGATATACTTTTTCATATGTTAGTGGAACTTGGATCTCACTGATGTGGCCACCCTCCACTGATCCATATTAAAAATCATTAACACCTGTTTCTGTGTGATTCTTATACATTTCTTCCCATACATCCTCCATGCAGCATCAGTTCAAAGCACTTTTGACATTTAGGTTGTTTACTATTCTTTGGGTACCAACACTCTCACTGATTAATTTGTCATCCCTTGCTTTTGATATGTGATTTGCCCATCTCCTTTTCTAATCATACATTTCTTTGATAGCACCTTTCATAACATTTCTTGAGCCAGTTACTCAATAAGAATTAACTATGGATCTATGTGCCAGGCACATATCACTATACAAAAAAATAAAATAAAATAGTCTTGACTCTCAAGGAGATTGCATCCTATTAGAGGAATCAAGGAGATATGTGCAAGTATACTTAAAATAAATGCAAGTTTTTTTTTTCGATGAAGGCACTAATAACAGTGGAGCTACAAGAGATTTAATGTATATATGGTGCTTTAACTTCAGAGGTGGAGGTGAGGAAGGAATGCATTGAAATAGTTGTAATTGATTTTGAGCTTTCTGCTAATATATAATATACCAATATTTAAAGTTTGTAAAACACTAATCAATTAGTTATCTTTTTATACATAGTTAAACTGATTTAGAAATTATCTCCATATCTATCACAGCTATTGATTGTTTCTTGTATGTTAGCTTTCTTTTTGTGATGGTGCTCAATGTCCACCATGTCCAATGTTTTCTGCATCTGTAACGTCAATTCAATACCCATAGCAGCTGATATAAATATGCATATGTATTTCCAGGGTAGATTCACAAAATATAATAAACTCTCTTCCTTAAAGGCAAAACCAAAATATTTATTTGGAATATCACTATTAGAATACAGGGAAGTAAGATTTGACAAGGTACTTATCATCAATCCAAGAAGCACTAACATCTTAAGCATTCTTTCTGTTAGGCCTCCCACAAACAAGTTCTCCTAGGCAAGTTCCTCCCTCCTCCCTCTGCTCTGCTTCTCTTACTTTGTTTAAGTCTCACTCTCTGCTCTTTTGAGCAAGCTCCTTATAATGGAAATGCAAATTTAAAGATCTTCCCTGCCCCTAGGCCCTTTGATAGGCTTAAGAGACTCTGAGAATCTTCCTTGATTAGAAAATATACTCTGCCCCCTAATAGGCTGAATGTGGTAACATGGAGCCTGTGGCAGGAGGCTTGGTTTTCAGGAATACCCCACACCTTGATGCTGTGTGATGGGGCAGTGAATCAAGAGGGTAGTTACATTCTACAACTCAGGAGAAGGCTATATAATCCCTGATGTGAGGCTTTGCTTTGGGGCTCACTTTGAGAATTGTTGTGTGATTTGACCAGATGAGACTCTGGGCAGCTGTTGAGAGCCCCCTGGCTTTGAAAAACCTAGATTTTGATGCTTCCCTCTCTGGTAACTGTGATTTGGTATGGATGTAATGGTTGGACAGTTTGTAGGCCTATCTGCTTGATATGTTTTTCTGTTTTCTTGTAACTTCTGTCTGTATTCTCTGAAGTTCGGGGTGCTAACCTTTTCCCCCTGAACTAGGTAAATATATGTTTGATTGAGTAAAGTAAGCTTGTTAACCCATTTTGAGTTGCTTTCCTTCAGAAAAGCAGATCTAAGAACCTGTGTTGGCAGCCACCCTAGGGATGCTGGGGTGCTTGCTGCTACACTCCTTTGGCACACTGGGCTCCATGTGACTCAGGCAGTATCACAGGTGTGACCTGGGCCAGAGCTCAAAGCAGGTCACATAGGCCTACTAATGTGTAGGGAAGATCTTCCTATTCTAGTAACATTACATTCTGCCCTAAGATCTTTCATGTTCATTAAATAGACTGGTAAGACTTTAGGGGTAACTTGTATCAGCATAACTTCCATAGCAATATAAAAGGGATAACACAAAATAAATACATAAAACAGTATCTCTGGGTGGGGGCTTGAGCATAAACACCCCATCATTCCCCCCTCAAACTAATGGGACCCAAAATCCCTTGGGAAAAGGGGCAAAGGTCTTATCTTCTAAAACTACTTTCTGCTGAGATAGAGCTGTCCCCTGCCTTGAGAGGTTCAATTTGAGGGATCAGTTCCTTAGCCAGTATCTGGAGCTTAGTCAATGCTAGGTCCAGGGATGACATATCATAGTCTTGGACAGTGGGTGACATCTAGTTTAAGCAGTTATCTACAAGTGGAGTGCACTAAGCCCATAGTAAACAAATCTAGCAAACAGGTTAAACAAACAAAGGCCGAAAAGAATAAGGAGATGATAACCAGAAGCAGGGTAAATATAGCATTAGCCATGCTTCTGGAGTCCATGAACCTACTAGAATTGCATTAATTCCTATCTTCCTTACTGAAAATTGGTATCTCCCCCTAGCCAAATTTAATGTCATACCTCTCAATTCATCTGTCCCAACGATGTTTTCAGGAACAGGTACAAGTACCACTGTATATTCTTTCTTAGGTAATTGCCCAATTTTCATCATTAGTTTAACTTGTGTGTCTGGTATTTCAGCCCCTCCCAGTCCTTTGATGGTAATAGGAGTTTCATATTTAAATTTATCAGTTTCCATATATAAAAGGAGCCTCTGCTTCAGTCTCTATTAATGCCCTAGTTACAGTGGTTGATCCATTTTTCCAGTATATGGTTAAACTGATATGGGGTCTGTAATCCCATCTGTGTACTTCTTTAATCTGAGCTGGGGCATGGCCAATTTCCTGTTCTCCTTGCATGTGTGACAAATTTGGATACAATGATTCAGGAGAATTTGTAGGGGTAGTTCTTACTTCCCTATTACGTTTAATATTAAGTCCCTTTCCCTGGTACATCTTGTATAATTCATTAGCTGGAATAGTATCTATTCTTCCATAATCTATCCCTGCTCCTTGTTAATCTATTCTGACTTTGAATCAGCTATTTTCTCTTCTCTCTTGAGGAAATTTATCTCTTCCCCATTCCCCTAGATCACTTAACTGTGAAACCTTATCCAGCACCTCTGAAAGAGGGTGCCTTATTTCCCCAATTAGTAGAGTCAGAATTAGATGTTTATAAGCAGTGGGAGCAGTCTTCACTATTATATTTCTATGAGAAACCATTAAGGGAGTTCTGTGATATGAGTATGCATCTCCCACCATGATAGCAATTTTCATTACCTCTTCCTTTAACTTCCTCATACAATCCCTAAGTGAATACCGAAGTCTGTCTCCACTTGGCCACATAAAGTCAGTGGGGGACTGTTTATTGCATCCCTTGGCAGGTAATGCTAGCAAACTAGTTCCATTATTGCCTCCTTGAATTTGGTAATTCCTAAAAGTTTGTTGTATAAGGGATTCTGACTAATACCTATAAATTTCAAACAATCAATATTATCTATGCATACTTCTCTAGGCCCTTCATCACTGATTTTCTCCATTCAAGATACTAGTGATCCTTCCATTTTGGGGTTCAGTTGACTTAATATGTCTGCAACTTCCTGCTGAATAAAATCCTCAGTTACTTCCATAAACACTGTGTGGACCCCCTGGTATTCCTGCTTCCTTCATATTATTAGACATGTGTCCACATTTCTAGAATACTCCTGATCTGAATTTGCTTCATATTCCTTTCCTATGTCTTCCTCCCACCAGTCTGGATCCCAATCAGGCCCTACATATGCAAGGGTTACCTGCACCTTCCTCTTGTTAACTTTTTTTTTCCCAAGTTAAACTCACAACTGTCTTTTCTACTACAACCTAATACTTTCTTTTTTTAAATTATTTTATTATTATGTTATTTTTTTGGAGGGCAGTTGGGGTTAAGTGACTTGCCCAAGGTCACACAGCAAGTTTTTTTGTGTTAAGTTTTTGAGGCTGGATTTGAACTCAGGTCCTCCTGACTCCAGGGCTGGTGCTCTATTCAATGTGCCACCTAGCCACCCTTAAAGAAAACTAGACCTTTTTTTTGGAGGGCAATTGGGGTTAAATGACTTGCCCAAGGTCAGACGGCTAGTTTTTGTGTTAAGTGCTGAGGCCAGATTTGAACTCAGGTCCTCCTAACTCCAGGGCTGGTGCTCTATTCACTGAGCCACCTAGCCACCCCCTCACTTGATACTTTCTAACTCACTTTTCTAAAGGAAAGTTCTGATGCTGTGGCATAGAAAGGTTCTCATGCAAATCAGCTAACCCCTTTTTCACTGAATCTTTTCCCCCAGCAATTTATCTCTACTCTTATTTATAATATGATAACTTGCTAATAACACCCATCCTCTTCTATATGCCCCTGCCAGTTCTTTCCTCATTTCTATTGGTATTGCTTGCAAACATCTATGGGTTCTACCTCCTGTAGCCTCAGTCCCCAGTTTTCACAAAGTCCTATGCTTTTAGACCATTCTCTCATCAGAGAGGACTAAGGTAAATCCTCCCATCCCGAATGTCCATTTCCTAACCTAAAGCATTCCTATCTCCAGGTAGAGGTTTTATATTTTGTGATCCCAACCTCAATGCCAATGTGATACCCATAGTAGCTGCTATGAATACACATATGTATTTCCAGGGTAGATTCACAAAATATAATAAATTCTCTTCTTCAAAGGCAAATTTATTTGGAACATCACTATTAAGATCCCAGAAAGAAAGAATTAACAACGTACTCATCACTAATCCAGGGAGCACCAACATCTTAAGCATTCTTTCTATTAGGTTTCCCCACAAACAAGTTCCCCTAGGCAAGTTCCTCCCTCCTCCTTCTGCTCTGCCTTTCCTGCTCTGTTTCAGTCTGACTCTCTGCTCTTTTGGGAAAACTCTTCCCACACACTTGGCTCCATGTGACTCAGGCTCCAGGTGACTCAGGCTGTATCATGGATGTGAGCTCGGCCAGAGCTCAAAGCAGGTCACATAGGCCTATTCATTAGCAGGGAAGATCTTCCTATTATATTAACATTACAGCATCTGTTCTTAAAGAAAGTATATGAAATGTCTTGTCATGAGGCTTCTGAAGCAAGCCTTGATCTCATTCCTTTCTTAATGTTTTTTATTATTTTTAATTTTTTTATCTTTATTAATTTGTTTCTTTACTTTTAGTTTACAAGATTCAGTTCCACACTTCCTTGAGTTTCAAGTTTTCTCTCGCTCCCCTCCTTCCCCACCCCCATGACGGCATACAATCAAGTATAAGATCTGCAAATACTTTCACATTAGACGTTACTCAGTTTATAAAGAAGGATTTTATCAGATGGAATGAAAAATAGTAAAAAGGAAATAAAGCCAAACAAGAAAAAGAAAAAGATCAGGTACTTTGCTTGGATCTGGATTCAAACTCAATTCTTTCTAATTCTTTCTCTGGATGTAGACATCTCTCCCCACCATGAGTGTTTTGGGGTTGACTTATAACACTGCATTGCTGAGAAGAGTCCAGTCTATCAAAGTCAGTCATCAAACATATGTTGTGTCTGTAATTGTGTACAAATTTCTCCTGGTTCTGCTCTTCTAACTCAGCATCAGTTTGTATAAGCCTCTCCAGGTAAATATGAAGTCCATCTGCTCCTCGTTTCTTATAGCACAATAGTATTTCATTACATTCGTATACCACAACTTGTTCAGCCATTCCCCAATTGATGGGCACCCCCTTAATTTCAAATTCTTTGCCACTACTAAAAGAGCTGCTATAAATATTTTTGTACATATAAGTCTAACTCCCATTTCTATGATCTCTTTGGGATACAACCATAGAAGTTGTATTGCTGGGTCAAAGGGTATGAAATTATTTATAGCCCTTTGGGCATAATTCCAGATTGCTCTCCAGAATGGCCTGATCAGTTCACAACTCCACCAGCAATGCATTAGTGTTCCAATTATTCCACGTCCTCTCCAGCATTTGTCATTTTCCTGTTTTGTCATCTTAGCCAATCTGACTGGTGAGATGTGATAACTCAGAGTTGTTTTGATTTGCATTTCTCTAATCAACAGCGATTAAGAGCATTTTTCATATGCATATAGATATCTTTAATTTCTTCCTCTGAAAACTGTCTGTTCATATCCTTTGACCATTTATCAATTGGGGAATGACTTGTATTCTTTTCAATTTGAATCAATTCTCTGTATATTTTAGAAATGAGTCCTTTATCAGAGACATAGGTTGTAAAAATTCTTTCCCAATTTCCCACCTCCCTCTTAATCTTGGTTTCATTGGCTTTGTTTGTACAGAAGCTTTTCAATTTAATTTAATCAAAATGATCCATTTTGCATTTTATAATGCTTTATAATTCTTGTTTGGTCATAAAGCCTTCCCCTCTCCACAAATCTAAACAATTCCTTGCTTTCCAAGATTGCTTACCATATTAGCCTTTATACCTAGATCATGCACCCATTTAGACTTGACTTTGGTATATGGTGTTAGATAATGGTCTATGCCTAATTTCTGCCACACTGTATTCCAGTTTTCCCAGAAGTTTTCATCAAATAGTGAATTCTTATCCCCAAAAACAGTAGATTACTATAGTCATTGACTGCTGAGTCTCGTGTGCCCGATCTATTCCATTGATCCACTACTCTATTCCTCAGCTAGTACCAAGTAGTTTTGATGACTGATGCTTTATAATACAGATTAAAATCTGTCATAGATGGTCTACTTTCCCTAGCATTTCTTTTCATTAATTTCCTTGATATTCTGGGCCGTTTGTTCTTACAAATGAATTTTGTTACTATTTTTTCTAGCTCTATAAAGTAGTTTTTTGGTAAATTGATTGGTATGGCAAAATATATGGTATATAAATTTAATTTAGGTAAAATTGTCATTTTTACTATATTAGCTTGACCCAGCCATGAGCAATTCATGTTTTTCCAATTAGTTAGATCTGACTTTATTTGTGTGAAAAGAGTTTTGTAGTTGTGATCATATAGGTCCTAGGTTTTGTTTTGGCAAGGAGATTCCCAAATATTTTATAATGTCTACAATAACTTTAAATGGGATTTCTCTTTCTATCTCTTGCTGTTTATTTTCATTAGAAATATACAGGAATGCTGAGAATTTATGTGAGTTTATTTTATATCCTGCATCTTTGCCAAAATTATTTATTGTCTCAAGTAGTTTTTTACTTGATTCTCTAAGTTTATATCATCATATCATCTGCAAAGAGTGATATCTTGGTATCTTCTTTGCCTAATTTGATTCATTTGATTCCTTTTTCTCCTCTAATTGCTACTGCTAACATTTCTAGTACCAGACTGAATAAGAGGGGTGATACTAGACACCATTGTTTCACCCCTGATCTTATTGGAAATTCTTCTAGTTTATCCCCATTATGTATAATACTTGCTGATGGCTTTAAATAGATGCTAACTATTATTTTAAGGAAGGCCCCAATTTTACCTATACTTTTTAGTGTTTAAAATAGCAATGGATGTTGTATTTTGTCGAAAGCCTTTTCTGCATCTATTGAGAAAATCGTATGATTTCTGCTAGTTTTATTGTTGACTTTCCTAATATTAAACCATCCTTGCATTCCTGGAATAAATCTTACCTGATCAAAGTTTTTATTCTTGTGACAAATTGCTGTAGTCTTTTTGCTAATATTGATTTAAAATTTTTGCATCTATATTCATGAGGGAAATTGGCCTATAATTTTCTTTCTCCATTTTCTCTCTTCCTGATTTAGGTATCAGTACCATATTTGTGTCATAAAAAAATTTGGTAGGACTCCTTCACTAATTTTCCCAAATAGTTTGTAGAGAATTGGAATCAATTGTTCTTTAAATGTTTGATAAAATTCTGTCCCTAGAGACTTTTTCCTAGGGAGTTTGCTGATGGCTTGTTGCATTACTTTTTCTGAGATGGGGTTTGTTTTCTTCAGTGAGACTTTTTTTCCAATTTGGTCACTTCATTGTAGATTTAAATTTATCTTCTTCCTCCCTAATTTGGCTTTTAAAATCTTTCTTGAGCTCCTCCAAGAATGCTTTTTGGGCTTGAGACCAGTTCATATTTCCATCTGTGGTCTCAGGTGTGGACACAGAGTCAATGGTGTTTCCTGAAAGTGATTCTTCTCATTCAGATTAATAGGATTCTATTGTCTTTGGTCTTGCCTTTGCAAGTTGCTTCCAGGCCATTCTAATTGCCTATTTCCTGTCCTTTAAAGCGTATTCCTGCTCCTGGAGTACAGAGGACTCTGACCCAAGCTTCTCAGGCTGGGAGTTAGGTGCCTGGTTGTTGGCTTTGTGTGCTGTAGCCTCTGGGTATCTAGATTGAGGCCAAGGCCAGGATTTTTCCAGTTTTTCCCCTGAGTTACCCTGAGGCTCACAGAGTAATTTGTGGAGTTGGGGTGATCTGGCCACTTCAGATTTCTGCCTCTATGCCCCTGGGCTACAGCTCAGGCAGGGTTTTGCTGGTCAGGTGAGGTGGGTCTTGTTGGGACCCCTCCAGCTCTTTTCTTCAGACTCCTTACTGCCTCAGTTACACCCTTTCTCCCTGACTCCTAAGCCTGAGGCTATTTCTGCTATTTCAGAATTTTACTCTGGGTGGGACATTTATCTCTGGGTTTTTTTGGTCAGGGAGGGGGGATCAGAGCAGGTAAAGTTTACTTTGCCATCCTGGCCCCTGGAAAATCAGGTGATTTTTAAACTTCCAGTCTGGGGGCTAATATCCCCAGGAGAAGCTGTTGTCTCTGCTGTGGGCCCTGAGCTTTCTCCTACCCAGCTCCAAGGGATCCTCCCATCCTGTAGTGAGATGCTGGTGAGACGGCCTCAAATTGCCCTTGGGGTGAATAAGTCTGCTGGCTGGGGCTCCTTCTCTCTCTCCTGTAGTCTGCTCTCTATTCTGAGCTGCTGCAGCCCCCACGTGCTCCATGCTCCCCCTCCCCAGACCCACGTGGGCACTTTGCTGGGCTGGATTCTGCCATGCTCTGTCTCCCAGTGGATTCTGACACTCCCAAATCCATTCAGATTCACTTTTTAAAGTTTAGTGAGGAGATTCACAGAGGAGCTTAGAAAAGATACTGTTTCTGTTCTGCCATATTGGCTCCACCCTTTCTTAATCTTACACTATATTTTCCAACTTTTTAATGCCTTCCCCCACATAACCTTTTTCTTTGCAGTTACCAGATGTCAGTGTATAGGTTGACTTAGATTAGAAAATCTTATTAGATCCTTTACTTTTTTGGGTGGGGGTGTCAAATTCTTAATTAAACTCCTGTACTTCATTTTCTGCAAAAGATAAACTGTGATTATCTTCATAGTTACCTTTTTGCTTATCCTCATCATGAGCAGTAAGAGGGAAGATGACTGAATTTTCCATATAATGATCTTTCTTAATGCCTTTGAGGGAATGATGAAACCAGTCATGCCCATTTAATTTGCTTCTCCAAAGAAAACCAGTGACCTATTCTTCCATTTAGTTCTACCTCAGTAGTATCTTCTGTTTTCATTTGCAGTGAGGGGATCGCAATATGAATATCATTAATTTCCTCCAGTGGTGTATCTACTTTTTAGTCAATGCTAATAAAAATTTATGCAATAAATAAAACTTTGTGACTTGGCCTCCTCCATTTCTTTTTCTGACACTGTCACTACAAATGGAGAAGTCTCAATAGTAGCAGAGATGAGAAAAACACAGGAATGAGTATCATTTTGTATTTTTCTTTGTTTTTGTGGTTTCTAGTGACCAAAGACTTCTAGTGACCAAAGAATTCATCACCTTGTGGCCTGTCTGGTTCTTAAAAATTAAATACAGTCTTTCATTGAAAGATGAAATATCTGTCACTATCAGTCTTTCTCTGGCACTGGTACCATGCTGAAAGTCTTTTTGTCAACAACAAAACTTTAGCCAATGTCATAAATATGTCACAATGGGAAATGGATTTTTTAGCAGTTGATTTAGCACAGAATGCTGGGGGAGGGGTGGTACAGAAAAGGGCTTCTTAAACTTTTTCCTTTCACAATCTCTTTAGCACTTCTTAAACTGTGGGTCTCAGCCCCATATGGGGTTGCAGAAAGATGGTATGGAGGAGGGAACAATTCATGTTTTATTTAAGCTGAATTAATATGCTAAAGTAGAAACAGCAGTAGTTCTAAGGTCAGAAGACCTGGGTTCAAATAACTCTACCACTGTATAACTTTAGGGAAGTCACTTAATGTCTTTGGGCATCAGCTTCTTCATCTATAAAATGAGAGTTTGGGACTAGGTGGTCTCTGAGGTCCCTTCTAGTGCTAGATCTCTAATCATATTATTCTCATATGAAAGTCAATATGTTAAACAACAGGTATTAGTCCTAAGATTGTATTATCCCCTGGGGGTGGAGCCAAAATGGCAGAGTAAAAGCAGAAACTTGCTTGAGCTCCTGCTCTAACCGACTTCAATACCTGTAAAAAATGACTCTAAACAAATTTTAGTATTACAGAAGCCACAAAGTGACAGAAACAAATCTTCCGCTGAAGGCAGCCTGGCAGGCCAAAAGGAAGGGTCTATTGCACCAAGCTAGGAGCCGAATGTGGTGGATGGAGCAGACTTCAGGAGAGTGAATGACTGGCAGCTGTGGCAGTTTCCAGACTTCTCAACCCATAAACAATAAAGAGAAAATAAAAATGCAGTGGGGAACTCTGTTGAACTGGGTGAGAGAAGAGCATGGTTCAGCTCCTGCCTTTGGGACAGTGATGGTGGCAGCATCTGCAGCTGCTGCCGTTGCAGCTGGTTCTGGCTCTAGGCTTACAGATCATAGGGGGACTAAGTGGCCAAGCAGAGGGCATTTGCAGGAATCTCTCTGCTGGTGCTGAGGCAGGATTCTCTTGCTTTGCCTTGCTTGGATCTGGGTCTCAGTCTTGGGTGGTGGTCCTGGGGTGAGGAGCACTGGTGTGGTAGAGCTTGTTGAGGCTATGGAAAGGCAGTAATCTACACAGTTCTGAGGTAGGTGCCTGGAAAAAGCTCTGATAAAAGCTGTACAAAACCCCAGAAATTTGGGACACAGCACTCTCCACTCTGGAAGCAGAGTTCTACCATGGCAAAGACCTCAAAAATCAAATAATTGATTGGCAAGATGAGCAAACAGAGGAAGCGCAATCAGAGTATAGAATCCTTTTCTGGGGAAAAAGAGGATCAAAACATAGAATCAGAAGAAGGCAACAAAGTCAAAAGTCCTGCATGAAAAGCCTCCAAGAAAAATATGAACTAGTCACAAGCCATGGAGGAACTCAAGAAGGATTTTGAAAATCAGGTAAGAGAAGTAGAGGAAAAATTGGGGAGAGAAATAAAAATAATGCAAAAAGATCATGAAAAATGATTCAATAGCATGACTGAAGAAAATAACAACTTAAAAAATAGAGTAACTCAAATGGCAAAAGAGGTACAAAAAGCCAATGAGGAGAATGCCTTAAAAAGCAATTTTGGCCAGATGGAAAAGGAATTTCAAAAACTCACTGAAGAAAATAATTCCTTCAAAATTACATTGGAGCAAATGAAAAACTAATGACTTTATGAGAAATCAAGATGCTATAAAACAAATCCAAACAATTGGAAAAAATAGAAGGCAATGTGAAATATCTCACTGGAAAAACCACTGACCTGGAAAATAGATTCAGAAGAGATCATGTAAAAATTATTGGACTACCTGAAAGCCAGGATCAAAAATAGAGCCTACACATCATCTTTCAAGGAATTTTCAAGGAAAATTGCCCTGATATTCTAGAACCAGAGGGCAGAATAGAAATTGAAAGAACCCACTGATCACCTCTTGAAAAAGATCCCAAAAAGAAAACTCCTCAGAATATTATAGTCAAGTTTTAGAGTTCCCAGCTCAAGGAGAAATATTACAAGCTGTCAAGAAGAAACGATTTGAGTATTGTGGAAACACAATCAGGATAACCCAAGATCTAGCAGCTTCTATATTAAGGAATCAAAGGGCTTGGAATATGATATTTTGGAGGTCAAAGGAGCTAGGATTAAAACCAAGAATCACCTACCCAGCAAAACTGAATATAATACTTCAGGGGAAAATATAGAAATTCAATGAAATAGAGGACTTTCAAGCATTCTTGATGAAAAAACCAGAGCTCCACAGGAAATTTGGCTTTTAAATACAAGAAGCAAGAGAAGCATGAAAAGGTAAACAGGAAAGAGAAATCATAAGGAACTTACTAAAGTTGAACTATTTACGTTCCTACATGGAAAGACTTTTGTCAGTATGAGGACAATTGAAGGGATTGTATATGTGTGTGTGTATGTATATGTATAGGTGGGTATATGTGTGTATGTATATGTGTGTGTGTATGTGTATACATGTATACATAGAGGGCACAGGGTGAGTTGAGTGTGAAGGGATGATATCTAAAAATAAAATTAATAGATCAGAGAGGAATATGTTGGGAGAAGGAGGGAGGCAGATGGAGTGGGGTGGATTATCTCAAATATAGGAGGCAAGAGAAGACTGTTACAATGGAGGGGAAGAGCAGGAACGTGAAAGGGAAAGAGTCAACCTTATTCACATTGGATTTGGCTTAAGGAGTGAATAACATACATACCCAATCAAGTATTTTACCCTACAGGAAAGTAGGGGGGAAGGAGATAAGAGGAGGGATGATAGAAGGAAGGGTAAATTGGGGGAGAGGGTAGTTAGAAGCAAACACTTTTCAAAAGGGACAGGGTCAAAGGAGAAAATAGAATAAATGGGGGGCAGGATAGGAAGGAAGGAAATATAGTTAGTCTTCTACAATATAACTACTGTGGAAATGTTATGCATTACTACACATGTATAATCTGTATTGACTTGCATGTCTTGTCAGTAGGGATGGATGAGGAGGGGAGAAGGGAGAGAATCTGGAACTCAAAGTTGTAAAAACAATTGTTTAAAAAAATTATTTTTACATGTAACCAGGAAATAGGACATACAGGCAACGGGGTATAGAAATACATCTTGCCCCACAAGAAAGTAAGGGGACTGGGTATAAGAGAGGGCAGATTGGGGGAAGGGCTATTCACTATGCTTGCCATCACTTGGGTAGTGGAGAGATGGGAAGAAAATCCATAACTCAGAATCTTTGGGAAATGAATGTTGAAAGCTAAAAATAAATTAAAAAAAATAAAAATAAATTGGTTGTATTATCCCCCTGGTCACATAACTATTACTAATATTTCTGAAATATACATGTTTTATTGAAAGAAAAAGAAAATTATATAGTGGAATAATGTAAGGACTATGTGTTTGGGGCACTAGTTTTTTTTTTAATTTTGCTTATGTTGTTTTTTATGTATGTCCATGTGGGTCTGTGGTTCAAAGGAAGGCAAGAATAGATCACTAGTTTTCCCTTCCCCTACCTTTTGCCAAGGGTAATTGATTCCTGACAGGAGGAGAAGTAGGAGGCTATGACTAGAGACTGACAACTCTGATCTTCTGAGGCAGGGAAGGGGATAACAGGGCTATAATATGCTCCCTTAAATATGGTTACTCTAGAGTAAGTAGTGTTTAGGCACAAGATACATTCCTGATCTCTGTCTTTTAATGGTGAAGAACTGTCCTAAGCTATATATCCAAGTAGTGACTTGGGTATCACCCCAGGGAAAATTCCCTTAAGTCTCTAGTGTAGCAAGTTGGGAATAGGGACATAATAGAGATTGACAGCTCTTCTACATGTCACTTTGTCTGAGAGTCTCTCTCTCCCTTCAAGGACCTAAAGAGAGTTTGGAATGGTATGTCTTCTCTCCAAAAGCTAGAAGCCTAAAGAGCAGAAAGGAAGAGATCTCTTTTTCTTATCTCTCTCTAGTTCCTCCTCTACAGAAGTGGCAAATCTGGGACTAGAAATTGTGTCATAACTCCTAGTTCAGGCCTTTACCACACTACCTTTTTGTTAGTTTATTGTTAAAATAAGAAAATCTACATTCATTTCAGTCTTGTTTAAGAAGTAGGAAGTCTATAAATGATTTCAAGTTTCTTTATAATTATTTTACAAAATAGAGGAGATTAACCAGGATGGTGACTGGCCTGGGGTCTGTGCCATATGAGATTTGGTGGAAAGAAGTGGAGATTCTTAGCTTGGAGAGAACACTTGGGAGATAGGAAAGCTGTATTTGTGCATTTGAATGACTGTCATGTAGAAGAGGGATTAGAATTGTTCTATTTGGCCCCAGAGGGAAGAACTAGGAGAGGCGGCCAAAAAACTACAGAGAAGCAAATTTAGATTTGATGTCAGTAGGTACTTCTTAGCAATTAGAGCTATCTCCAAGTGGAATGAGTTGCTTGAATGGGGATGATAGGGTAGTAGGTTCTTCCTACCTGGATTTTTAAACAAAGTATGACCACCTGGGAGCATAGTAGTTGGAATTCTTTGTGGGTATGTATTAGACTGGCTGGTCCATGTTGTCTCTTCCAATTCTGTAATTCATAGGCCAGTATACTGGCCTATGTAGCTCCAATGCAATATTTGTAGCACCCACTATCATGATAAAGACCATGACTGTAAGTATTGCATGATGTTTGATCACAAAATATACCAGATTCTCCTGATAGAGGATAGAAATAAAGGATTTATTTAGACACTAGAAAACCAAATCCCAAAAGCCAATTCCATCACAGCACCAAAGATTCAGAAGCCATAATAACACTGAGAACCATGCCATCCTCTAGCCTTCCCACAAACCAATACAAGAACAATATTTACTCGTGAGCTTATATGACTCCTTGCCTGAGTGTTCTCTCTCCCCCACCCATCTGGCTAGCTCTGAACAGCTTCCTGAGGGCACTTCTTCCCTTCAGCAAACTCCTCCCACCATAGGCTCCATGTGACTACATTCAGCCTATCAGGGGCAGAGTTTATCTTCACAGCAGGGAAGCTTCCTGTGGCTGTGCTGCACCCTTCAGCAAATTCCCTCCATCACAGGCTCCATGTGATTACATTCAGCTTATTAGGGGGCAGAGTTTGCTTTCACAGCAGGGGAGGTCTTCAAACTCCCCCCAGGTCTATTAAAGGGCAGGGAAGATCTTCAAGTTCCCATTCTCATTACAGCCTACTAGAAGAAAATACTTTTTGGGGTGGATGTTTTACAGTCTGATGAAGATATGCAAATTTCCCAACTCACTTGGACAGTGTTTTTGGTTAGTCTCATATTAAAGTTAGTTTCATCAGTTAACAATTACATTCTCAACCTTTGGTATTCCAAACTTTATATTGTCTTGCTCCTGACAACTTTTTTTTCTCTGTAGACAGAGCTGTTTTTGGTTTTGTTTTGTTTTTTTAACTACTCTTCTTGTAATTATTCCAGTTTCAAGAAATGTATGTTGTACCACAAGAGAATCAGTGAAAATCCCTCTAGCTTCTAGGACTCTCTGAAAGTCTTTGCTTGTTTTATAAGAATTAAGTAAACTGTTTCACAGCAATAGTTTGTTAGTTCTTAATAATGTTTTCCATTTTCAGCTATATTTTGCTTTTATGTTCAGTGCAGCTAAATCTGTTTCATTCTGGGATTGAGTGGTACTTGACACGACTTCACTATCACATCTGTTGCAATATCTATAACAATCATCTTTAAGAGCAGCAACTTTTACATGTTTCCTTGGAGTAATAGCAATTCCTAAAACCACAGAATTAAAAATATAAGAGGGCATTGAAATATATCCAGCACTCAATTGACAGAGAGCTAAAGATGTGGAAACCAAATCAATCCAGTTTCATCTGGTTAAGGTCAGACATTCTGAGTTAACCTAGTGTCAGTAGAAGATACCATAAAATGAAATCACATAAAAATTATTGCTTCTCCCAAGTATTTCACATATTACTTTAGTATGTATTGGAGGCAGAATCTAAATACAGGTTTCCCTCGTGTCCTGACTCTATCCAGTACAGTTCTCTTCTTCTAGTTATAGTATTTGTGTATCCATTTTACCTACCATAATACTCAGATAAAAACTCTGTAGTACAAGGGATTATTTTATGTAGATCTTTGTTTACCATTTATATTCCCAACACCTATCATGGTATTTTGCAACTGGCGTTTGCTTTCTGTATTGAATCAAATCAAAGACAGTCTCGAAGCATACCAGATATCATAAAAGAGTAGCCTGAAGTTAGTCAGTCCACAAGTATTTACTAGGGAATGGGAAGAAGCATTTGTTAAGCACCTACTATGGACCTGGCACTATGCTAAAAACACTGGGGATCAAAGAAAGGTAGAAAAAAACAAAAATGTTTCTAATACCAAGGAGTTCCCAGTCTACTGAGAGTGACATCATGCAAACAGCCATGTACAAACAAACTACATACAAAATAAATGGTTGGTGTCCTTTGTTCTTGAACAGAACTAAAATGACATCACTATGTCAGGGTCAATGCGTAGTGTGTCCAACTGTGACTGATATGAACTGCCTGCCCGACATGAACTGTGCCCACAGATTAAGCACAGAGTCTATATGAATATTTGGAGTGGAGATGTCTAAATTTGTACATCTTGTGTTTCTTTGGAACTACTGCTATTCTGCTTTGCTCAGAGAACACAATACCTTTTTTGATCTGGGCACACTGTGCTGGACAATCCTTTGCCACTGTCTCCTGTATCATGCAATCAATTCCAGAGTTCTTTAGAAAGACTTTGAAAGTGTCCTTATACTGCTTCTTCTGACCTCCAAGTAAGTATTTGTATTGTGTGAGTCATTCATAAAATAGTCTTTTAGGGAAATGTACTATTGGCATTTGAATAATGTGGTTAGTCCATTGGAGTTGGCCTCTCTGTAGCAGAGTTTGAATGCTTGGGAGTTCAACTCAAGAAAGAACCTCAGTGTCTGCTACCTTATCTTGCCAGGTGATCTTCAGAATCTTTCTAAGGCAATTCAGTTTCTTGGCATGGTGCTCATATACTGTTCAGGTTTCATAGGCATACAACAACAAAGTCAGAACAACTACTCTCTAGATCTGTTCAGTTTGTCACATGGTCTAATACCTCTTCTCTCCCACACTTGCGTTTGGAGCCTCTTAAATTCTGAGCTAGTTTTTGGCAATGTGCATATCAACCTCATCATCTATGAGGACATTCCTGGAAAGTATACTGCCAAGGTAAGTTAACTTATCCACAGCAATCAAAATTTCTCTGTTTGCTGGTTCTGTGCATGGATGGTGTGATACTGGCTGGTGGAGAGCTTCTATTTTCTTGGTGTTGTTAGCCCAAAATTAGTAGAAGCATTTTATAATTGATCCATACTTTGTTTCATGTCAGCCTCAGAGGCTGCATTGAATGCACCATCTGTGAACAAAAAGTCAACTTCTTTCCACTTTAGTCTTGGCTTATAGCCTTTTCAAATTAAATGATTTGCTGTCATAGCTAGTAGCTGATCTTGATGACTCTTTTTCCTTATTGAAAGTATCTGACAACATTGCAGAAAATATCATGCATGGGAGCAGGCACACAGCCCTGCTTCATTCCATTAATTACAGGGAAAGCATGAGAGCATTGTCTATTATCTAGAACCTGGGCAAGCATGCCATCATGAAACTGACATGGGCAACCAAACTTTTCCATAATTTTCCATAAGCCTTCATGATTGACAGTGTCAGAGGCTTTTGTTAGATCTACAAATATTGGATAGAGACCTCTGTTCTGCTCCTGGCATTTCTCTTGGAATTGTCAGGCACTGAACACCATATTGACTGTTCCTCAGCCTTTTCTGAAGCCACTCAGGTAGATGACCATCTTCCAGGTGAAGGATCAACTTATTAAAGAGGACTATGGCAAGAATCTTGCTGGCAGTGACTAAGAGGAAAACCTTCACGTGATTGTCACAGGATAACCTATTTTTCTTTTCTTTATAGAGATGGCCAATGGAAGCATCCTTGAACCTCAGATATCTGAAAGTTGCTTGCTCCTTTTCTGCTCCACTGTTGCCAACCATATGTTGGCTCAGTTTTCCCTCCAAGTTAGCAACAAACTTTCATGCTCAGAGAAGTGCTCTAATCTGTTGACATTAATTCTTCTAGTATTCATCTTGCCTTGGGGCTGTGCTTTTGTTGAATGTAAACGTTTAGCTTGGAGAGCATAAGTCTATGATTAGTCCAGTACTCTGCACCACACATTGCCTTTGTCACTCTCACATTCTGTCTGCTCTTCTTCTTACAATGACATAGTCTATTAAATGCCATTGTTTGCTGTGAGGTTGTATCCATGAAGTTTTATTGCATTTAGATAAATGGAAGACAGTGTTGGTGATGATAAGGTCATGAGATGCACAAGTCTTCAGTAGTGACTGCTACTGTTGCTGTTTCTGACTCTTTTCTTCTCTGTCAATGTCTGATAGTCTGTACCTATTCTTACATCAAAGGCACCCAGAATTATAAAATTTTAAGCTTGTCCTCTTTTGCCACATTGATAATGAGAATCTCCAGGTCTTCATAAATTTTTTCTTTGACCTTATCAGGGTTCATCATGGTAGGAGCATACACACTGATGATGGTGACATGTCACTTGCCTTCAAGTAGCAATTGCATTGTCATGAGTCTGTTGTTCACTCCTTTTGGTAGGCATACAAACTTGTTGATTAGATTAGTTTTGTTTTCAAACCTTTGCCAACTTCATGGTGCTCCCTATCACTGCAACCATTTAAAAAAATGTGTTTCCTAGCTCTGAATTCAATAAACTGGTCTTCATTTGCTAGCCGTGTTTCTCTCATGGCTACTATTAAGATGTAATAAATGCTGAGTTCTCTTGCAACAAGAGGTATTCATTTTCAGGTCTACTGGATTTTGTGTTGTCCATAAGTATGAGCATATTCCATGTACCAATGATAAGTGGAATCATCTTCACAAAAATTTTTGTGCTTTTTTTGTGTTTCAACGACAGTGTAGAATGCCCATCTGCTATGGTAAGCAGACCAGGGTTAGCTTAGATTAGTACACAGTTTTTAGAGCACCTTTTCTAGCCCTTTCCTCCCATGCTAGGACGTGAGCAGTGCAGTCCTTCAAAAAGATTGCTTGGACACCCATGGGGCTGCCTAATCCCAGTGCTACTTCCATCCAGTAAGAAGATTACCCTGTGGCCTGGGCTACCTGTGTGCAGGGTTCTACTACAGCTCCCAGTGTATCTGCACCTGCTGCTGCATTATTTGACTTTCACCACAGGACTTGGAGGTAGATAAAAATGTTTAATTGGCATGGTTGATGTTTTTTTACTCCCTATAAATTGAATTTGAGTGAGGCAGAGTTAAATGAAGTCATCAGTCTCACTCTCTTTTCCAGTGTCATTGAAGTCTAGTGACAAGGCAGAATTCAAGATGAGTGGTTATGGCATGGGATGCAGTGGATAACCTTGGCATCTTTGATGTTTTCAACAACCTTCATGACTGTTGGAACAAATTATTGTCATCCACCTATTCTTCTGAGCAAGTCTTCACATTCTTGGGGTAGATACCACCCCCCCCCAACTCAATAATCAATTTGAGAGCTCAATCTTCAGTCTAGTTAATTACCTTCAGTCTAGTTAACCAGTCTACCAAGATGTTTTTACTGTGCTGTGGCTGCTGAGCATGCTGCAGCTTCTTGGAGCTACAGGTGGGAGTTGGGTGAATTGGGTGGACATCAAAGGTGGAAAGCAGCCCTGAAATGGGCTTAGCAACCTTCACACCAGAGGTAAGAATCTTCCCCGAACACCCCAATACACCTCAATCAATAGAGGAAAGACACTGGAATTAAGAGAGATTTGGAGAAGCTTCCTATAAAAGGTAGAACTTTAGCCGGGATTTGAAAGAAGCAGGTAAGGGAGGAAGAGAAGAGGAGGGAGAGCATTATAGGCATGAGAACAGTTAGTGAAAATGTCTAGAGTTGGAAGACAGAAGGTTGTCGCTGGATCACAGGTCAAGAAGACCAGAAAGGTAGGAGGAAGACAGGTTTTTAAGGGCTTTGAAAGAAAAGCTGGGGATTTTATATTTGATCTTGGAGATGAAAGGAAGCCACTGGAGTTTATTGAATAAGGCTGTGTGGCATGATCAAACCTGTGCTTTGGGAAGATGAGTTTGACAGCCTGGGGAAAGGCTTGAGGAAGAGAGACTAACCTGAAGGCTATTGTAATAGTCCAGGAATGAGGTAACAAATGAGGTGATAAACCTACAAAACCTTTCCCCACCTTTTTACTCTAGTGATACTAGAGGTGTGGAAAAGAATTGTAGGATTGTATACTATAAGAGGCTTGGAGACATCTCTTTCTCTTTCCCCCAACAAAAACATTGTTTATTTGGATCTCTTAAGGACCTGGGCCCCTTATATCACTGTGTAGGCCCTGAAACGGCCAGTCTATTTCATATCCTAAGTATCTTAGATAAGGAAGTGAAAACTCTTATCAGTCTATATCTCTCAGTCTCTTCCCGTAACATATGTCTAGTTGTAAATAAGTCAGTTATTCAAAACATAAGTTATATTAAACAAAAACAAAGAAAAATTAAAAGAAATCATTCATTGCTCCAATTATTCAAATGATAGTCTTTTAAAAATTATTTTTATTATATAATATCTTAGCAACTACTGATATTAACTGCTGCCAGATACATCATGTGATGACTCCAGTGATATAATTCTTTCATCAGCAAGAGAGAAATAGTTGTACTTGAAGTCAGTAGTAGGCCTCCCTCTCACTTTTACAATTTTGTGCCAAGTACTTTTTCAAAAAATTTTATTTATTATTTTATTTTCCCCCAATTTCATATATAAACAATTTTGAACATTCATTTTTCAAATTATTTTCCAAATTCTCTCTCTCCCTTCCCACCTACCCCTCATTGAGAAAGAAAGCTATTTGATATAGATTATATACATGTAGTCACACAAAACATATTTCCATATTGGTCATATTGTAAAAGAAAACATAGACCAAAATAAAAAAAATTGAAGAAAAATAAAGAAAGTTTAAAAAAGCATGCTTCAATCTGCATTTGGACCCCATCAGTTCTTTTTTCTGGGGAGGGATACATTTTTCATCATAAGTCCTTCATAGTTGTCTTGGATCATTGTATTGCCAAGAATAGCTCTGTCATTCACAGTTGATCTTTAAATATTGCTGTTACTGTACACAATTTTCTCTGGTTCTTCTCATTTCACTTTGCATCAGGTCTTTCCTGGTTTTCCTGAGAACACCTAGCTCATTATTTCTTATAGCACAATAGTATTCTGTCAGAATCATATACCGCAACATGTTCAGCCATTCCCACATCCTCTCCAACATTTATCATTTTCATATTAGCCAACCAGATGTGTGAAGTGATACTTCAGAGCTGTTTTAATTTGCATTTCTCTAATCAAAAGTGATTTAGAAGATTTCTTCATATGCCTGTACATAGTTTTGGTTTCTTCACCTGAAACCTGCTGTTCATATCATTTTAACATTTTTCACTTGGGGAATGGATTGTAGTTATATAAATTTGATTCAGTTCTCTATTTGAGAAATGAGGCCTTTATCAAAGACATTTGTGGTAAAGATTGTTTCCCAGCTTTCTGCTTCCCTTCTAATCTTGTTTGCATTGATTTTGTTTGTGCAAAAGCTTTAAAATTTAATATAATCAAAATCATCTATTTCATATTTCATATTGCACTTTCTCTATTGTTTGGTCATGAATTCTTCCCTTCCCTGTACATCTGACAGGTTGACTATTCATCTAGTTTGCTTATGGAGTCACCCTTTATGTCTAAATAATATACCCATTTTGACCTTATCTTAGTATATGAGGTGAGATGTTGGTCTATACCTAGTTTGTGCCCTGTTATTTTTCAATTTTCCCAGCAGTTTTTGTCAGATAGTGAATTCTTATCCCAGAGGCTGGGGTCTTTGGGTTACTTTGTCTTGTTTATCTAATCTATTCTGAGAAGGGACAGTTGAGGTCCCCCACTAGTATAGTTTTGCTGTCTGTTTCTTCCTGTGACTCACTTAACTTCTTTAAGAATCTGAATGCTGCATCACTTCATGCATATTAGTATTGCTATTACTTCATTGTAGATTACCCCTTTCTCTCTATTGATATAGCCTAGTACAAGACCTCATCACCTCTTGCTTGGGGTCCTTATCACCTCCAGGACCAAATATGAAGTACTTTGTTTGAAATTTAAATAAGCCCCTAAAAACCTGGATCATTCTTGCCTTTCTAATCTTATACTTTACTCCCTTTCCCACATTCTGTGTTATAGTGACATTGGCTTATTTGTTGTTCTTCACATATGACACTCCATCTCCTGACTGTGCCTTTTCACTTGCTGTCTCCCATGCCAGGAATGCACCCTCCTCACCTCTGCCTCTAAGTTTGCCTGGCTTCCTACCTGCCTCTATTCTTCTCCCTTCTCTCCCATCTCCCCTCTTTACCTCTGAGTTTATTTTCCATCTATACTGCATGTAAAATATCTAGCTAGCTAATCAGCTATGTCTTGTCTGTCACTAGTTATTCACATTTTTCCTCTCTCATTATTAGAATGTGAGCTCCTTTAAGGTGAGGACAGAATTTTTGCTTTCTTTATATCTTCAAATATATATATATGTATATGTGTGTATATATGTATGTATGTATGTGTGTGTGTGTATATCTCCTATCACTTAACACAGCATTTGGCACATAATAAGCACTTAATAATACGTGTTGTCTGACTAGGACTCACTGACTAAACTCTTGTCATTGTTTTTTACCATAGCACTGTTCTCAATAGTCTCAATCCCACCTAAGGCAGAAAACAGGGATACTTGTCTCTCTGGAACTAAAATTCCTAGAATTCACAGGTTTCAGAACTTTTTCCTTGTCTAAAGGGAAAGCATTTGAATAACTACATAATCACAGGGGAAACAGCATACACATGGCTTTATCTTTCTGAAATTTATTATGGATTTATTTCATATTTTATCCCTATTATATGATTTGTGTTGAGTGTCATAACTGCAGAACAAATGAGAGAACCATTTTGAATATTTTAACACCTTCAGAATCAGGTGAACTTAACTGGAGGACAGCATGGAGAAAAAAAAATCCATCTTATAATGCGGTGTGTATTTGACATCATCTTGTATCTACAATACAGTATAATACAGTAATTGTTAATTCTTTTTTTTCCCATGGGGACATCCCTTTATTTTCCAATTTTAAAAGGTAGGAATACGAAGGATTACACATTGTGAACAATCAGAGACCTCAAGGATCATTTATTAGGAGCCTCTCATTTTAGAGAGAAGAACACTGAGGCTAAGGAAAGGAAATAACTAAGTCAGGGTCACACAGTAAGGCAAAGGTAGCCAGCATTAGACCAGATCTCTCAAGGGCCAGGGATGGGGTTGATCAAGGGTTACAGTTGAGTCTTCTCTTGGCCTTGGGATGGGGCCTGGCTGAGCATTTAGGAGGGTAGGAGGCCGATGATCTTTGGTTTGGGGGCTGTCTGATCATCTGACTGGGAGTGATCTAGGCCCCTGGCCCCTGGCCCCTGGATCTGTGTGGGCTCCAAGTCAGGCAAGAGCTGACCACTGGAGCAGCCAGAACCCTCTTCAGGTTCTGTACTGAGCCCTGCCTCCAAGGGCTGTAAGCATTGCATGCTGTGAAGTTGGGCTGGCCCAGGGGGCTTTTGGGGAGCCTAGTTCCAGAAAGATGCTCCCAACTGCAAGTGAGAGTCTGACTTCTTCTCAGAGTTTTGTATTATCTGGGCATAATCTATATCTTTCTGAGTTGGGAAGGGCCAACTGGAGCTCCTTGGGGAAATCTGGGCCTTTTCCTGCTTGAGCAGATCAAAGGGCATTTCACCTGGGAGATCCAGGGAGGATAGAAGGCTACACCATTTCACCACCTAGGGGTAGATAGGGTCAAGCTCTGTCTGCATCTTATTTTCACAGGTTATAATCAGATCCTTTACTTCCATTTTGGCTGCTGAAAGGGTGGCAGCTCCTCTGTGGTTGGTGGTGGCAGTGGTGATGGTGTTGGCAGAAGGTGTCAGGCCCCTTCTCCAGGTGGGTTACTCCCCTCAATGACGGTAGCAAGGGCTGCCTGCTGGCTCAGGACCAAGGTGCACTCATGTCAATTACACATGAAAGTGACCTAGGTTAGGGTTCCATTCCTCACTACTACATCCATCGAGGAGGGCAGGAGTTGTTTCTTTGTTTGTTTTTAGATCTTTACTCTCTTTCACCAGTCCCCAATGCCCAGCCCAATAAAGATGCTTTAAGCAGTAGGGGCTTAATCAATGTTTGGTAAAGGGAGCATGTGGAATGGGCAGCCAGCACTCCCCTAACTGGGACTCTCTAAGCTAATGCTTGAGTGCCTTTGGTGGGGGATATGAGGATGCTTGTTTGGCTACGGGATGGGTTGGTTGGCCTCTGCTGTCCTTCCTAGCTCCAGAGGCTTGGAACCCCGAGAATGAATGAATCAATTGTTAATTCTTTTAAGGTGCTATCGTATAGATATGAGGAGAGTATATATGACCTAAAGGAGGAGAATGAAGAAGATGATTTGAGTTTCAAAAATAGGTAGGTCAAGATTGTCATAAATTGTAGAGATGTTAAGAAGAATAAAGATTAAAAAAAAAACAAAAACAACAAACTACTGGATTTGGATTTGGCAATCCATTAGACTGTGAGTTTCTTGCACAGTTCCTGGCATACAGAATGTCATATAGGCATATTGTTGACTGAGCAAATCATTGGCAACATTTCAGAGTATTTCACATAAGGGACAGTCATTCAATGAACATTTATCAAGAGCCTACTATATGTCAGACACTGTGCCAAGCACTAGGGATGCAAAAAGAGATAAAAGATATTCCCTGCCCCCAAGAAGCTCACAATCTAATGGAGAATACAACAAACAAACAAATATGCACAAATAAGCTATTTACAGCATAAATAGCAAGAAAGAAGGTACTAGAATTAAGAGAGGTTGGAAAAGACTCCTGTAGAAGATGGTATTTTAGTTGGGATTTAAAGGAAGCTAGTGAAGTCAGTAGGTGCATATGAGGAGGCAGAACATTGCAGGTATGAAGGACAGCCTGAGAAAATGACTAAAGCAGAAAGGAGTATCTTGTTCTAGGATAGTCAGGAGGCCAATGTCATTGTATTAAAGAGTATGTGGTTGAGAGTAAGGGAAAGGTAGGAAGGGGCTAAGTCATGAAGGGCTTTGAACACCAAACAGAGCATTTTGTATTTGTTCCTGCAAGTGATAGGGAGCCACTGGAGTTTTCTGAGTAGGGGGTGACATGGTCAGCTCTGTGCTTTAGGAAAATCATTTGGCAGCTGAATGGAGGATGGATTGGAGTAGGGAGAGGTCTGAGGCAGGAAGACCCTCTGAAGACTATTGTAATAGTCAAGGTGTGAGGTGAGGAGAGCCTTCACCAGAGGGGTTGCAGTGTAGGAGGAGAAAAAGGGGTGTATTTGAGAGATACTGCAAAGGTAAAATCAACAGACCTTGGAAACAGATTGGGTAAGGGGAGGGGAAGCGAGAGGTAGTAAGGAATCCAGGGTGACTCCCAGATTCTGAGTCTGCTATTACCTTCTACAGTAATGGGGAAGGGGTGTGTGTGTGTGTGTGTGTGTGTGTGTGTGTGTGTGTGTGTGTGTGTGTAGGAGAGTGTAGGGGTAAAATAAATTGTTTTGGACATACTGATTTTAAGATGTCTACTGGACATCAGTTTGAGCTATCTGAAAGGCAGTTTAGAGATTAGAGGTCAGCAGAGAGGTTAGGACAGGATAGGTGGATTTGAAAATGATTAGCATAGAAATGATAATTAAATCCTTGGAAGCTGATGAGATCACCAAATGAAGTAGTATAGCGTGAGAAGTGAAGAGGGCCCAAAACAGAACTATATGGGACACCTATGGTTAGAGGATGTGATCTGGATGAGGATTTTATCAAAGGAGACTGAGAAGGAGTGGTTAGATAGATAGAAGGAGAACCTAGACTGGTTAGAACCTAGAATTCATTAGGGTGAAGAAATATAGTGAGGCAACAAAGAAACATAAATAGAGGGCTTTCTTCTAGGTATCAACGTGGTAGGGCATACAGCCTCCTGAAGGACAACATGCTTATTGAGAAAGGGGGTAATGTTTGGAAGGAGACGTACTTCATACTGCAGTAGTTCACAGGATGGCCATTCTAATGCTTCACACCTTGTAGTGCTCAATTGGTCTGTGTCACACAAAAGTTGGGGAGGCAGGGAATGGGATCAGTGGTTAGCAGAGTTTCAGGAAGGAGAAAGGCTGTCCTTTCTGCCCATGGTCAAACTTTCTGCCACTAACACCCCCTACACACACACCCCATTCTCAGATTATGTATCTTCTGTGCATTTCCATACCCTACTTTTTTTTGCCTCAGTCCTTTTGAGAACTTCATTAGTACAAGGAAGGAAAGAAATTAGGATGGTAGTTAGGAGGGGCAGTGGAGTTAAATGTAAGTTTTTCCAAGTTCAGGAGGAGTTGTATATATTTAGTGTTAATAGGAAGGAACTGGTGGAGAGGAAGATGGTAAATATGCTAAAGAGAGGGGATAATGGAATGAACAAAATCAGGGGTAGGTCAGGAGATAGAATCAAAAACCTAGCTGAAACCATAGTAAGAGAGAAAATTTTTTTTTGATGTAAGAGGGAAAGAAAAGAGGATGGGTCGACAGAGTCATAAAAAAGTGGGAAGATAAAAAGTCCAATGAAATGATTGAGGTTATCAAGCATGAAAGAAGGAGGTGGTGTCATTTTGTAAGATTAGAGCTAAAGGCTAGAGCTTGAAGATTGGAAGAGGTCAATGTAGGACACATAAAAAAGAAAGAATGGTTTTAATAAAGCTACATAAAGCTTAAATAAAAAGCTTTGCTTCCTTACTGTCCACAACTAGAAGCTTATTTACGTTATTTTCACATCATTATAATCATTAACTTATATGCATATCAAATAAGATGAGTATGAGTTAAATCTAATTTCTGCCTTTTATCCTTCAAAGACAGTGATATGTAAACAACATACAGAACTCCTTAATAAATACAACCACAAAGGGGTAGGTAAATGTCTTGAATTTGTCACCATAAAGAACAATATAAAATAAAAATGTAAACAGATTCAAGAAAGATTTAATTAATCAATTTATGGCAGATTCATGATGAATAAGGGAAATCTCAGGATATAACTCTAATTTAGCTGTTTGTTGGGTGTGATAGCATTGATGTGATCCATTATTAACATTTCTTATATTCTTAAGGGTTGTGTGTTATATTTTAAATTTAAATGTAAATTATATTTAAATATTTTTTAAATTAGGAATAACTTTGCTTCATTTTAATATATAGTATCTTTAAATACATGGCAAAGGTCTGTTTGCAAGAGCCTATAATTTTATTATGATTTCATAAAAATAAGTAAAAAAGTTTGTGACAATTTTGCAAAACTTGGTTATGAAAATGAATTAATTTAATATCTTGCCTGATATAGACCTTAGAACATGGTTTTACATTCTATCATTTTTTTCCTTTACAATGTTTAGTTGTAATAGTCTTTTCTTGCTGGGAAGTCCCAAAACACATCAACAGATTTTTCAAAGAGAGATTGTGTTTCTTAATTCTGACATTTTGAATTACACTATGTTCTTATAAGTCATGTGTCTTCCATGTATCAAACTTAATTGCTGGTTTCTCATGCTAACACCTACATATTTTGCCTCAGGAATTGTCTAAGATTCTTCACATATAAACTTAATGAATATAATTGCTATATTATATGCCTCAGAAAAGTCTTGCCGTATGAGTAAAATATAACCATCATGTGATGTCAGTCAATATATGTACAGTTTTTATTACTTAGATATAGATTAATGAAATGTAATAATGTTTTTGTCATATTAAATATATTCCTCAGGAACATGCTATGACATTTCTTGAGAATTATTTGCTTCCTGAATAGCCATAGCTAAAAATTTATTTCTTAGTTTATTTGAAAATCATCAGCATCATCAGTTGCTTGTGGGTAGGCCGAACTAATATAATAAAAATGGAAATTCTACCTAAATTAATTTACTTATTCAGTGCCATACCAATCAAACTACCAAAAAATTATTTTATAGAGCTAGAAAAAATATAAAAATTCATCTGGAAGAACAGAAGTTCCAGAATATCAAGGGAATTAATGAAAAGAAATGCTAGGGAAGGCAGCCTGGGGATACCAGATCTTAAATTGTATTATAAGGCAACAATCATCAAAACTACTTGGTAAGAAATAGAGGAGTAGATCAGTGGAATAGGTGAGGTACACAAGACACAGAAGTCAGTGATTATAGCAATCTACTGTTTGATAAACCCAAAGACCCCTGCTTCTGGGATAAGAATTCACCATTTGACAAAAACTGCTAGGAAAACTGGAAAATAGTATGACAGAAACTGGGCATAGACCAATGTCTGACACCATATACCAAAATAAAGTCTAACTGTATATGCAATTTTGGATATAAAGGCTGATGCTATAAACAAATTAGGGGAGCAAGGAATAGTTTATCTGTCATATTTATGGAGAATGGAGGAATTTGTAACCAAACAAGAGATAGAGAACATTATAAAATGCAAAATGGATAATTTTGATTACATTAAATTGAAAAGTTTTTGCACAAAGTCAATGCAACCAAGATTAAGAGGGAAGCAGAAAACTGGGAAAGAATTTTTACAACTAGTATCTCTGATAAAGGCCTCATTTCTAAAATATATAGAGAACTAAGTCAAATTTACAAGAATACAAGTCATTTCCCAATTGATAAATGGTCAAAGGATATGAATAGTCAGTTTTCAGAGGAAGACATTTAAGATATCTATAATCATACGAAAAAATGCTCTAAATCACTATTGATCACAAAATGCAAATCAAAACAACTTTTAGGTACCATATCACACCTATCAAATTGGCTAACATGACAAAACAGAAAAATGATAAATGTTGGAGAAGATATGAGAAAGTTGGAACACTAATTCATTGTTGGTGAAGCTGTGAACTGATCCAGTCATTCTGGAGAGCAATTTGGAACTATGCCCAAAGGGCCATAAAAATATATATACCCTTTGACCTAATAATACCACTTCTAGGGCTGTATCCCAAAGAGATCATAAAAATGGCAAAAGAACCCACATGTACAAATATTTTTATAGCAGCTCTTTTTGTGGTGACCAAGAACTGGAAATTGAGGGGATATCCATCAGTTGGGCCTGAACAAACTGTGATATGTGAATATAATAGAATACTATTGTGCTATAAGAAACGATGAACAGGTGGACTTCAGAAAAACCTGGAAAGACTTATATGAACTGATGCTGAGTGAAATAAGCGGAACAAGGAGAACACTGTACACAGTAAAAGCCATAGTGTGCAAAGGCTGATTTTGCTAGACTTTGCCCTTCGCAGCAAACCAAGGACTTAAAACAATTTTCCAAAGGACTGTTGGAAAATGCTGTTTAGATCCAGAGAAAGAACTACAGAGTCTGAATGCATAATGAAGCAGATTATTTTATGTTTTGTTTTATTTTGTTTTGTTTTGTTTTTCTTTCTCGTGTTTCCTCCCATTCATTATAATTCTTCTATACAACATGACTTATGTGAAAATGTGTTTAGTAGGAATTTGTAGAGCCTATATCAGATTATATGCTGTTTTGGGGAGGGAGGCAGAGAAAATTTAAAACTTATGAAAGTGTGTGTGTGTGGGGGGGGGGGGGGGGTTGGAGCCAAGATGGTGGAGTAGAAGCACGACCTTCCTGGGCTCTGGCTTCCACCCTCCCCAATCCATGTAAAAAGGGGACTCTAAACAAACTTTGGAGCTGCAGAACCCACAAAATGACAGAGAGAAGCTAACCTCCCGCTGAGGACAGCCCAGAAGGCCAGCAGAAATCCAGCTCAGCGCTCTGGGAGCCAAGCCCAGCCCCACACTGAGGCTTTAGCCCCAGGGCGGGCCTGATCAGCCACCAGTCAGAGGGACTCCAGATCAGCAGCAGCTATGGCCGTTTCCAGATTTATCAACACATAGATGGGAAGGAAAAAGTGAGAGGTCAGTGCAGTCCGGACTTTGGGACCAGTAACTGGAAGTGCATGGCTTTTACCCCTGGGGCAAAAAGCTGCTGAGCCAGCGGCACAGCCAGCCAGTGCCACATGGTGGCTTCAGCTCCCAGCCTGCAGAGTGTAGGGGGACCAAGCACCAGTCTGAGGGGTAATCGCTCTTGCTTTAACCTGCTTGGATCTGGATTGCAGTCTAGGGTGGAGGTCCTGGGGTGTGTGATCAGCTTGCCAGAGCATGTGGAGACCTCAGAGAGGGCACCCATCTAATACCTCTGGCAGCTGAGAAAACCCCAGCATTTGGAATGAAAGCTCCCCTGTCTGGTAGCAGAGTCCAACTGTGGCAAAAGCCCAAAAGTCAAGTAACTGAGTGGCAAAATGAACAGGCAAAGGAAACAAAGCAGACAGAAGCACTCCTATTTTGGGGACAAAAAGGAGCAAAGCATGGAACAGGAGGAAAACAGTGAAGTCAGAACTCCTGCACCAAAAGCTTCAAAGGAAAATACAAGCTAGTTACAGGCCATAGAGGACCTTAAGAAGCAGATAAGAGAAGTGGAAGAAAAATTGGGAAGAGAAATGAGAACAATGCAAGAAAATTATGAAATGAGAGTCAACAGCCTGACTGAGGAAAATAATACCTTAAAAAACAGACTAACTCAAATGGCAAAGGAGGCTCAAAAAGGCAATGAGGAGAAGAATGCCTTAAAAAGCCGAATTTGCCAGATGGAAAAAGAATCTCAAATTAGAGCAAATGGAAGCTAATGACTTTATGAGAAATCAAGATGCTGTTAAACAGATCCAAACAAATGAAAGAATAGAAGGCAATGTTAAGTATCTCATGGGAAAAACCACTGACCTGGAAAATAGATCCAGGAGAGATAATTTAAAAATTATTGGACTACCTGAAAGCCATGATCAAAGTAAGAACCTAGAAATCATCCTCCAGGAAGTTCTCAAAGAAAACTGCCCTGATATGTTAGTACCAGAGGGCAAAATAGAGGTTGAAAGAATCCACCAATCACCTCCTGAAAAAGATCCCAAAAAGAAAACTCCTAGGAATATTATAGCCAGGTTCCGGAATTCCCAGATTAAGGAGAGAATATTACAAGCAGCCAGGAAGAAACAATTTGAATATTGTGGAAACACAATCAGGATAACCCAGGATCTGCCAGCTTCTACACTGAGGGATCGAAGGGCTTGGAATATGATATTCTGGAGGTCAAAGGAGCTGGGATTAAAAAGAGTCACCTACCCAGCAAAACTTAGTATCATGTTTCAGGGGAAAATATGGTCATTCAGTGGAATAGAGGACTTTCAAGCATTCTTGCTGAAAAAACCAGAGTTGAATAGAAAATTTGACATTCAGATATAAGAAGCAAGAGAAGCATGAGAAGGTAAACAGGGAAAAGAAATCATAAGGAACTTATCAAAGTTGAACTATTAACATTCCTACATGGAAAAACAATAATTAGTTACAATTATGAAACTTTTCTTAGTAGTTGAAGGGATTAGAAATATATATATATATATATGAGGGTATATGGGCATATGAATACATATGTAAATGTGTGTATATATGTTTACAGGTATACATAGATAGAGGGCACAGGACCAATTTAACGGGAAGAGATGATACTTAAAAGGTGAAATTAAGAGGTGAGAGAGGAATATAATGAGAGGAGATCGGAGAGGCAGATTGGGGTAAACTATCTCATACAGAAGACGCAAGGGAAAATGGTTAAAATGGAGGGGAAGAATAGGAAGGCAAAAGGGAATGGGTCAACCTTATTCCCATTGAATTTGGCTTGAGGAGGGAGTGAAATACACACTAAATAGGGTATCTCACCCTCCAGGAGAGTAGGGGGGAAGGGGATGAGAAGGGTGATGATGGAAGGGAGGGCAGGCTGGGGGGGGGGAGGGAAGTTGGAAGCACCCACTTTTGAAAAGGGACGGGATCCAAGTAGAGAATAGAACAAGTGGGAGGTGGGATAGGAGGGAGGGAAATATAGTCAGTCTTTTACAATATATCTACTGTGTTATTGTTTTGCATTAGTACAACCTCTACTGAACTTCTTGTCTTTCCAGTAAGGGTGGGTGACAAGGAAGGGAATGAATCTGGAATTGAAAGTTTTAAAATCAAATATTCAAATATATATATGTATATAATACATATACATGTGTGTGTATATATATGTATATATATATATATACTATCATTAATACCATCTTACATGTAATTGGGAAATAAGATATGCAGGCACTGAGGCATAGAGATCCACTGGAAAAGTCGAAAGCGGTATGGGAGAAAATATGGGAGAGCAGATTGGAGGAGGGGATATCCTGTGAGACTGCTATTTTGGGGCGGTGGGTAGGGGAAAAACGGGGAGAAAATTTGTAACTCAAAATCTGGCAGAAACGAATGATGTAAATCAGAAGTTAATAAGGCATTAAAAAAAACTTATGGAAGTGAATGTTGAAAATTAAAAATTAATAAAAAAAATCATCAACAGCATTTCTGTGTAACAGCAGAATCCAAGAAGCAATAATAGAAAGGGAAGTCATTCAAAATAACTACAAAATATGTAACGTTTGGAAGTCATTCTTTCAAAGCTCACTTAATATTTGTATAAATTCAATTAGAAAATGCTTCTTAAATTAAAAAAATAACACCTAGTTAAATATATGGAGAAATATTCAGTGCTCATCACTGAACTGTACCCAGTGCTCCTCTTCCATACTCCCCCCAATCCCTTTCAATTGGGGAGGAACTGAGTGAGCAACAAAGAATGAATAATAGATTGCTATTTGTATTGAAGATCTTATATTTCCCCTGAAGCCCACTCTTCTTTCAAACTTCCCATTTCTACTGAGAGCAGAGCATGCATCATCATCCTTCTGGTCACCTCAGTATGTAGCCTCTGTGTCACTTTGATCCTCATATTCCCTTACATTCCCAAGCATTTGCCAAATCTTGTTGTTTCTTTTGTTACAACAGCTCTTGAATCTGCCTCCTCCTCTCAATCAAGCTAGTTCAATCCCTAATTATCTTTTGCTTGGACTATTGTAATGGCATCATAATTAATCTCCCTGTCTCAAATCTCTTCGCCACTCCAATTTATCCTCTAAACTTGAACCAAAGAGAGGTCTGACAATGCTTTGCTGTACTCAATAAATTCCAATGACTCCCAATTTCCTCTAGGATCAAATATCAGTTCTATTTGACACTTAAAGACTTTTACAACCAGGCCCCAAACAACCTTTCTGGTCTTAGACATTACTTCCCTTCCTACATTCTAGACTGACCTTCTTTTACTCCTTCACACTCATACAATTAAAATCTAAACTTGAATAGGAAACTAAGGTATTAAGCAGAATCACATAAAGAATGGGGAACAAATTTATATGAAAAACTTCCCTCTGAGTTTAAATTAGGGCTAATTTGCTTCTGTTTGTTGTTTTTGCACATGTAGAGAAATATGACTTGCTAAAAACCTATTATGTTCACTGACTGTTATGAACCCCTTAGTTTATTGTTATACTATGTATCTTTAAGTTAAAAAGACCTTACAGATTCAGTTCATCTGCTTGACTAGCTACATTGATCATATTTACTGAATAACTAACTAAAAATATGATTTGTAAGTTTATCCTCTCCCCCAGAAACCACAGAGATTTTTCAAAAATAATGAAACATATTCAATAATATTGACCTTAAGAGCAGTGAGGCTTTTTATATCATTAAGAAATAAAATAATTTTAAATAAAAAGTATTTATTTCATCTTACCCATTTAAAATATCTGTTTTGTAAAATATTTTACTGTTGTATAAATGCATTATCTAAGGGGATATGCAATCAAAAGAGTTTGGACACTACTGAATACAACAATGAATACAACATAGCAAGATTCCAAACCAGTAATTTAATTATCTACAATACATAAAAATATAATTTTTAAACATTATGGGTTATGAGTTCTTTTCCAGAAATGAAGTCTAAGATGATTCATGAATTTCTAATTCAGGGAGGAAATAAAATAGTAGCAAAGACACAGTAAGTGCAAAGTTGGGAGGACAATAAGAGGGCATTAAAAGATACTGCTTATTTGGCTAGTACTTACCATGTACTTGTCTGCTCTTATAGCTTCTGTGATCACTTCTCTGCTGATTACTTCTCAATCTTTCAAGACAACTGTGAATTCTTTCCTGAAGTCCAGTTTCATATTTCCAAGGCAGGAACTCTCTTTTGCCTCTTTTGGTATTTCCAGCACTAAGCATAGTGCCTGGCACATAGTAGGGGCTTAATAAATTTTATTGACTGACTGGTGGGCACTTCAGAAATTTTGTGAAATACTTTAAACACTTCAGCATGTCTCAAATTGAACTACTCATCTTTCCTTTGACATCTCTGTTCCTTTTACTGGTACCACTATTTCCCTTTTAAAAACTTTGCCCTATTCTGCTTCTTCACATTCAGAGTTTTAACAAGTTCTTTGAAATTTTTTCTGTATCTAATCAGTTTCTTATTTTCCATTCTCACTTATATTATTCTTGTTCAGGCCCTCTTCACCTCACATGCCTAAATAAACCCTTAATTGGTTTTTCTGCTTCCAGTTTCTTTCAGGCAATTTATATTGGATACCACTGCCAGATAAATCTTCCTACAATGTCTTTTGATTATTACTTCCTTGCTCAAAACCCTTTAGTAGCTCTTCACCATATACATGATAAAAACCCAAATTCCTTTGCTGGGTGTTCAAAATCCTCCATAATATATCCCTCACCTATTTCTCCAGTCTCATCTCACTATTCCTGTAGATGAACTCTCCCTTCCAGCTATAGTGGCAATACAATATTTACAATGCCCACTATTATGCTAAAGACCATGACTATAAGTATTGCATGATGATCAATTGTAAAATATACCAGATCCTTCAGGTAGAGAACAGAACTGAAGGATTTATTTAGACACCAGAAAACAGAATCCCAAAACCAGTAAGCCAATTCTATCACAGAACCAAAGATTTTCAGAAGTCATAATAACACTGAAATCCATGACGTCCTTTAGCCTTCCCACAAACCAATGCAAGATCAATATTTACTCACAAACGTCTCTATCTCCTTAATGAGCATACTCTCTCTCCCCCAACATCTGGCTAGCTCTCACCAGCTTCTTGTGGTCTCTGCTTTCCTTTAGCAAAACTCCTCCCACCAAAGGCCTCATGTGACTACATTCACCCTATCAGGGGGCAAAGTTTCCTGTGGGATCTGCTGCACCCTTCAGCAAATTCCCTCCATCACAGGCTCCATGTGATTACATTCAGCCTATTAGGGGGAAGAGTTTACTTTCAAAGCGGGGAGGTCTTCAAACTCCCCCCCCTAGGTCTATTAAAGGGTAGGGAAGATCTTCAAATTCCCATTCCCATTACACCAACCAAACTGGTTTGTTCACATTAGTATAAAAGTTTTGTTTGTTTTTAATAAATGGCACCTTGGTTGGTTTATATGCCTTTGGCATTGTGTACTAATTTAGTATAACAATTTTTTAGATTATTGAAGCTTGCTTTTTCATTGTCTCCCTTGCATGCACATAGACACATACATACACACATGCACACACACACACACATTTCCTACAGAAATTTTCTATAGTTAATCTTCTTTTAGATAGAAATGATTCCTTTCAAAGGTTTCCAACTTTTCTTACTAGAATCCCAAATGATACTTCATTACAGTAACTACTAAACTAGAAAATAGGATGGTACCTATTAAAAAAATAAAACAGTGCATAGGGAGCTGTTTGTGGAAAGGCCTTCTCATTCCCCCTCATATCTTCTTCTATTCTTACCTACTCCCTAAGCCCTACAGAAATGACAAGTCTTGACTAAAAGGCCATTATATATTCTGCTCTCAAAGAGCTGACAGTCTATTTTCGGAAAATAATGTGTACAAGTAAAGGTATATACAGAATATGTACAAGATAATTTTGAGGGAAAGGCATATAGCAGCAGGAAACAGGGGAAAGGTCAGGAAACTGACTATATAGAAGGTGGCACTTGAACTCATCCTTGAAGGACAATAGGGAAGAGCATTCCACGCAGGGACAGCTAGTAGAAGGACAAGGAGATGGGAGATGGGGTGCCATATATAGGGATGAGCAAACGGGTCAGTCAGTGTGACTGACCTGTAGCTTGTTTATGGGTTGAGGATAGGAGTGAGAAATATGCAATAAAACTGGAAGTGTAGATTGGGGTCAAGTTTGGAAGGGCTTTTAAATGCCAAATGGAAGAATTCATATTTGAGCCTGGAAGCAATAAGGAGCCACTGGAGTTTATTAACTGGGAGGGAGGACAGATTTATATTTTAGGAAAACAAATTTGGTAGCAGTGTGAAGAATGGATTGGAAAGAGGAGAAAGTTGAAGCAGGAAGACCAATTAGGTGTCTACTACAGATGTCCAGATGAGAAGTGATAAAGATCTGACGGTGTAATGGCAAGAAAATGAATACTTAAGCACTTTGTTTCAGTTATTTATTTAGCACCTTGTTTCAGTTCAAGTGTCTTTGAGCTTTGCCCTGATTTTATCAAGTCTTTGTTAAGAAACAGAACCTGTGAATCCCACAGTGGGAAGGACTTGCGAAGATAGGAACAGGAAAGACATAAGAAGTGGGCAGAACAGTGAGGAGCTAATGACAGATAAAAAGCTTGAGCACAGCTGGGAATGAACAGAGCTGAGAAGAGGAAAACTTTTGGTGTCTGGCACTCTGTCTGTTCTGTCAGCATTGATTTGTGTTTGTAATACTTTCTACAGAAGCCCTGGGACCTTACTGGAAGCCCTGAAAGAGGATTTTCTTGTTGTCTGTTTACAGAAGTCCTGGAGGAGGGTTTCAGAGGTCATAGGATTATACTGATGATTTGTGTTGAGTTCTCAGAACTTGTTTGTGGGTCTGTGTTGATGTCACAAGCAGATAGTGAGTTGATGATGGTGCTGGCAATGTGAATGGATGTTGTTTTGGCTCTGTTAAGCTTTGTCTTCCAAGAAACAGAAACTGTGAAGGATTTGAGGTGAACTGGACACTGTGGGATTCAATATGGAAAGGAAATGGACGAGGAGCTGAGAGCTGCCTGCCTGTGAATCCAGGTGACAGGTGAATTCAGGCAACAGCTGAGACCATGGAAAAGGAACCATGAAGTTTGGGAACTGGTCCCGAGCCAAGATGAAAAGACCTCTCCTTGGGTACTTAGTGCTGGCTGATAAGATCATGATTCACTGTGACCTAGGGGTGGGACAATTTTGTACTTTGTACCTTGTACCCCTTAAGGATGATTGAGTTAAGGAAGATTGAAAGCTAGTCTCCAATCAAGAAGAAAGCACTTTCTAATTGAGAGATTAAGACAATGTGAACTAGGGGTGAGAGACCTTCAAGTACTTTGTATCCCTTAAGGAGGACTGCTCCTTAAGGATGATTGAGTTAAGCACTTCCTGAATTATATCTTTTGTTTAAAACTATGTGGCCACCTTAGTGATAAGTTGTTATGCTATATCATTGTTAATGCTGTGCTTTGGTTTCTGTAAATGTTTTTGCCTTAGTTTACTGCTGAATAAATAGAGAGTTCACTCTGCTATGTGATCAGAACCTTAAAACTATTCACAGTAACAGTCCCTTGAAGAGCTGCTCATGCTTGGCTTTACACACAAATCTCCATATATATGGGCAAAAGGGTCTCCCAGGTTCTGTACAAATACTCAATGAAGTAAGAATATTTTGCCCTCAGAATATGCAGAAAATGCAAAGAAATCATAGGAGACCATTAATTATTTTAAAAAAAGGTAGAAGAGAAAGGGAGCAAGCATTTATTTTTTAAGCTATTTATTTATCTTTGTGTCAGGCTGTACTGTGCTAAGTGATTTACAAATATGCTATCATTTCAATCTCACAACAAGGCTGTGAAGTAAGTGCCCCCATTTGTGAAGTATGATTCCCTTTTTACAATTGAGAAAACTGAGGCAAGCAGCATTTAAGTGACTTGTCCAGAGTCACACACCTAGTAGGTACCTGAGGCAGGATTGAACTCAGGTATTCCTGACTCCAGGTCCAGTGTTCTAACCACTATACCACCTAACTGCCCTACAGAAACTCAGAACTGACTATAAACAGCACTTCTTCCTTTCTGGTGAATTGTGAAGCCAAGCACGAGCAGCTTTCTAGAGGACTGCTGCTGTGAAGAGCTTTAAGTATCTGATCACACAGTATAGTGAACTTTCTATGTATTTAGCAGTAAATTAAAGCAAAACACTCACAGAAACCAAAGTATAGCATTCACAATGTTATAACATAACAACTTATCACTAAAGTGGTCAGATAGTTTTCACCAAAGTGGCCACATAGTTTTAAACAAAAGATATCATTCAGTATGTCCTTAACTCAGTCATCCTTAAGGATCAAGCTATAGTAGCAAGCACCCAGTATACCCAGGGTGGCTGCCAACACAGGTTCTTAGATCTGCCTTTCTAAAGGAAAGCAACTCAAAATGGGTTAACAATCTTGCTTTAATCAATCAAACATATCATTTATCTAGTTCAGGGGGAAAAGTCGGCACCCCAAAATTCAAAATGTACAGACAAGTTACAAGTAGAAGTTACAGAGAAACATTTAAAGCAGACAGGCCTCCAACTGTCTGACCATTATATACATCCATCCCTAGTCATTTACCAGACAGGGAAGTATCAACATCTGGGTTTTCAAAGCCAGGGGGCTCTCAAGTGGCTGCCTAGAGTCTTGTCTGTCAAATCACACAACACTTCTCAAAGTGAGCCCCAAATCAAAGCCTCACATGAGGATTTATATAATATAGCCTTCTCCTGGCTCAGAGAATGTCACAACCCTCTTGCCCCACTGCCCAATCACAAAGTATCTCCTGGCCTTCCAACACAGGCTCCAGGTACACTTAAGTCTATCAAAGGGCCTAGGGGAAGGGAAGATCTTAAATTTACATTCCCATTACACAAGCCTCCTTAAGGGACACAAAGTACAAAGGTCAAAGTTCTCTACCCCTATGTCATATTGTCTTAATCTCTCAGTCAAAAAGTCTTCTTTCTTCTTGATTGGAGATTAGTTTCCAGTCATCCTTAACTGAATCATCCTTAAGGGGTACAAAGTACAGAATACAAAGTTTTTTCCCACCCCTAGGACACAGTAAATCATGATATTCTCAGTTAGCATTAAGTACCCAAGGAGAGGTCTTTACATCTTGACTGGAGGCTGGCTCTCAGATTCCATGATTCCTCTTCCATGGTCCCAACTCCTGCCTGAATTTACCTGTCACCTGGATTCAAAGGTAGGCTGATCTTGGTTTCTCGTCCAGCTCCTCATCCAGTTCCTCATCCAGTTCCTGTTCCATATTGAAGCTCACAGTGTCCAGTTCACCTCAAGTCCTTCACAGTTTCTGTTTTTGGGAAGACAAAGCTTAACAGAACCGAAACAACATTCATTCACATTGCCAGCACCATCATCAATTCACTATCTGACTGTGAAATCAACACAGACCCACAAACAAAGTCTGAGAACTCAACACAAATTGTCAGTATAATCCTAGGATATATTAAACCTCCTCCAGGACTTCTGTAAGCAGACAACAAGAAAATCCTCTTTCAGGGCTTCCAGTAAGGTCCCAGGGCTTCTGTACAAAGTATTACCAACTCAAATCAACACAGACAAAACAGACAAACAGAGTGCTGTGATACCACAAGTTTTCTCCTTCTCAACTCTCAACTCAACAAGTGTTCCCTTCTCAGTTCTGCTCTTTCCCAGCTTGGGCTTCTCCCCTTTTTCTAGTGAGATGCCTGAAGTCCAGAAAGGTAAAACCAACCACCATCTCTATGCTTATGATTCTCAAATCTACCTCCTCCTTAACCTCTCTGCTGACCTCCAGTCTTCCATCTCCAACTCAGTTTCACATCGTGTGTGTATTTCTCACAACCCCATCATCATTTACTATTCCCATTTTTAGACATTTTTGCCAATTTCAGCATATGAAGTAAAAATATCAGGGTTTTTTTGAGGTGCATTTCTCATATTAGTGATTTGGAACATTCTTTCACGTGGTTGTTAATAGTTTGTAATTTCTTCATTTGCAAAGTGCTTGTACATATACATTATTTGACAACTTAATCATTGGGGAATGGCTTTTGGTAATAAATCTTTTAATTGCTTATATGTCTTGGATACCAAAACTATATCAGAGAATTTTGATATAAAGATTATTTTCTTCAATATTCTACCTCCCTTTTTTCTTCCTAGGTGGATTAATTTTGTTGGTGTAAAAGTTTTTCAGTCTCCAGTAATCAAGGTTAACTAATTTATCTTTTGTATTTGTATCTATCACTTGTTTAGTTAAGAATATATTTTCTTTTTTTTTCCTTTTGGAGGGTAATTGGGGTTAAGAAACTTGCCCAAGGTTACACAGCTAGTTTTTTTTGTGTGGGTATTGAGTGTCTGAGGCCGGAACAAAATTCAGGTCCTCCTGACTCAGGGCCAGTGAGCCACTCACTGCGCCACCTAGCCACCCCCTAAGAATATATTTTCTATTCAAAGCAGTGAAAGGTATATAATCTACTTCTCTTCTAATTTTTTTTGGTAGAGTCTTTAATATTAGTGTCATATATCCATTTAGAATTATTGTGGAATAATAATAACTTTAATTAGCATTTATATAATGCTTTAAGATTTGTAAATCATTTTACATATATTAAAATAATTTTATCCTCTCAACAACCATATAAGGTAGATGATATTATTATCCTTATTTTATAGATGAGAAAAGTGAAACAAGTAGAGGTTAAGTGACTTGTCTATGGTTACAACTAGTAAATGTCTAAGACTGAAGTTGACCTCAGGTCTGCCTGACTCCAAATTACATACTCCATAAGCTTTACTACCTAGCTAGCTCCTTAGGAATATGGTGTAAAGTGTTGTCCTAAGTCTAATTTCTGCCAAACTGCTTTCCATTTTCCCCAGCAGTTTTTATAAAATAGGGGATTTTTTCCTAAGGATTTGATGTTTTCCAGTTTTTTCAACACTTTGTTGTTGAGTTCCATTCTCCCTAGTTGTAATGGTAATGTAATTTGGAATTTGAAGATCCCTTTGTGTTGGCAAAAGTAGCAGGTACTTAGCACTCAGTAACTGATCAAGCCTCTGTTGGGGAAACAGAAGGTATGAACACCTGTCTCCTGTTACTGATGTAAGGAAGGGGTTGGCTGAAATAGGAAGTAGATAATGCTGTGTATATAAGAAAAGCCCCAGAGAGGCACAGACAGAATTTTCTTGAGACTAAGATCTGGTGGCAGAGCAGCTACAGAAGAATGGAGAACTGAGCCAGAGTTTCCTGAGGGCTTGTGGTGGTGGAGCTTCTTCTGAACAGGATCCCAGGAGCCAGAAGCCCAGGAGTCCAGGAGCCCAGGAGTCAGGAGCTAGGAGCCCAGGACCCCAGGAGCCCAGGTGACCGAGGAAGCATGACTGGGATGCTGAGACTTTGTTTGTTTGTGGCTTGGTTGAGCATTGAATTCCCTGGACCAGAAATGGTGAAGGATCTGACATGGACCAGACCCTGTGAACTTCAGTGTGGAGCAGGATCTGCCCAGAGAGCTGGTCAAGGAACTGGGAGCTTTCTGCCATTGAACCCAGTTGACAGTCTGGTGAATCCAGGTAGAATCTGGGACCATGGGAGGGCATCCAGGGAATCTCAGAATAGGCCCCAAGTTAAAATGAAAAGACCTCTCCTTGGGTACTAAGTAATTATGGAATTATAGTTTACTAGTGACCTAAGGGGTGGAGGGTTTTGTGTATGATACTTAGTAAGACTTTGCTGAATAAGTGACTGATTGAGTTAATTAAGACTTTGCCCCAAGATTGAAAGACTTTGGCTATTGTACTTTGAGATATTGTTACTGATAAGTGATTGATTGAGTTAATCAAGACTTTGCTCCATGAGTGGAAGACTTTACTTTGTACTTTGAGACTACTGATAAGTGACTGATTGAGTTAACTTAAGAGTGACTGTTTTATTTTGACACTATGTTGTGAATATTATATTGTGATTTTCTGTGGTAAGTTGTAATATTGTGAATGCTGTACCTTGATTCTCTGTTAAAGTTTTGCTTTGATTTGTCATGAATAGAGTGATCACTATACTGTGTAATCAGAACCTTAAAAGCTGTTCACAGTAGCATTCTTCTGGAAAGCTTCTGTGCATGGCATTACACTGGGCTAGTCTGTTTCATTGATCTACCTCTCCATTTTTTTAACCAATACCAAATGGTTTTGATGACTGCTATTTTATAATATAGTTAGAGGTCTGAAAGTTTTATTGCCACAGTATCCCCATTATTATTTCCCTTTTCATATTTTATCTTTTCTTTTTCCATATGAATTTTGTTGCCATTTTATTGAGTTTTACAGAGTATCCTTTTCAAAATTTCATTGTTATAATACTAAAAGTATAAATTAATATTGATAGTATCGTGCTTTTTACCATAGTGACACTCTAGTCATGAACGCTGATTATTCCTTTAGATAGTAAAGTTTTTTATGTTTTTAGGGAGCATGTTGTAATTGAATTGTATTTTGTGGGATTTGGTAGATTGATTCCCAAATATTTCATGCATTTTGTAGTTATTTGGAATGGGATTTCACTTTCTTTTATTGCCTCTTCACTTTTAAATTATTATATGGAAATGCTGTTGATTTTGAGGGTTTATTTTATAGATTGCAACTCTGCTGAAACCATCCTTGCTGATGCCCTAGAATTTGGATTTTCTGTTTTCTCTTTTAAATACATTTTTATTCATTTTTTGCTTTTTTATATCATCATGGTTTTCCTAGTATCCCTCCTCCCCTTTAATGATTACGATTCCCCTCCTCTTCTTCCCTTCTCACCTTTTATGTGCCTTCTCATTTTGTAATTTAGTTCCACAAAACAACAAAGATTTGCTTGTAGGCAAGGTGTTGTGAGGTTTAGTCTATGATATTTCAGGCCTGTTCCTCCACCATCTCTTCTGTTTGAGTTTCACTTGTTTCTTTGTGTACTTTTGGAACCAAGTATCTTAGTGGCTTCTCTACCGCTATTTTCTTGTTGTTAACCCCATTGGTATCTTTCTTTTACACACACACATACACACACAGTTATACTATATATATATATATATATACATATATATATAAAATTTGAAAGTCAGTTTGAAGAAATAGTGGCTTATTTGGTGAATTATTAAGAATTTAAGTAAAGCATCCAAAATTTTAAAGCGGCAATTCAATTCAGGACTCTATGAATATAGGGTATCTAAAGCAGTAAATTGCTCAAAACATTGAGAATATATTACTAATACTGATACTTAAAAATTTGAAAATTAGTATTTTAGTGAAATGTTTTATATTATTAATAAAATATTCTAAAATGGCTTCTTTTCCTTTATTTCCTTTTTAATGTATTTTTGTGTTTTTCATAATGTAACATATTAGTACAGTAACACATTGCTGCAATTTGTAAATAAATAAAATTGTTTACTAACATAATAGCTTGGATAAATGTTCCATGAGGGCAGGGATTGATTGTCTTTTATATCTCTAGTGCTTTTTGTATTTTTGTATCCGCAGTGCTTAAGCACAGTACTGGGCACACAGTAGGTGCTTAATAAATGTTTATTAATTGAATGAATATATTGATTTAGGAGACTGAGAATTTCAGTGACTTGCCAGCCCATGGTCACACATAGAACATTCTGACTGATCTAAACCTAGTTGCTTACAATAGCTGAAATCTGTCTCCTTGTAGATTATACCCATTACTTCTAGTCTTCCCTCTGAAGCAATAGAGAATGAGAAAATATGTTTCCCAATAGAAATGTACTATTTTCAAGGTTTTAAAGATAGTGACTGAGACATCTAGTCTAGGCAGTATAGTGGAGGGAGCATGATGTTTATTGTTGCCTGTACATCCTCCATTTTTAGAAGCAGACCAATAATATCACATGTTGGAGTCAGAGTATAGTGTGTTTGCCTGTGGCTGCTCAGTTCTGTACTTTGGGAGTCACTACCACAGATCAGGGACATGTTAGAACATTTAGGGTGGAACTAGCTCTGGATTTGCACAGCTCACTTCTCTTGTGTTTCTATGATTTTGCTTTGCTCATAACCAAAATCCTGGCTCCAACTGATCCTAGGCTACTCACTTAAGCTTTCTCATAATAGCTCCTACCACGCAGGTAATTGTGAGGACTGAAATAATATGAGTAAAGTGCTTTGAATTTACATAGAGGTTAAATGGAACAACAAATGTTGTGGTCTTTATGTTTCCAAAGTAAACTTGGTCCACAGCTTTTAGGGGTAAGAAGAAAAGAGACACTTAGCTTGACTTTGCCCACCCATTCCTGCACTTACCTGCCTTATCCTGCTGTGAGAGAAAAGATCTACCTCTGTTTTTCTCCACCATGCAGAAGACTTTGTAAATCCCACCTAACATCACTTCCATACCGTCCTGTGAAAGGGAGCCACTTTGTAGCCATGGAAGGGTTCTGGGGACAGCTGAAAAAAATCATACCCAAGCAGTTGTCTGAGATCCTTGGGCTGAGCTCATGTCCTGCTAAGGGACACATTCCCTAGGGACCTAAGTCAGGTCCAGCCCAATGTCAGGTCACTGTGAGGGTCTGAGACAGCTCCTCCTTCCCGACCTTGAACTCCAGTGGTGCTGGTAATGGCAAGTGAAGTGGGGAGAGTTAAGTTCATTGATCAAACCCCAATTGCTCATTCTGATGTTGCTAGGAGTGGTCATTTTTGTAGAACTGAACTTGTTGAAAGCATAGTTGTGGGAACCAACTGTCTTAGCTCCAAATCAGTCGTTTTTCCTGTTAGGCTGTATTCTACTACTAGCCTTTGGCACAGTTCTTTGTCTTGGCACCACCTGTATACAATGTAATATAGGATGATTGACTGCCTTAATTTAAGTGTTTCAGTCACTTCATATGCCATACAACATATCCCAAATAAAAAGGGTAATATTTACTTATTCATGCAGGTCATTCATAATTATTTAGTTTCTGCATATTTAATTTTTAGAGCCTATAATGAATGGGATCCTCCACAGGGCCTTGTCTAGGTCTAAGGATGGTACTTTGCAAACAGCAATGATTTTTTCCTGGGTGGGAGAATACATCTAGGGTCTGAGCTCTGCACTTTCCTTATTGAGTTTTGGGGGGGAGGAGGGAGAGTGCAATTTGTCCATTATTCATAATTCCAGAAATGTCTATAGGTTCCTGGGGAGAATTAAGCATTATTCTTTCAAACACCTCCCTCAATGGCTTAAAAAAAATCACAACAGTATATTTGGCAGTATTCTGGTTGACAATGTCAAATGTTAAAAACAAATCTCCAAAAACATCCTTCAGTTTGGTTAGATGATTTTACAGTCCTAGGAATCTTTCTTGGTTTACATTCTTTCATTGTTGGGTTCCCTCATGCCACTCCTCAATGACATGCCACTCCAGTTATATGAATGCTGAGTGCTTATTCAGCTATACTATAATTTTTATAAAGCTATTCTATACTCAACTGTTCTTTCCCCATTCACATACAAATGTAACTTAAAGCTGAGAAAGCTGAGAGGAGGATTCTTTCAGTAGGCTTCCTCCTAGGAAATTGGGTGATGATGACCAATAGCAATACAAAGTCATCCAGTTCCAGGGAGAGCAAAGCAAAAGCAAGTTCTTCTGTATTTGTTCTTTCCTAATGAGGGCAATATATCAATCCTCCAAAATTCAATTCATCCAATGTCAGATAAACTGAGTTAAAAGGATATCTTCCAAAAGTTGGAGATTTAAATTAACAGGTTGGAAGGCCCAGGAAGGACAAAGCTAATGGACTTAGAAGACAGTCTAGGCAAGTTCAAGGTACAGTTCTTAGGTACATAGAGCCTATGCATATTAAGCTCTCCTGGCTGAAAGGCTAAAGGCAATTGACTCTCTAATTTTCTATGAGTTGGGAGAGGTGTCTCACAGGTAGTAACTACTATCTAGAGGCATCACCAAAAACACCTTCAGAAGCATGAAGAATAATTTGGGCTTATTTTCCTCTGCATTGTTTATCTTGTACTTCAAGGCTGTAGTTCTGCATGTCTATGCCAATTGTTCTGGCCTGTGTCTGAATCAGGTGAGTCCCCTGGTTGTTTGGGTTTGATATTGTAACAAATCAAGACTTCTGGAGATCATTAAACAGTTAATAAAAGGAGATTTAGTCAGCCAGATCAGGAGGACCATATTCAATAAAGAAAGGAATTGAGGACACCTCAAATTGATTCAACTGAGGAAAGCTTCTCTGCTTGAGTGACCCATTGTTTTACATCAGTCTTAGACATCACAGAAAGATGTCTGGAGGGGCATCTAGGTGGCGCAGTGAATAGAGCACTAGCCCTGGAGTCAACAGGACCTGGGTTCGGATCTAGCCTCAGACACTTAAAACAAAAACTTGTGACCTTGGGCAAGTCACTTAACCCTAATTGCCCTCTAAAAAGCAAAAAAAAAAAAAAAAAAAAGAAAAGAAAAAAGAAAGATGTCTGGGGCTCCTTGAGGCTATTTTGTACTTTGGCATCATGAAAGAGATGAAGTCTGAGCCTTTGGGGGTTCCCCCACCCCCAAATTTCAACTACAACCTCAATACCTGTTAAGGAAAAACAAGCCTAACTTGCACAGGGGCAGCGGTTAGGAGATTGGGGCTTGAGATGGCTGAAGCAAGATGCCATTGAGCTACTCTAAACCTGAATGTCTTCATTTTTCATACTTGCACTACTTGCTTCATAGACTTTTAGTGAAGGAAGCATTTTGTAAACTGTCAAACCTTATGTAAATGTAAACTATTGTAGTAATAATTATTATAAGAAGTTAATAATTATTATAATGTCTGCCAGTTATGGGGCAGGAGGTGAAGAGGGGTCAGTGAAGAGAGGAAAAAAAAAACATTCTGAGTAGTAGGAGAATCAGAAGCATACAGTAGTGTGAGAGGATTTCAAGGAAATTTACTGAATTAATATATTTCCATTTTAACTGGCCTTTATTTCCTAGCCAAAATGGAATAACCAACCATGGTGCTTTATTTCATCATGGCAGGTAGGGATACTTTTAGTCAGATGTTTTTGGACCAGAGGGCCTTCTAGTGCATTTAAAATTAAAACATGGGGGCAGCTAGGTGGCATAATGAATAGAGCACAGGCCCTGGAGTCAGGAGAACCTGAGTTAAAATCTGAACTCAGACATTTGCCACTTACTAGTTGTGTGACCTTGGGCAAGTCACTTAACACCAATTGCTTTGTCTTCCCCCTCCAAAAAAAAAAAATTTAAACATAGAGTTGATTCTATCTAATTAAGCCCCCTTTTCCAACTTTTTTCTTTTTAACTTTTAATGTTAAGGGTACCTTTAAAAATAAAATAGAATTCTGTCTTTCCTTTTTTATTGCTATCAATTTTCTCCCTTCTCACTCTTACTTTCATTGTTTCTTTTACAGCAATACCAATTTTTTTCAAAAATGTTTCTTTCATGTTAATGGCTTATCTTTAGCTGTTGTATAGTTTAATAGTGATGCCTTTTCATTACTAAAAATCTAACCACTCAAATACACAAAAAGACATTAATTCTTGACACCTAATATAACAATTCTGATGATAAAATGGAGGAATAAAGTTATGTATATATATAAGTTTATTAGTATTGTGAATTTTTTAGCAATAAGCTTTTGTAAAATGACTAAGTTTAAATGGCAATCTAGGCAATGTGCTATCAATATAAATCAACTTTTTTTTTGTTTCAAAAGCAATGTTTCATTACCATTTTTGAACTTGCATTTATTAGACTTAACAATGAGCCAAAATAATATTTAGGAGCTAATTAAGTATTAATTTAATATTTTCAGTTAATAGGTAAAGATTTGAATGAAATAAATGGTGTATATAACACAAGGAAATATTACAGTTTAAAACTGGGAATAATATATTAGCTTGAAATACTATGAAAGTACAATGCTAAGTTTACATGAGAGAAAATCCAACTATATATAATTTTTTAAAATTTACATATAAAGTTATATATTTGCTTTTGCTAATCATATTATTGGGATACTTGACAATGAGACTAAGAATCCTAAATACATATGAAATTCTGTAGCTTAGGGTCTTCCAAGATTCTGGGTTTACACAGACTGGGTATAATCCTGAGGGCCTGATCTAATTAGTTTTTCTCCTTGGCTTATTGCCTCTACCTGGAGTTCTGGAAAATTTCCAAATATGGTAAAGCTCAATTTATTTTTTCCCAAATATAGGCAACTGGACTCTGCCCTCCCATCCTATCCCCCCACAAGCAGTCATTCCCATTGGACCTGCTCTTGTCTAAGCACCTGAGCAATATTGGGGAAGAGTGTCAGGGTCTGTATCTACTAGTCTCCCCATGGGGATGTCTAGTAGTACTCGGGCCGCCTCGGTAGGGGCCAGGTTGGTGATTATCCTTCTCTAAGAAGCATTCTGTTAATGAAATCTTTCTTTAGGAGGCTGGTGGTCCAGAGTACTACTTTAGAGGAACGTTTGAATTTGGTATTATCCTAGGCAAACCCCAAGGCTGAGAAAGTCAATTCTAAGGATCTGTCTCCTCTTGGGCCTCAGGCAACTACTTGTCTACTACTATATCAATGTTGCCGTACTTTGGGCAAGTAAAATCTGTTTTGGAACTCTAACACCTGACCTGTGCTCAGGTGGAAAGCAAATAGGAACCTGGGCATGCACATGCCAATGGGGGGTGGGGTTGCTGGGAAAAAATCCTAAAAGAAGCAAGGAAAAATGAGGAGGGAGTACTAAAAACAAAAAGAAAATGCCACTTTATCACTTTATCAGACCTATGAAAGTGGCATGTCTTCTAACAAGAATCCTTCCACCTGATTGCTTAGTTGTCAGTCTCCTTGAAGACAGTTTAATTCACTAGGAACCTGAGTAGTTCTTGCCTTCCCTTCATGGGGAGGGGTCCCTCAGATGCCTCCAAATAGGGGTTCACATACCTTGTAATAATAATTTCAGCTACATTTTTTGTTATGTGTGAACTAAACGTTTATAGTAGCAACAGATCAGACCTGAAGATCAGGATAATCAGAAAACATTTTGGAAAAAAAATCTATTCTTAAAGGCTGTAGCAATTTATTTTGTCCCGTGATAGAAATATTTTATTATATAAGCTCATTTGGCTCTGCCATTTATTACTTGTGTTATCTTGAACATGTCACTTAGCTTCTCTGGGATTCAATTTCTCGTCTCTGAAAGAAGGGGGTTTGGATCAGATGGCCTGAAAGTCCCCTTCAGGCCTAAAATCTATGATTTTATTATCTTGCTGCAATTTCTTTTTGTGGCGGAATAATTTTCCCTGAGAGTACTATTCTCCAGTTGTTTTTTTTTCCAGAGGTGCATGTTGCCACAAGTAAATTTTAAAAATAGGAATTCTAATTTTTAAAGTGCCAAATAATTTTCCCTTTACTTTTATATTCCTATCTTTTATAATGAAAGTAAAAAAAGTAGTTTGGATCCCTTTCCCCAGTGTATAGTAACACTTTGGTCGCAACTTTGAGTATGAAGACTTCAGTTTGTTAGTCATATATTTATGAAAACAAAATCTTCCCCAGATCTTTAGACTCATAATCTCAAATATGGAGGATGCTTCTGATACTTCACAAGGTACTCCATTCATTAATAATGAAGCTCTCCCAGGCTTCTCTTTTTTTCTTCTATCTCTTCCTGTAGCAGTGACAAATTATAAAAGTCACTGAGCAGCCAATAAAAAGGTAGAAGAGGGAAGTGCCAAGCTCCTCCCCAGAGTTCTTCCTCCTTTAGAGCCGAAAGTAGATAAAAAAAACAAGACACAAACTTCCCAGGAGCCAAGAGTAGGGCAAGTGGCAGTGGGACGTACTATATCTATCTATATAAATAAATATATATAGTAGTAGGAGGCAAAGTGGGAGGGAAAAGGGAGAGAACGAGGAAGAATATAAAGCGATCTTTAGAGGAACCTCGCTTTCCCCCTTCTTTGTGGTTGGGAAGGCAGAGAAGCGGCATTTTTCGTTATTGCAGGTAAGAGGAGACAATGTGTAGCTGAGAGTTGGCCTGATGTCAGCTGGGGTGGTAAAGTGCGGAGGAGAAACAAAGCTTGAGAGGAATTGAATCTGGTAGCTTCCCCCTATCCACCCTACCTCTGTTTAGCACTTTGTATGCTAGGCAGGGCTGGGGGTGGGGTGGGTGTCCGCACCGCCGGCTGAGGTTGAGCGTCAGCGCCCCATTGTGAGCGAGGATGGGGGAGGAGGGGAAGAAGAGGAGGAGGAGGAGGAGGAAGGGGGGGGAAGGAGGAGGAGACTTAGGAGGAGGAGACGCCGGGGTGGGGGAGGGAGGCTAGTAGAGGAGCCGCGGAAGGGACGGCTCGCTCACTCATTCACTCAGTGATTCACTCTCTGGGGCCCCTGCCGGAGTCCGAGCAGCTGTGGGAAGGAGCTCGTCAGTCACACAAAAGGGGCGCACGGTTTTACCAACGCCCTCTGCTGCCGCCTGTCCCGGAGGGCCGGACGTCCCCGACCTGACCGGCTTTTTTCCTTCCCCTTCAATTTTGTTAGGGAAGTGGGACGAACGCGGGCGGCGGAGAGTCCGGGCCAGCACGCGGGCGAGGGGAGATGCCGCTGCTGCACCGAAAGCCGTTTGTGAGGCAGAAGCCGCCGGGGGACCTGCGGCCCGACGAGGAAGTTTTCTACTGTAAAGTTACTAACGAGATCTTCCGCCACTATGAGTAAGAGCTGGGACTGGGCGTCGGGTGGGGGAGGGCAGTTTGGGGACACTTCTAGCGCGGCTCTTCCGTTTTTTTCAACCCTTCTTAGCGCTCCTTTTGTCTTGGCTCGCTGCTTCGCGACTCTGGGCTTCTGGCGGGCGTTGGAAAGGGGACTGGCTCCTCCGGAGCTCACGCTGCTGTCCCAGAGACTCTGCCCGAGCCGGCTGGGGCAGCCCTGGCCTTGATTCGAGAATCGGGGAAGAGGGGGGTATGAAAGGAGCGGAGGTGGGGGAATCCCACGCCGAGCGGCCGGCAGGGCGCGCTGGGGGGCGGGGAGGAGCTCCGGGCCGGAGCCCCGCGACTGTGCGCTGCCAGCGCACCCACTCCCTCGTCGGGAGCGAACTGTGCTGTCCGGACGCCGGCAGTTCCGGGATCCCGGCGGCCGCGGCCGGGGCTGCCCCTCTCCCGGGGGCAGTTTTAGGATGTGGGTCTCCCGGCCCAGGCGAGGGAATCCCGCCCCCAGAGGCTGGAAGCGGCGGGTGGAGCTCCCTTACTTTGAATGCTTTAGTTGAGGATTTGACGTTGGTGCGGTTGGTTGGCGGGTGCGAGCTGAGGGTGCGGGGCCGGAGCCCGAAAGGGAAGGAAGTGAAAGTTGCAGGTCCTTGTGGCCAGCTGGTGTGTGGGGTTTGGGCTCCTGCGCTGCCGGGCTCCGAGAGGTAGAACCTCCTCCAACTGCTGCCCTCTGAGGAGGCTTCAGAAACCAGGTAGGCCTGGGTAAGTTTCCGTCTTTCCCCCCCACCCCCAGCCCGGAGGAACTGGGGCTAAGAAATAAATTGGGGTAGATTTCTAGGCAAGAATGAATGAGGGTGCGAAGAACCATTCCTCTCCCGATCCCCCCCCCTCACCCCCCCCCCGTGGGGCCATTATATTTGACTCTAGTTGCCTCCTATTGGTACTTGTGGAGCCGCTATTGTTTTGATAAGAACCTCGCTAAGTCTTTTGAACCATTTCTACCGCCAAATTTACCGCACTAATTCAAATTACCAGTCTTTAAACTGTAGCCCCTTCGAACGTATTACTGATAATAATCTAGCCACTTTTCTCTTTGTCCACTCCTCCTAAAGGGGGTGTGTGTGTGTGTCTGTGTCTGTCTGTCTAAAGACACTATCCAGTGTAGTAGACTTCCCTATTTAGTAGGGGCTGTGAAAGTGGGAGTGGTTTAAGAGAATAAATACCCTTGAGGATATTATATTGGGATTAGATTACTCCCAGATTACCCCTTTTCTTTGAGCATTTATTATGGTAAGGAAGTTTTTTGTTTTTCATACCCACAGAAAATGAAAATTAAAGATGTATGGCCTCAAAAAAAAGTGTGCTAGTGTAAACTAACAAGAAGGAGCTCCAAAAATAATTTATTGTTAATTAAATAGGTTTTCGCCTGGTAACTCCGAAGTGAAATTAGATTAGGTAATTTGACTGTCTTTGAATTGTAATTCTTTGTTTCTTGTTGAATCGAGATCTTGTTCTTTCCTTTGGCGGCAAATGTCATTTCCATTTCCTTTTCTTTTAATTGTTGCAAAGGATATTGCAAAATTATTAAGACATTTTTATAGACAAATTTATTAAGACATGAAATTAAGTTTTGGACTTAATCTTGATTAGTTAGGCTTTTAAAGAACATGTGCCCAGTATTTGGGAATACTTTACTGTTCTTATAAGATATTACGACTTTTTATACCACTTTTTCTTGTAAGATGAAAAGAGACTTTATTTTTAGAAGAATACATTTTGAGGTAAAAATATGGAAACATTCAAGGATACTGATTTCTAAAAACTTCCTTAAACATTTAAAAAAAACCGCGCAAAGCCATTTTTCCTTTGAACTAGTGTTTTCTGGTTATCAAAGGCTAGAACAATTAAGAGAAATACTGGATCTGGAGACATGTTTGGTATGCATTTAGGCAGATACAGCTATAATCAGTTAATATTTGTAATAGACTACACTGTAGAGTATTGTACAGAACAGTGTCGATGATTTTGTTGGATGTTAATTTAAAACATCTTGTGTGAGCTTAAAATGGGAAACAATTTTTAAGTTTTTTTTTTTTTAACTAGAAATAGAGATGGGACCAGTGATAATGGTGAGCAAATTCCCTCTTTCTATGTAGATGGGCATGTTCTCAACAATTTATAATTTTTAAGGTTACCTAAAATACCAAGAGTTTTAAGTGACTTGCCAGTCAAAGAGCCAGTGTGTATCAGAAGTAAGCTCTTCCTGCTACCCACCAACTTTCTGGTCTCCCACTTTTGAAACCTAGGCATTATTCTCATTCACTCTCACTGGGTATATCTAATCAGTTGCCAAATATTGCAACATTTCTACCTTCAGAAGTCATTTCTCTTATCCCACCATTTCTCTCCTTGTATAAATCTACATTTATCAGTTCAGGCCTTTTATCACCTCTCACCTAGATTACTGATGCAACCTCCTATCAGTAAATCAGTAATTATTTGTCGTGTTCCTTCCATATGCCAGGCATTGTTCTAGGAAAGCAAATATAAATAATGGAACAATCCCAGCTTTCAGTGAATTTATCTTCTAATGGGCAACAGGTACTTATAAAAATATATCAAGCATAAATATAAAGTGAATAAATACAAATATATAAAAACTAGTTTGGAGGTTAGGGGAAAATCAGAAAAGGCAGAAGATAGTGTCAGAGGTTTTTCTAAAAGCAAGATGGGCCTCCAAGCCTCATTTCCTGCCCACTCTAATCCATTCATACATTTTACTACTAAAGTAATTTTCTTTAACCATAGATCTGACCATTTAACTTTCCTCAGTCAACTTCAGTGGCTTCCTATTGCCTCTAGGATCAAATTAAAGAGCTGTGTTTCATTTATAAGATCCTCTACAATGTGATCCCAACTTTTATTTTTCTAGTCTCATTGGACATTTACTGTCTTAGATTCGATGATCTAACTAACCAAACTGTCCTTCTCCCACTTCCTCACATTAAACACTCTTGTTTCTATCCCAAAAGCATGGAATGTACTCCCCTCAGCTCTGCCTTATAAGACTCTGCCTTGTAAGACTTCTTTTTTCTCTTAGATGTAGCTCAGTCACTACCTTATGCTTGAAGCCTTTCCTAATACCCTCTCCCCTTCAACTTGCCTGGTGCCTTTTCTCCCAAACTACCACATATTTACTTAATATATGTATATATATATTTGTTTTTATTCAATTTATATTTTTATTATACTTAGGCACATATGTATATAATATTTGCATAGAATTAATTTCTGTGCATAAGAAGTTTATGTCCGAATGGAGGAGATAATAAGCACACGGGCACATGCTTATAATCTCCACTGAAACAAACTCCTTTGAGGAAGAATTAAGTTGTTTTTGCTTGTATATCTGTCAGCTAGCACAACATATGACACAAAAGTAGTTATTTAATGAGTATTTGTTGATTTTTTGTTTTTAATTGAACCTAGTTCTAACTACTACTAGTCTACCTCTAGATTTTTGCATACTTTTTCATATCAATATGATCTATAGAATTTAAATTGGTTAGGGATGCTTACTGAAATATGCCCCCCCTCCCCCTCCCCCCCTCATTTTACAAATGTCAGGAAACAGACCCTGAAAGAATGACTTGCTCTCATGGTCATACATCTTGGAAGTGTCATAGCCAGAGGTGTGAACCTAAATTCATCTTACTCCAAATTCAACATTTTTTCCCTGCCTCTTCACCTTGTTTTTGCTTTTCTTAAAGAGAAAGTTTTGTTTTGTTTTTACAAATGCACACAATGTTATCAAAAATAAGTTCCACATAATCTTAGTTTTTGCACATATTTGGAGGAACTATCAAAAGAAAACTTATGTATTTTCACTCTTAGGTTCAGTGGTTTGTTTATATTGAAATGAGGCTTGTTGACATAAGTTAAGGGATTTTAGAATTTATTGAAAGTTGAATTAAGGTTTCTTTTTTTAAAAGAGAGAGAATTTATTGAAAGTTGAATTAAGGTTTCTTTTTTTAAAAGAGAGGGGCAGCTATGGTTTAGTGGATAGAAAGCTATACTGAAATCAAGACTACCCAGGTCTAGCCTCTGACACATAATGGTAGTGTGACATCTTAAGCAAGGGTAAGTCACTTCTCTCTCAGGCAGCTCTCTCTCAACTGAGTTACAGAGAAAGTACAGGTCTGCATTGGTAGAGGGACTCCCTACTAATGATATTAGAGGTCCATTTCCTATCTCTAAGAGGAAAAATTAAGTGACTAATTGTACATAATGGTATTTTAAATATCTATGTCATTATATTTGGTGGCAGCGTAGTATAGGAAGAACACAGGTTCAGAAGTTAGAGGACCTGGGATTCCAATTCCGATTTTGTCACCACTATTGTGCCCTCAAGCAAATCATTTAACCTCCTTGAACCTTAGTTTCCTCTTTTGCAAAATGATAAGAGTTGAACTAGTAGCATCTGAGATTTCTTTTCATATGCTCGCATGACCTGGTATTTACTTACTGTGTAGCCAGAACCCACTCTATCAGGACGACTACTCAAAATTTTACATGTTTTTCAAAAAGCATACTTATCTTTGAGTCACGGCATGGAGAAACTGCAGCTATGTGTAAGTTCCTTAAAACAGATGAAATCAGAGGTTCACTTAAAAAAAATTACAAGTGCTGTCATAAATTGGGCGGTACTTTTTTAGATCATCTGGTTCAACCCTCTATTTAATTTCTTTGAAGTGTATGCTGCTGAAATAATTGCTAACTCCTGTTAGACCTGCTTTAATATATGTAGGAGACTCCTCTCTTGAACCTGTTGAACATTAATTGTATGCAAATAGATGCTTTTAAATACTTCTCTTAAATGGGTTAATTGTATCCCTCTTTAACCTTGTTCATACTAACTGGTTTAGCACCCCTCCATAACCTTTCTTTTTAGGGGGGGAAGGAGAATTATAAAGTTCAGATGAAAGGTCTGAATGCTTGAAAAGGCAATATTCAGGGCAATCTGAATGAATTATTGTTGTATTGGAGAGGATACAGCCTCTCTTATTGATAACAATTTAGTTCAACCTTCCTGCATTATGTAGGAAACTTCTCAGTTATCTTCAAGTGAAGGCTGGGTAACTACTTGTTGGGGGATGTTGTAGAGAGAATTCTGTTCAAGTTTAATAATTTGTTAAAGTACCTAATGTGTGCTAGGTGATGGGGACTTAAAATAGTGCTTGCCCTTAAGGTTGTTATCTCCTAGTGGTAGGATACAAATTATGAAATAACTGCCAAGGGTATTTGTTGCTTTTGGTGGTGATAGGCAGAAATGAGTTTGGAGTAATTAATTGGTACTGGCCTCTTTTATGAGGTTACCCTGAGGCTGAACTTTGAGTCAGTAGCTAGGATTTATATGGCTAAGGTTTTCAAATCACTTCACATATTTTATCTTATTTAATTATTGGAACTATCCTGTGAGATAGGAGCTATTATTTTCAGTTTTTAAATGAGGACACTGATGCTGTGACAGTTTTGTGCCTTGCTTCTGGGTAATACATTGGAGTCTGAGGCAGAATTTGAACTCAGGACTTCCAGATTCCTAAGTCTTAACTTTTAAATAAGGGAGACTCTGAGAGAGTTTAGGGTTTCTGAGAGGCAGAGATGAGGAGGGAAGGGCCTTTTGGGCAGGAAGGACAGCCTTGCCTACCTGGCATGAAATAGATACTTAATAAATGCTTATTGACTGACTGACTTCTCTTTTGATGAAGCATCAGTGGGAGGTGGAACCTTGGACATGAGAACAAATAGTATAGTTAGGCAAGAATGTATAGTATGTGGAGATGGAGTGGTGTGTATCTGAAAAATAGGTTGAACCCATATTGGGAATTAGAAAATTAATTAGAAAAAATAAGACTTTATTTTTTATTGTAGAGGCAAGTAAAGAGCCACTGAACCTTCTTGAGCAAGTGAGTGACATGATCACGCCTATGTTTTAGGAATATCTCCCTGTTTATGGAGAAGGGAGAGAACTGAATAGGGGACCCCCATTAGGAGACTCTTGCAGTAATCTAGGAGAGAAAGATGATAGGTTGGGTATGAGAGATGTTATGAAAGTAGAATTGACAATACTTGGCAATTGCTTAGATATGTGAGGTGAGAGTAAAAAATAGAAGACACTTTTGAGTGTAATGATTGTCAGTGCCCTCAACAAACATAGGGAATTTTTGGAAGAGGAGGAGTGAGGTAGGGAGAAGATAATTTGGATGTATTTAAATTTAGGATTTACCGAGTTTTAAATTTCTATGGTATATTCAATTTAAGATGCAGTTCTGGAGATCAGAAGAGAAATTAATTCTACATACGTAGATTTGCATAGAAATGATAGTTGAATCTAAAGGAACTAATGAAATGAAGAAACTAAAGAGAGAAGAGAAAATAGTTTGGGGGAGGGCCTAGGACAGAGCCCTGGAGAATACCCACACATAAGGGTTTGTTGGACATAAATCATGACCCAGCACGGGAAATTGAGAAAGATCAGTCAAGGCGCATAAGTAGGAAAAGAACCATAGTTGAATAGTATCCAAACAAGGAGAGAGAGTGGTCAGCTGTGTCAAAATATGTGACAAATCTAGTCGGCCAAGGAAAAGGCATTGTATTTAATGATAGATAATCCTGGTGACTAGATAGCTTGCTGCTCCTGGAAACTGAAATTCTTTCATATTTTTTTTTTACAGACTTGTATCCTTTTTTGCCTCCAGTGACAGTTTCACTAGCCCCTGCTTCTTCCTAAAAAAACATCTTTTGTAACAAATAATCATAGATATAGTGAATGAAATTGTGATTTCATTGATACAGAGAGCTCCAGGTAAGGCCCCCGATCTGCAACTTAGGCTGGACCTGGCACCTTCTCTGCAATTTGTACTTCTCATCCGATTTATATGTTGAAAAATTAAATGAAAAAAAGAATTGAGGTTAGTGTGTGCTGTATTTGTTTGAACCAGTCTCAAGAATCTAATCAAAAGGATTTAAAAATTGAAGAGGTAGGAGGAAATAGGGCCTAGGTAAAACTCCACCAAGCTAGGATATTCATAGAGAGTAGTCACATTAGTGATGCTCACAAAATTCACAGGGAATAAAATTAAAGGATGATTCAGAGAACCCATGGCTTCAGATATCTCTGCAGTGGTCAACAAACAAATAAATAACAGGCAAGGCATCTAGGAATCTAATGTAAAGTAGCAAATTTGACCTTAGCTATCAGAAACTTGTTAGAATTAAACACATGACCATAATATGGTTCTGGATGGATTCAGAAAGAAAGAAAATAGGAGGGGAAAAAAAGCAGGTAGGTAGTAGCTAGCACATTATATATTAATACTGTATACTCATATGAAGAAATCCAAGAACTGGGGAAGGATCGGGATGCATTATAGAGATAATTTGGTAAAGATTAGTAGAAGCAGAAAGTGGTATAATGTCATGATTGGAATATACTTTCCTCCGAAACTTACCATTATTCTGAACTTATTTCTTCTAAAAACACTGCCAGTTCACATTGTAACTCCTCAATCTCCTTTCCCCATATGCACAATCAGTTACCAAATATCATTTCTTTCTCCACATTTTTTGCTTGATGGTGCTGAGCCTGAAGTCTGGAAGACCAAAGTACAAATCCAGGGCTCAGATACTTAAAAATTGTGTGATCCTGAGCAAATCACTTTCACCTCTGTTTGTCTCAGTTTCCTCAACTGTAAAATGGGAATAATAGCTCCCACCTCCCAAGGCAATAGTACATATTTTTAAACTATTTATAACCTTTCCTTCTCATTGTCCTTCCCCCCATTGTGAACAAAAAAATAAAATCCTCATCATAAATAATACATGGTTTAGCAAGTACATTCCCACGTTGCCCATGCTTGAAAATGTGTGCTGCTTGCCTTTTAATTTTTATGATGTTACTGGAGGTGGATAAGTGTTGCTTTTCATCTTCAGTTTTTTTGATTCATGATACAGATTATTGCATTGATCTTTTAAAGTTACTTTATTCTATAATGTAGTTGTTACCATTTGTCGTGTTCTAGTTCTCACTTCTGCTCTGCATCAGTTTCATAAAGATCTTAGGTTCCTCTGAAACTACATTTTGTCATTTCTTATGGTACAGTAATATTCTATTATATTCACATACCACAATTTATTTAGCCATTTCCCAATAAGAAGACAGACTCTTGGTTTCCAGTTTTTGACTACTAGGAATAGAACAGTTGTGGATATTTTTGTACATATAAATTCTGTTCTTCTTTAGTAGTGGTATACCGAGTCAGAGGATGGCTGGGCAATACACAGGTCCACCAGCAATGCACATAGTGTGTCTGCTTGTAGCTTCTCCAGCATTTGCTGTTTTCCTCTTTTGACAGGAGGAGTTTTGCTGGAGGAATATAAGTGTAAGATGGAGCCTCAAGTTTGTTTAAATTTGTGTTTTTCTAATACTGTTTTAGAGCATTTTCACATGGTTGATGATAGTTTGGATTTTTTCCTTTGAAACTTCCTATTGGAAGAATTTTGTAAATTTGTATTGTTTCCTTATACTTTGTATATGAAACATCTATCAGAGGAACTTGTTCCAAAGATTTTCTCCCTGTCTTTTCCCTCCTAATTTTAGCCACATTAGTTCTGTTTGTGCAAAATCTTTATAGGATTGAAATTTTCCTTTTTAATCTTGTGTGATCCTCTACTTTTTAGTCATGAATTTTTCCCTCATCCATAGATTGAAAGGTAATTTTGTCCTTGCTCTTCAAATCTTTTTATGATGTGGTCCTTTATAGCTAGGTCATGTATCCATATGGAGCTTGTCTTGGTGTATGGTATGAGATATTGATCCAAATCTTAATTTCCACCAGACTGCTAATTTTATTTTTCTAGGAGTTTCTGTCAAATAGTGAGCACCACCCCCTCCCCCCACCCCACCTCTCAGTAATGGGTTTTTGGATGAATAGAAAACTATGCTACTGTGTTTGCTTCTGTATGTTGCATAGCAAATCTATTGCACTGAATCCACATCTTTTTTTTTTCATTTGTACCAGATAGTTTTGCTTACTATTTTTTTTTTTTTTGGAGGGCAATTGGGGTTGTGAATTGACCAAAGTCACACAGCTAGTAAGTGTGTTAAGTGTCTGAGGCCTTATTTGAACTCAGGTCCTCTTGACTTCAGGGCCAGTGCTCTATTCACTGTGCCACCTAGCTGCCCTGTTGCTTACTATTTTTTGAACTGCAATGTATCTATGTATATAATGCCGATCTATGCATCCTAACCTGTGTGACTACTTTTGCCCCACCCAAAATGAAGGGGGAGGTGAGCCTCTTATTCATAGGTCTCTTCTTCAGAGCATGCATTAGCTCTTGGAGAGGAGCACTGTAGTTATGAGAAAGTGATCTGGGAATATCTTTATTATCCTTTTTGTCTTTCCCCTCCACCCCCCAGAATCATTGATATGGGCCGACCTATCTGAAAAGTAATTTCTTCTTTCCTCTTCTGATTTGTTTACCATGCCACTGATTTCTAAGTCGTGTCCATTTGGAGGTTATTTTGCTATACTGGGTAAGGTGCTGATCTCTAGTTTCTGCCAGACTTCTGGCCAGTTTTCCCAGCAGTTGGTGTCAGGTGTGACGAATTCTTGCCCTAGTAACTTAAGGGTCTTTGGGTTTAGCAAATGCTAGGCGGCTATTGTACCTCTTTGTTCTGTATGTTGTGTACCTTGCCTGTTATACTGATAAAATCTTTCTTAAGCAGTACCATATCATTTAAATGAGTACTGCTTTGTAATAATTGTGTATCTTGAGATCTGGTACTTCTAAGGCCCCTGTGCTTTCTTCATTATTTACTTTGAAATTCTTGACCTTTTGTTTCTCCAGATGAATTTCTATATTATTTTTTCTAGCTCTGTAAAGTAATCCTTTGATAGTTATATTGGATTGGCACTGAATAAGTAAACTAATTTAATAGTATTGTTATTTTAATTACATTGGTTCACTCTACCCATGAGCAGTTAATATTTCTGTATTTAAGTCTGTATTTCCATAAAGAGTATTTCGTAGTTGTATTCACATAGTTTTCTGTGTGTGTCTTAGCAGGTAGATTTCCAACTATTTTATACCTTCTCTAGTTATTTTAAATGAAATTTCTCTTTTCTGTTGCATTTGATTGGTGATATACAGAATCATTTATTTGAGTTTTTGTATCTTGCAGCCATGAAGTTGTTTCAATTTTTAGTTGATTCTGTGTTCTCTAAGTAAACCATCCTGTCATTATCAACAAAAAGCAATAATTTTGTTTCTTCTTTGCCTGTGCTTATGTCCTCAATTTCTTTTTCTTGTCTTATTGCTGTATCTAGCCCTCTATAAAATAGTATTTTCCTTTTTATTTACATTTTTAATGCAGATTTCAAACAATCACTGATTTTTATTTCTTATCTCTCCTATTGGCTGCAGCTCCCCCACCCCCAGTTTCCCAATACACAAACTTTGGCTTCATTGGAATTTCCTAAGAATTACTTTAGGACTTTAGGTGGTACAGTGTATTTAATAGAGTGTTAAACCTGGAGCCTTTATTTTGGGGGGGTGAGGAAGGCAAGGCATTTGGGGTTAAGTGACTTGTCCGAGGTCACACAACTAGTAAAGTGTGTTAAACTTAAGTCTGAGGCCGTATTTGAACTCAGGTCCTCCTGACTCCAGGGCCCGAGCTCCATTCACTGTGCCACCTAGCTGCCCACTGGACCTAGAGTCTTAAAATCCTAAATTTAAAATATGGCCCCAGATACTTAGTAGTAGCAGTGACAAGTCACTTAACTTCTGTTTTCCTCAGTTTCTTCAGCTATAAAATTTAGATCATAAAAGCACTTACTGGGCTGTTGAGAGGACCAGATAGGATACTATTTTAAAGTGCTTAGCATAGTTCCTGGCATGGATTATGTGCTTATTTCTCCCTTCCCCCCACCCCCTCTTTTCTGGTTCACTATGTTTTTTCTTTTCCTGTTAGAAGGAATACTATTCCTAGGGATAATCAGTGCACATTTACTACCAGGAATTAAAAACTATTTTAACTCTTTTAGATTATATTAGGAAATTTTCCTTGGTAAAGAAGATAGAGAAAATAGAAGCACCATCTGTGGGGAATGTGAACTGTTCCATATAGTAGTCTTCAGTGGAGTGGTACTGTGATTGGCATAGTGGGAGGAATGAGAAAACAGGTGTTTTGTCAGCATTTGTAAACGTTTATAATGTAAGTCTTTTTAGCTTCTGGAACAGAAGTTGTTACTTGTAAGCCTCAAAGAAGAAGCAACGTTGATTTTAATTTTAGATTTTGACTTTTTTGGGGGGAAGGTAGGGGCGTTGTGGAGGGTGAAGGAGTGGGAACAGGACTTGTGATTTCTTTGATGTTGGGAACTCTGCCTCTGCTACTCAGCAACTTGGAGTCCTTGAGCCTTGCCCCAAGAGTTCTGGGTGGTGATTGATTTCTCCAGGGACCTATAAAGCCAGTTTGTATCAAAGTCAGGACTTGAATTCAGGTCTTCTTGGGTTGAACTGTCCTGATTGATAAGGGAATAAAAATTCAGGTCTAATTGGGTTGAACTGTCCTGATTGATAAGGGAATAGATCCCAGGCATCATGCTTCATATTTCATCCATTCTGGTATCTACCTTTGACTTGATATATGATCTGACTTGATATTTACTCTGTAGCTGTCCCTCTTGCTATATACCTGGATCACACCTCTTTTTCCTCCATAGGTGTGTTAGTCCACTCAATTTTGAAACTTGATAACTTGGGGCTGATTGGTCCTGGTTGGTGAATGAATTGAGTAAGTGAAAACTTACCTAACCCACTTGTGACTAATGATGTTTCAGATGTCATTTACCCTGGGCATCTCAATATGTTAATTAACCCTCAATCTGTGCCTTCCTCTCTAGCCTCGTTTTCTTGCCCTAAATAATAGTAATAAAATCAGATCTTTGCTCCTGGAGGGATGTGATAATTGCCACTTAGGAACAGTCCTCAGACCAAAACTGCATTCTTTGGTTATCACTCTCTTTCTGTATTGTCTTCCTCCTGTTAGAATGTAAGCTCCTTGAGAAGAGAGTTAGTACCATTTTCTGGCACAGTGTCTAGTATATAATAGATGCTCCATACATACTTATTCACTTATTTCTTTCTGACTTGTTATCTCCAAGGCTAGACTCCTAGAGGATCTCAATTTTCTTTAATTTGTGATTTATAATGTTATAGCACATATGATTGAGTTCTGATTATAAATAGTTGGATTTATTGTAGATATAAACTGCAGATTTGGCGGGGGGGGGGGGGGGGGGCTGAATTGTTTAAGTTTAGACTCATCTGTCTCTAAATACTTTTGCCCTAGAGGTAGCATGATGTGTATTATTAAAATGAATCTGTTCATGGAATTCTGGGTAATTTCTTTCTTTTTTTTTTTAAATTGCAGTGATTTTTTTGAACGAACTATCCTATGTAATAGTCTTGTGTGGAGCTGTGCTGTGACTGGCAAACCTGGACTCACTTATCAGGAGGCCCTTGAATCAGAGAAAAAAGCAAGACAGAATCTTCAAAGTTTTCCAGAACCACTAGTAATTCCAGTTTTATACTTGACTACCCTTACCCATCGTTCAAGACTGCATGAAATTTGTGATGATCTCTTCATTTATGTCAAGGATCGATACTTTGTTGGAGAAATTGTTGAAGTAGTTAGGAACAATGGTGCAAGGTAAAGCATTTTGGGTGTAAATATTTCTAAATCGTATGTTCTCTCTATTCGTAACACATGCTCAGTGTTCTGGTTCGTATTTGGCCCTTAATAAATGCTTGTTTATTAATTGATTAAATTCGGTAAACTCTTGCCCACATTTTTCGGGTCAAACTTTTTCTTCATCTGTAAAGCTTATGTTACTCCATTTTGGGGAGTCTTTTTTCCTTATCTGTTTGACCAGATTCCTTATGAGACACTTAAGAATTTCATCCAAATCATATTATTTGTCTGCAAGAAAACAGGAGGATTTTGCCATTTGATCAGAAAAATATTTAGTGTCATTATATCTATAAATTTATTTAATTTTCAATTAAATTTGTCTTAATATGGTTCCTTAATAAATTTAGAAATCTTGAATTTTTATAAATACAGTGGAGAGTCATGGGGCATTTCAGTTTAAAAACTTTTTAGCAAGTTTTTTAATAGAAAATTATTTGATAAATGTAGTATTATTAGTAACTAACATTTAAATAGTCCTTTAAGATTTACAAAGCACCTTGCCATGTATTCTTATTTGATCCTCACAATAACTCTATATGAGATAGTAGCTATTATTATTATCCCTATATTATAGAATAGATGAAACTGAGGCTGATTAGATGTTAAGTGCCTTGTGTAGCTCAGTATCTGAGGCTGCATTTGAGTCTTCCTGACTCCCAGGTCCAATATTCTGTATTCACTGAATCACCTGAATGCCTCTTGCATTAGTGACTGAATTGCTTCTGTTCTAAATAGAGGTTTGCCTTCCAAAAAAGTTGCTTGGAGTCGCTGTATAGTGACTATTCAGACTTTTTCAAATTTTTTAAAGAAATTGTGAAGTATACTTATATATGAAATAAATTTAACTACAGCTTTTTTACTTAGTAACAAGCACTTACAGAGTACATGCTTTATGTATCATAATAGGTGCTAGAAGCAACTCTTGGAATTTATTTCCTGTTGAAGAATGACTGTTTTTAAAAACTTGACATTTTAGTGAAATGAATAGTTGATGAAGTTAACAATTCAGTCATGAAGCTTAAATTTTAGAATTTAGAAGGAATATCCTTTTAATTAGTAGTTTATCTGTATTTGAGGGAGAGGGGGATCTTTTTCCCGGTAATGAACTGAATTTAAATTCTAAAATGCTGGACCTTAATCTTAAAAAACTTGTAATGCTTATTTACATTATATTATTACCCTTGAACAAACTATAGTCCTTATTAGCTTTGTGTAAATTGACTCTTCATCTGGTAACACAAGCTATTACTTTATGTTCAGACAATTGGATTTTTATTTATTCATGTCTTATTACTTAGGTCCTTACAGCAGAAACTTTGATAGAATCTTTTAAAATGATGACAAGGGATCAGTAATGTAGATAGAGCTCCTGTTTAATTTTTGAGCTTTCATTCATATGAGTTAATGATGCTCATGGGGGAAGGGCATATCCAAGTTATTCTTTCCCTTGTAGCCAGTGATAGTAGTTGGACTTCAGTATTTTCCAGAAAAACTTTTATCAGTATTCCATTTTGATGACATCTAAATTATTTTGAATTTAATAACTTGATGAACTTTAGAGAATTTACTTGACCACTAGAATTTTAGTATCTTGTCTGGATATTATTTTCTAGATTTGGACTTTTTGATGAACATTTTAGAAAGTGAAAAGTTCAGAGGTTTAAAAATTTCATAACATAAATACAACTCTTTAGGAATTTATAAGAGTTTATTATAGTTCACATTTTATAGAGTCCTTTATAATTTATAGGACATTTTCTTTTATCACAGCTTTAAGTAGATTGTGTATATGTTATTCACATCAATTTATAAATGAGGGAACTAAAGTTCAAAATTTAAGTGACTTGATTAAAAATTGAATAACTTGAGATTAGTCCTTGTTTCAAAAAAGTCTTAGTTCAATAGAAGTTTAAACATGTTGGTTTTAAATGTAAATATTCTTAACATTTTTACTTTGCTTACCAAATTATTCTAGGTTTTCTTCCTTTCCATCCCCCTGTTAATTATGTAGGAAACCAGTTAGAAGTTAAAAACACACTTTATCTTATCTTATATCTATCTGTAAATCTAGATTTGTGCTAGGTGAAAAGTGACTTTGAGAACATGCTTGAGTGTACTTTGGTTTAAATGCACAATTAACTTCAGGGATGGACCCATTCTTGATCCTCTCACATTAAAAAAATGAGCCCAAGTACCTTTGAGTGCTAATTTTTACTCTGAGACTGTTTGGTCCTATTCTGAAGCAAAAGGTAGTGGAGTTATATGTGTGATTTGTTTTTGCTGGGACATCGTGCTATATATATATAGGATTATAAATAGCCTAACTGACAACTTACTTGCTTGGTAGGTGATGTATGAAAAGGAGATTGGAAATACAGCATGAGAAGGTGATCTTGAGGGACTAAGACCAGGAGATAGAGACAGAAACTCAGTTAAATTAAATAAGAATGTGAACATTGTTCAAGACTGTTACTATGTGCAGGACATTCACAAACAAGAGCATCTTGTCTGATAGTGGGGAGCCTGTATTTCAGTTTCACATGTCTCTTGATGGTAATTAAAGAATTGTCAAGCAAAGTTCTTTTGTTAGAGTTTTCTAGAAATCTAGTGAGAGTTTGGCCTTACGTTATACCTCATGAGGAGAGGAAGATGTTCTTTGGCTTCAGTGAATCAAATGCTTTTTTATAGTTAATAAAATATTGGCTTCTTTTGTTACTTCTAGTAGTGTATTTTGCAATATTATTTGCTTCAAATCCCATAACATTGCAGAACTATGAGATCCACAAAAAAAGGAGAGTTCCAGATATCCAGACTCAGTGCAGTCCACTGAGCTAGTCCTTCCAACTAGCAATGAACTGAGCCCAGAATTGATCATGAGGCAAGTGGGCTAAATTGCATTTGGAAAATTATATAGTGCTTTTGAAAATTATATAGTGCTTTTCTCTCAAAGAATGGCACCTATCTTTTAAAAAAAATACTTGCAAATTTTTTTTTCCAATGATGAAATATTTTCTTTTTTTCTTCCTCTCACCTACTCATTAGAAAGAAAGGAAGAAAGAACTCTTATATCTTAGAAGTATAGTTAAGCAAAACAAAATTTTATATTGACCATGTCATAAATGTTTCTTAGTCTAAATATTAGTCCATCATCTCTCTGTCATGAGGTGGGAAATACTCACTTGTGATGAATCACGGATATAGTTCTTATGTGTATCTTGATATCGATAGGTTGAACTGCTATATATTTTATAGTTATTTCCTGTTGCTCTGCCATCTCTGAGGCTTTTGCTTGTAGATAGATGTTTTGGAGGCATTTTCTTTAGCATTTATGTCTTGAGTGTCCCTGCCACCAGTAAAAACTAATTATGGTAGAACTTATTCTGGGGCTTCTTCTTGATTTTGGACTTGATGTTTGGGTTTGACTCTGCTGCCACACTTTTGCAGGGAAAGTCTGGGCTGGTCCTATTGCTATTTTCTTGGTATATTGAGTGTTGTACATTGTTCTAAGCCTAAAGAGACAGACTGTGAGACCTGTAAGCTTTTAGTGTTTCCAAAGTGAGCTGAACTAGGGGAAAATCTGACCCCACCCACCTAGCCTTTGGTCTCATCTCTGCTGATTTCTCATTTGGGTTTGGATCTGAGCAACAGTAGAATATTGCTGAACTCGGCCCCTGTTAGCCAGTGGGAAAGCTCTGTTGGTTCATAGTTGACAAAACTACACATTCCTCTTTAGTCTGGTAGTCTTGTCTTGGTTATTCCTCAGCTGCAGCCTGGGCTAACTGCTGAATGTGAGAGCCCCTGCTGCTACTGCTGACTTCTGAGCTTCCTGCTTTCTTATTTCTTTCTCCCTACTTGCCACCCTTGTTTAGGTCTGCCCAGAATCTGTGTGACCCAGAACTTGGTAGTGAGGGACAAAGCTACAAATTCACACTTGTGTTTAGTGGACGCTGGTATGGTTCTGAGACCTTGTAATGGTAATGGGAATTTGAAGATCTTCCCTGCCTCTTGTATTTGCAATCAAACAGGTACTTAGCACCTTGTTCCAAGTTCATGATTATGTCAAGTATTAAGACCCAGAACTTGGGAATCCCCCAGTGGGGTGGACTTGTTGATGTAACAGGAAGGGGCAGAACTGGGAGGAGCTAATACCATATATAAGGAAAAGCCCAAGCTGAGAGAGGCCAGAACTTCTGGGAGCGAGCATCTGGAGACTGGGCTGCTACTGCTGGAGAGAGAGATGAGAACTGAGGACTGAACTGAGAAATGAGAAGACAGGCGAACTGGGAGGAGGCATGGCTGTGGTGTTGGTACTTTGTCTATCTGTTTTGATGTTACCTTGTCAGATTTGTCTGCTAATAGAGGACGATGCTGTTGTTATAAGCCCTGGGACCTTGCTGCTGGTTCAGAAGCCCTGAAAGAGGATTTTCTTGTTGTATGTTTACAGAAATCCTGGAGGAAGGTCTTGCTGATGACTTCAGAGGTCCAGGGACTATACTGATGATTTGTGTTGATTCTTCAGACCTTGTTGGGTCTAGGTTGATTTCACAGGCAGAAAGTGAATTGTGAATGAATGTTATTGTGGCTTTGTTAAGCTTTGTCTTCCCAGGAACAGAAGCTGTGGAGGACTTGAGGTGGACTATACACTGTGAGCTTCGATATGGAACAGGAACTGCACAAGGAGCTGGACAAGGAACTGAGAGCTGTCTGCCTTTGAACCCAGGTGGCAGTTGGATAGAATTGGGCAGGAACTGGAACCATGGAAGCTAAAAGCCTGCTTCAAGTCAAGTTGAGAAGACTTCTCCTTGGGTATTTAATGCAAACTGAGAAAATCATGACTTACTGTGGCCTAGGGGTGGAAACTCTGAGCTTTGTATTTAGATGATTGAGTTAAGGACTTCTCCAATTAAGAAGAAAGAGGACTTTTGATTGAAAAGATTAAGACAGTATGAACTAGGAGTAGAGGACTTTGACTTTTTGTACTTGTGTCAATTAAGGAGACTCCTTAAGGATGATTGAATTAAGGACTTACTAAATGAATGTTATCTTTGTTTAAAACTATGTGGCCATTTTAGTGATAAGTTGTTATATTATTAACATTGTGAATGCTGTACTTTGATTTTCTGTGAATGTTTTGCCTTAATTTGTAACTGAATAGAGAGTTCACTATATTGTGTAATGAGAACTTTGAAAGCTGTTCACAGCAGCAGTCCTCTGGAAAGCAGCTTGTGCTTGGCTTTACAGACTGACCTTTTGCTCTAGTGTACAGATTTCCCCTGGGTGCTGCAATGCTTCTGACCTTACCCCATTCAAGTTGTTCTACAGTCCTTCTTGTCTATCTCCTTAAACTCATGTTGGTCTGGACTAATGAATCACTCTGGTTTTTTCTTCATTTCTTCATTAGGTTTTGGTCTGTTGTATTTTCTAGATCTTTTTGGAGGAGTTTCTGGATGGGATCTCACCACATTGCTTCTTACCATTCCATTATCTTGGATCTGTTCCCTAGTCCACAGATTCTTAAATTATCTCTCTTTGATCTCTTTTCCAGGTCAAATCATTTTTGCTATGAGAACACCTCATCTTTTCGAATATTTCTTGGGTTCTCTAGTTTCTATTTGGTCATTATAATTTTTCAGGAATTATTTTCTTGGGCAAGTTTTTGTACCTCTTGTTTAAACCGTTAATTGTTTCATCTCTTTCTTCAGTGGTTTTCATTTGGTTTTTAAAATCATTTAACTTGAAAAAAGAAATTCTAGCAATTCTAGTTGATGTTAAAGCCAAGCACAAGCAGCTTTGCAGAAGAATGCTACTGTGAACAGCTTTTAAGGTTCTGATTACACAGTATAATGAACCCTCTATTTATTCCATAACAAATCAGAGCAAAACATTCACAGTAAATCAAGGTACAGCATTCATAATGTTACAACTTATCACAGAAAATCAAAATACAACATTCAAACAACTTATTACTAAGATGGCCACATAGTTTTCACCACAGTGGTCACAAAGTTTTCAACAAAGAACAATCATTTAGTAACTTAAGCATTCAAGCATTCAGTCATCCTTAAGGAGGTTTGCCTTCTTAAGGGACACAAAGTACAATAGTCAAAAGTTCTCCACTCATGGGGTATACTAAGTTACAAATCAGTCACTTATTCAGTCATTAATCACTAAGTATAATCATTTAGTCAATCGATCATTCAGTCATCCTTCATCATTCACTATTCAGTCATCAGAAAATATATAGACCGTCCATCCCTAGGTCACAAGTAAATTATAATTTCTCAGTTAGTACACAGTATCCGAGTAATTCCCAGGATCCCCTTCCATGGTCCCAGCTTCTACCTGGGTTCACCAAACTGTCACCTTGGTTCAAAGGCAGACAGCTCCCAGTTCCTTGTCGATCTCTCCCTGCAGTTCCTGCTCCACGTTGGAGCTCTAGTGTCCAGTCCATCCCAAATCCTGCACAGTCTCTGTTCCTGGGAAGATGAGGCTTAACAAAGCCATCAACAGGTTCACACAATGTACCAGCATCATAATCATGCTTCCTCAGTCTTCTGCAGCTCTGGCTGGCCCTTGGAAGTCCCCAGCAACTTCTCAGCAGGTCTGGATGGCCCTTAGCTCCTGCTGGCCCTCAGAAATCCTCAGCAGCTCTGACTGGCTCTCGGAAATCCTCAGTAGCTCCGGCCCTCGGACTCATCAGAAGTTTCAGCTGGTTCCCAAAATCAAAATCACTTTATCCAGGTTCTCCAAATAAAAATCATTCTCTCCAGCCTGGGGGGGGTGTTTCCTCTTCAGTCTCCCTGGCGGCAGCAGCTTCTGCCTTCACGAAGCTTGCTCTAAGATCTAACTCTCCTTCTCTGGGGCTTTTCCTTATATACAGCATTGCCCCTCCCTGTTCACCCTCTTCTTGTTAGGTCAGTAACAGGAGACAGGAGTTCATACCTTCTTTTTCTTTAACAGAGGCTTGATAAATTACTAAGTGCTAAGTACCCATTATATATACATGTTCTTTCCTAGTAGGCGTTCCCTGTCTTGCTTTTCAGTAGGGAGATATGTTTTTTCATTATCTGTTCTCCAGGACTTTCATTGGTTTTTTCATTTTATTTAGAATTTGATTTTCTGTTTGTTACCTTTTCATTTTCGTTGTTATATCATTGTGCATATATTCTCTTGGTTTTCATTTTGCTCTGTATTGATATAAATTGTCCTATATTTCTCTAGATTCCTTAATTTTCAGTTTCTTGGTGCACAGTACTATTTTAATGCATGCACATAACCATAATTTGTTCAGCTCTTTCCTATTCTGTGGGCACCCACTCTATGAAGAATGCAGGTATGAATACAAATATATGTTAGAACATCTAGTTGGTACAAGGAATAGAATATTGGATTTGAAGCCAAGAAAAACTGAGTTCAAATCCTGTTTTAGACATTTGCTAGATGTGTGACCTATGGGTGAATCATTTAACCTCTCTTAGCCTCAACTGTATTTCTTCATCTGTAAATTGGTGATGATTACACCTACTTTATAAGATGTTCTGAGGATTCATTAAGATAACATTTTAGTGAAGCACTTTGTGAATCTTAAAGCACTATCTAACTGCTAGCTACCGTGTTTCCCCAATAATAAGACCTATCCCGAAAATAAGCCCTCCCCTTACTGTGTAAGATTCCTCTAAAATAAGCCCTCCCCAGAAAATAAGCCCTATTGAGATTGCTACTGTAGTGAAGGTGAACCCCTGCGCTACAAGCTACATTACGGTACCCTCTGTATGCACCGTTCCCCCCCCCCCCAAACGCATGCTGCTCTCCGAGCTGCATCCAATCAGAGCTGCAGCAGTGAGCGCGTCATCCTGTTCTTTATTGAATAAAGGAACATTTTTTTGTTCACATTTACCTGTTTATTAAAATTGCTGTCAATGTTCATTAAAATAAGCCCTCCCCTGAAAATAAGCCCTCTGGTGTTTTTCTGTCCAAAAAAATTAATAAGACAGTGTCTTATTATCGGGGAAACACGGTATTACTATTTTCTTACTTTCATTTCCTTGAAGTATATGCCAAGTTGTAGACTTGCGAGGTTGAAAGATATGGACAATTGAGTCACTTTTTCTTGTGTAGTTTCAAAATGCTGTCTAGAATGGATAAATCATTTTACAATTTCTTCATCAAACTGATGATTTAAATTTTAAAAAAGCAAAACAAAAACTTAATCATCGGCAACAATTTTAAAAAATAAAGTCTTAGACTAAATTCCTAATTAAGGCAGAGCCAAAGGAATTAACAAAGAGGATGGATAGACTCTGTTCTGTGTCTCTTTCCAGGGCTGCCTTCTTTTGACTCTAAAAAGATTATGAAAGGCTTGGTTTGTACATATTTAGAAAGGGAAGAGTGAATGAGTTGTGCTTAGAGTTGGGAGAGACCTTGGTTTGTGTTATGCTGCCGTAGCCTTCTTTGAGCCACAGTTGCATAATCTGTAGAATAGGTCTGTGTTTTCATTAGTATAGGGATTTTTCCCAGGTGGAGATACTCCTACCAATGAGAGTTGGTATCTTCTTGGCAATTTAGAGAGTTGTCTATGTCACTTAGAGATTAAGTGACTTGCCTGAAGATAATACACCTATTATTTCTCAGAGAAGGGCCTGGAACTCAGATCTTTCTGTCTTTGAGATCAGGTCTCTAACCACTGTACATGCTGCCTCATTCATAGAATATGGTTGATGTTATCTGTCCTTGGGCTAATGTGAGAATCAAGTGAGAATAATGTATGAAAGATAACTTTGCAAACCTTAAATCTATATGAATGTCATCTGTTGTTATTCCAAAAAAAAGCTGGTGAGGTTTTTTTTTTGTTTTTGTTTTTCATGGAAAAGTACTTTTCTGAAGAAAAATATCTTTAGTCTTTTGATTTTGTTTAAATATTTCTTGTTTCTGGAAACACTGAGTTTTAGTTGCTCCATTTAAATCTTCAGGAAAGCCTGCCATTTGTGTAAAGTTGTCCACCTTCTGTTCTGAAATGGACAAATGAAATGGACGTGACAGCAAAGCCAATTATAATTTGATGGGATTGTTTATTAATAACGGTGACTGCCTCCCCAGTAGGGAAGACAAGCATCGAATCTCCTGAAAGATGCATTTTTGTAGAATAAGGTGTTGCTAATCAACAAAATGTGGTTCCAAGGGGGTATAATGCTGTTTCTAGTGAAGCCTTGATTACCTAGCAAAGCCCTGGTTACAAACATAAACAGACCTGAATCTGGGGTATGTTTCTAGCAACACAGGTGAAAAGTTCCTTGACTATTGTGGCCTATTAGGTGGTTTCCAGGGACCCTGGTAGGGGTTCCCTTCTAGCAGGTTGCAACTGGGAGGGGGTTTTGGTGTATAATTTCTGATGGGCACTTCAGTTCTAAGGTTTTCATTGCCCCTCCGATTTCCTCCCTTCAGAACACTTAGGTACACACACACACACTCACATTCTTACTATTTCTCTCTAAGCTTGTTGGGTTTTTTTTTGATCCACTGCCTTTTATGGATCTTTGCAGAAGTATATGTGGAATAACTGGATTCCTCTAAGTGTCCATTTTAACTGGAACTGGCAGATGCTTTCAAGTTACTTGAGGACAGGAATGCTTTAATTTTTGTTTTTCCATCCCTTTAAATTATCAGTGTGTTGGACAACCTTAATCTTATATGTAAGGATACTAGAAGAGAAATGTAGATTAGATGAACAGAGTTAAATTGGTTGAAAGTATGCTATAGTAGAGTGCTGGATTGAGAATCAGAAAGACCTAGGTTCAAATGCTACTTCAGACATACCAGCTATATTCTTCTTCCCAGCTCTCCTCCCTTTCAGTTCCTTTTTTATATGTTTTCTACCTCTATTACAATTTAAACTCCTTGACTGTTCTTGTTGCTTGTGAATATATTCTATCATTTAACACAGTGCCTTACCTTGAGCTGGTCACTTAATATCCCAACCTCATATTCTTTATCTCTAAAATAAGGATCAGAATGACTGTAACATTCAAAGTATTATTCATGAAGATCGAGATTTTCTTTGTGTATGTGTGTATAGTGCTTTGTAAACATTAAAGTGAGGGGTGGCTAGGTGGTGCAGTGAGGAGAGCACCGGCTTTGGAGTCAGGAGGACCTGAGTTCAAATCTGGCCTCAGACCCTTAACACACACACACACACACACACACACACACACACACACACACACACACAAACTAGCCGTGTGATCTTGGGCAAGTCACTTAACCCCAATAGCCCTCCCCCCAAAAAAAACCCCAACATTAAAGTGTTTCCAATTGTTGATCACTGGTGGAATAACAGGATCTAAAGTTTATGAGTATTATGGTATTAATCCACATCTATGTCATATGCCTAAAAAATTTAAAAGAAAATTAAATTTCTTTGAAAGGTAAAAAGACCTCCAGTGCACAATGAAAAACAATTTCACAAAATACCATGTATAAAAATGCATATACTTAAGAAAGTTTTTCTCATACTCTTCCAAAACATTTTTTTGTCATTACCAAGGATCCCTGTTTATTATTTTATGTAAAAGTATAATTGGAGACTAAAATCGTACTTTAGGAAAATATGCAGTCCATATTTGGACACCAGTGTTGGATTAATTGGGTTAAACAGTGTCCTTTGTTTTTATGATTATGCCAGTTATTAAAGGAATGGATTTTTTTATTTGTTATTGTTATTATTTGCTTGTTGTAGTGGACCAAATGAAGACCTTTTGGGAGGGGGGGAGGTCATGTTCTTTACTAATTTAAATACAGTAAAAAGTTTAATTTGGAAGGTGGCAATAAGATTAGCTAGATTGCCTCCTGAAAACATTGAGTGTAAAAGTAATTCTTATCCTTATGAAGAATTTTAGTGATTTCCTCTTTCAAAAAAAAAAGTATTACACTTTTGTGATCCTATTTTTGGTATTCATTAAAAAGCTTGAAAGGCATCAGTATTGGCAGAGGTGTTAAAAATTTAATACTGTCATTGGTGATAGAAAGATCCATGAAAACATATCTAGATACATGTAGATAATAATTTTCAGTTTTATGTTTGTGATTATTACCTAAATTGACAATACATTTCTTTGAGTAATTAGTTGCTTCATTCACCCATCATATCTATGTAACTCAATGTCCATAAAGTCTTTCAACATTAACTAAGATAAAATGAGTTTTTGTTTAAAATACATTGTTAAATTTCAGGTTACAGTGTAAAATATTGGAAGCTATCTCTCCGTCACATTTCAATGGGATTACTAATGGACATATCAGCAGTACAGATGGAGAAACAATTATCATCAGTGATAGTGATGAATCAGAAACACACAACAGTTCACCACAAAATGGGTAAATTAAGATTTTCATTAAAATTTATATAAAGCTAAAGCAGACAAATGTTTCATTATATGAAATTGTTCTTAATTTTGGAGAAATATTTGGCATTCAAGGCAGTTAAACAATATTCTCAACAGATATATTGGTGTTCGAACTTTTTAAACTGATACTTAAATAGTAAAAAATGAACAAAATTATCAAAATAGTTTACAAGAAGAAACATTTCATGTAGAATGTTCTCTTGTTCAAAAGATAATTTATCTGATAATTTATAATTTTTCAATTATTTAATACAGTGCTTGACTAACTTGGTTTTATTTTTCCTTGTAAACTTTTTACTTATGAGTTAGCTATTTTAGTATTTTTGTGAAGTGCCTATTTTGAATATGTAGGAAAAAATAAATTTTTTATTTCATATACACAGGAAATATTTTTTTCTTTTAATAAATGAAATGCCTCATTTTTAAACACTGGCAGGATTACATATTGGATAAATCTCTTGAACCTCATTTTTCTCATGTAAAATTAGGGAACTAGACTTATTCTAAAAACTCTGTAGCTTTTTAATAGAATTCCATTAAAATTCTATAACTTTTTTTTAGCTTTAGACATTCAATAATTACATGACTCTCAAAGTTGATTGTGAGGTGATAGAGGGAGAAAAAATGTATTTATCTTGGAAACTAGGACTGTGTATTAAATTGATTTATCTCAGATTGTTCTCAGAAATTAGTCATTGTTGATAACTGAGCTTTTCTTTTGTCTATAAGAGATACATATGTATCTGTGTCTTACAGCTCACTGAGATAGGTAACTTCTATAAGATACCTATGTATATGTCTTGATGATGCTTAAGCAGTTCCTTATTGTTTACTATTAAAATTGTGAAAAACCTGGACTTTCTTAAAAGAAGGGAATGGGGAAAGGAGGTAAGCATTTATGTAGTGCCTACAATGGACCTGGCACTGTACTAAGTAAGCATTTTACCAATATGAACTCATAGTAAGCTGTTTTTTGAATATTCAAATCCTAAATATTTTTCAAATCTCAGCTAAAATCTTAACTCTTTATGTTTCCATGTGTATAGCAGCTGGAGATGGTATTTCCCTTCCAGGGTTCCTATAAGCAATTAAAAACACAAACAAAAAACCTTGTCTTTTCACTCAAACAAAATAATAAAATTCCCAAGATTAAGGGTTGTGTTTTTTCTTTCTGTTCCTTAATAGCTAGCACAATCTCTTGCAGGATTTGATGTTTTTCTGATAATTAGTGGTCAGCAAAGCAATTCTAAGGACCTTGACATGAAAATGTTTTTGAAATCAAGTGGGATAAGCTGTTTGAGATCTCTATTTTTCAAACAAATGTATTTTGAATATACTATTGATTTGTTCTTTTCTGTGGATTTTCTTTTTTAGGAAGAAAAAATCCACAATTGATCCTTTATTGTTCAAGTACAAGGTGCAGCCAATTAAAAAAGAATTATATGAACCTGTTGTGGTTAAAGCATCTCAAATAAGGTAAAACTCAGTTACCTGAAGTACAGTAAAGCTAGAATGAATATATATGTATATATAATAAAGTCAGGTGAGCTGTGATGTAGAACACATTCATAGTGTTATAATCTCTTTGAATAGTAGAATCTAAGTATAATTATTGTCTGGTTGAATTCTGTGCCCCTTTGGCTTGAATCAGTAAATGCCCCAATAAAGAAATAAGAATGGAGTCTCCTTACTTCTGTGAAATAATGCAGTGTTCAGCAAATAACTGCTAAAAATATAGTGGTCTCCATGAATATATTTCTCTCATATTTTGAAAGAAGTTGACAGTGGAAATAAGTGTCTATTAAAAATACAACTTTGAAACCTTATCAGAATGTGTCAGAGAGGTCTTTCTACCACCAGATGAGTTGGCAACCTCTTTTTAATAGAATGTTAGAATGGTAAATGAAGTGTCAGAATATGAAGTTAATGGGTACATTTTATAGTATGTGTGGTAATCTTATCTTCAGAAAGGAAAGTATTTATTTTCCTATTAATGAATCTACTACCTAGTGAATATAGGCACGTATCTTGATGTAATAGAGACTATTTAAAATTACCTGGTTTATTTTACATAAAACAATCAATTATTTATGGATGTAATTCATAGTATTAAGTATTAAATTAGGTTTATAGGTTTTTCTTTTTTAACCTATAATTCTTAGTAATTTAAGAACTGGATTGTTAAATAATCAGTATTTCAAACTGAATGACAGAATATTTAGAAACAATTATGTTACTCCCAACATTCATAGATTTCTAAAAATATTTCTAATTTTTTTTTCATTTATGAGCTGATGGCAACAGAAGGCTAAAGGTATTTAGTTTCTTTTAGAAATGAATTTTACATTGATAATATTTGTTTTTGGAAAATTTACTGACTAATTTGACCTTTTGTTTCATGGGATGGAGAAGTCTAGTAGATTCTTTGCTCTTTTTCATGGATGGCATTATATTGAGTATGTCAGGGTCTAAGACAGATCTCTGAGAAGAGATCTCTAATCAGGAAAGGAGTTTGGCCTGTCTGTAATCCACTGCACAGTGACCAGGCAAATGAAGAATGTCCATTGCTCAGATTTTAATACTTGACTTTGATTGACACCTTTTGCAGCTTTTCCAGTTGCATGTGTGTGTCTGTTTCTATGCATTGGAGTAGGGCAGGGAAGACAGTACAGATGGACAAAGAGGACAAAGGTCCAGGAGAAAAGCAAGCTACTGACTCGATGCTTCCAATTGAAGCCAATAAAAGCTTGTCTTTTCTGCGGTAACAACTGTTGTTAAATGGCATCAAGACCATTGCTTTCATAAAACCAAAAATAAATATCATATAGAGGAATAATGGAGAGGTTATGGTACAGGCAGGCTGTAACATAACAAATAAGGAACACCAAACATGAACAGAAGTAAAAGATGCCATCAAGGAATTGTATTACAGGGAGGGGAAAAAATGGGGTGTTCACATGGGATGAGCAAGGAATGATAGGGACAGTGCTTCAGAGGTAATCTCTAGATGTCAGAAAACAAGGAATGCTTCTAGCATATTGAATGCATGCCTTGTGGTGGAACTTTTGGAGGAAAAGGGATGAGTTAAATAGTATGGGAAGAAATGGAAGGATTGTAAACCTATAATATTAGAGAAAGGATAGAAAATTAGCTCTCATAACTTTAAATATGAATGGACATTCCATTAAAATGAAAGTGTGACAGATTAGATAAGAACACTTAAACAAGAATATAAACATAATAAAATGAGGAGCAGGAACAGAATTTACTATGCATCAGTTGAATCCAAAAAAACCCAAGAGATGCTAACAGACAAAGAAAAGATAAACATTCAAAATAGAAAAAGGAATAAACAAGGAAATGACATTAAACTGAAAGGAGCTATAGACAACAAACTGATTTCAGTATTCAGCTTTTATGTCCCATAGCATCTAAATTAATAAAGGAAAAATTAATAGCTTTAAGGAAACATAGACAGTAATGTAACAATGTTAGGGGACTTTAGTTTTGAATAAGTATAAAGAATCTATTTGTTTCTTAACACTACAATGAATGTTTACAGTAAATGACCATGTATCAGGGTGTGGAGATATTGCAGGTGAATATAAGAAAGCAATCAACACATATTGAAGGACCATAATCTCCCAAAATAGCCATTAGTTCAGGGAACATAAACAAAAGTTAAAGACTAAAATGGAAACTTAACTATGAGATCCTAAATAATGAATGGGTTAAAGAACAAAACACGTAAACAATAAATAGATGTGAAAAACATGATAATGATTAAACAGTATACCAGAATTTCTGAAACACAGTTAAAGTAGTCTTTGGGGGAGAAAATACAAAACTACATTAATAATAATAATATAAATATATATAACATATATAAATGAATATAAAACTACATTAATAAAATATAAAAAAGGTGATTATGAATTCAATATGTGTTTTTAAAAATTAGAAATTTAACATACATAGCTAAAATAAGTAAAGAAGAAGGAATGTTTAAAATTAGGATAGAAATAGATAAATTGGAAACTAAAGAGATAAATAAAAAAGAGCAGGAAAATAAAGGTGAACAAAGTAATATCGCAACAGCAAGAAGAAATGAAAAGAATTATCAATTATGCTATCTAAACTGAGTATACAAAAAATATAGAATACTTCTGAAAATATGAAATACCAAATAGAAATATTAATCCAGTCTCATAAAAGGAGATGAAATGAGGTGCAGAAGAACTACTAACATAAAGTTAAAAGTCAAGAAATAGGCTGCAAAAGTGAACAAAGAATAAAAAATGAACTTGACCATAAAAAAAAAAAAACCAGTATGTAAAAAGCAAAGACCAAGACACAAACTTGAAAGAAGATGGCAATGTCAAAACAGCTACAAGATGAAGATTATTACATTACTCAATTTTAGAAAATGAAATTGAACAAGCCATAGATGAGCTTCCTAAGAAAAAATCCCTAGGACCATATGAATTCAAAAGTGAATTTTACTAAATATTCGAAGAACAATGAATTCTAATATTACATAAACTATCTGGAAAAATAGACAAAGAAGTCTTACTAAATTCCTTTTCTGAGAGAAGTATGGTTTTGATACCTAAACCAGGAAGAACAAAAATTGAGCTTTCCTTAAAATAAGTAGTATCTATTTGGAAGCACCACTAAGGGTATCTGTAGTGGGGGATAAGCTAAAAGCCTTCCCAATAAGATCAGGGTTGAAATGAGGGTGCACATCATCACACTATTATTCAGTATTGTACTAGTAATTGTAGTTATAGCAGTAGGAAAAGAAAAATAGATGGAAGGAATTAGAACGAGAAAAGAAAATTATTGGGGTGGCTAGGTGGCACAGTGAGTAAAGTGCTGGCCCTGGAGTCAGGAGGACCTGAGTTCAGTTCCAACCTTAAGCACTTAACACCCACACAAAAAAAGCTAGCCGTATAACCTTTGGCAAGTTAATTAACCCCAGTTGCCCTCCAAAAGGCAAAAAAAAAGAAAATTAACGCTCTTTGCAGGTAATATGCTTAGAGAATCCTAGAGGATCAAAAAAAAAAAACAAGTAAGTTGCAAGATATAAACCTACATCAACATTCCTACATATTGACAACAAAGTCCAGCAGGGAGAGAGAGAGAAATTCCATTTAAAGTAAATGTAGACAATATAAAATGTTTGGGAGTCTTCCTGCCAAGACAAGCCCAGAAATTATCACACAAAGTTAGATATAAACAATTAGAGAAGTATGTATTATTCATAGTAGGCCAAGCCAATATACTAAAAATGACAATTCTACGTAAATTTGTTAACTCGGTGCCATACCAAACTACCAAAGAAGTATTTTATAGAGCTAGAAAAAAAGTAATAAAATTCATAAGGAAGAACAAAAAGGTCATGAGTATCAAAGGAAACAGTGGGGAAAATATGTGAAGGGAAGTCAACTAGCAGTACCAGATCTCTAAGTATATTATGATAGAGCTGTAATTATCCAAACAATCTGGAACTGCATAAGAAATAGAGTGGTGGATAGATGAAATAGATTAGGTACACAATACACAGTAGTAAATGAACATAAAACTCTAGTGTTTGATCACAAAAATCTAAGCTTTTTGGAAAAGAACTCACTATTTAACAAAAATTGCTGGGAAAATTAGAAAGCAGTTTGTCAGAAACTAGTTATAGATCAACATCTCCTACTGTATACCAAGATAAAGTCAAAATAGCTATGTGATTTAGATCTAAAGGATGATATAAGTAATTAGGGGGAACACAGAAAATGTTATCTGTCAGATCTATAGAGAAGAATTCATGACTGAACAAGAGATAGAGCATTGCGGGGCAGAATTAGATAATCTTCATTACATTAAATGTTAAAAGTTTTACATAAACAAAATCAAAGCATCCAAAATTAGAAGGAAACTGGGAAATTAGGAAAACATTTTTACAGCAGCAAGTATCTCTGATAAAAACCTCCTTCCTTAAATATATAGGGAATTAAGTCAAATTTATAAGAATAAGAGTCATTTACTAATTGATAGTCAAAAGATTTGAACAGGCAGTTTTCATTTGAAGAACTGAAATCTGTCTGTAGTTATATGAAAAAATACTCTCAATGAAATGCTGCATACTAAAACAACTCTGAGGTACCATCTCACACACACACTCGTTTGGCTAATATGAAAGAAAAGGAATATGACAAATATTGGAGGGCATGTGGGAAAATTGGGACACTAGTGCACTGTTGGTGGAGTTGTGAACTGATCCAGTCATTTTGGAGAGCAATTTTGAACTGTATCCAAAGGACAATAAAACTCAGTGTGCCCTTTGATCCAGAAATTCCACTACTATGCTTGTATCTCAAAGAGACCAAAGAAAAAGGAAAAGATCCTACATGTAGAAAAATATTTATAGGGGCAGCCAGGTAGCACAGCGAGTAAGAGCACTGGCCCCAGTGTTGGGATGACCTGGGGATCGAATCTGGGCTCAGACACTTAGCACCCATGCAGAAACACCTGGCCGTGTAACCATGTGCAAGTTACTTAACCCCAATTGCTTAGGGGCAGCCAGGTGGCTTAGCAAGTAAGAGCACTGGCTCCAGTGTTGGGATGACCTGGGGATTGAATCCGAGCTCAGATACTGATCAGATACTGATACAGAAATAACTGGCCATGTAACCTTGAGCAAGTTACTTAACCCCAATTGCTTTAAAAAAAAAAAAAGAAAAATATTTATAACAGTTCTTTTAGTAGTGACAAAGAATTGGAAATTGAAGGATTTCCTTGAGCAAGTTACTTAACCCCAATTGCTTTAAAAAAAAAAAGAAAAATATGAA
>NW_027185735.1:2559853-2672170 GCF_028583685.1 Petaurus breviceps papuanus
AAAAATATTTATAACAGCTCTTTTAGTAGTGACAAAGAATTGGAAATCGAAGGAATGTCCATTAATGGGGAATGACTGAAGAAATTGTGGTGTATGATTGTGATGGAATACTATGTGCCATAAGAAATCACGAGCAGGATGGTTTCAGAAAAACCTGGGAAGACTTACCTTGAACTCAGGCAAAGTGAAGTGAGCAGGACCAGGAGAACATTGTATGCAGTAACAGCAATAGTTGTACAGTAATCAACTGTAAATGACTTAGATATTTTCAGCAATATAATGATCCAAGATAAATCTGAAAGATTTATGATGAAAAGTGCTATATACTTCCATAGAAAGAACTACTGGAGTCTGACTGCAGATTGAAGCATAATTTTTTCACTTTACTTTTCTTGCTTTTTTTCCAATATGGCTAATATCCAAATGGTTTGTATGATTTCACATATATAATTGATGTCACATTTCTTATTTTCTTCTCAATGGGTGGGTGAGGGGTGTAAGGGACAGAGAATTCAAAAATTAAAAATTTTTTTAAATGAATGTTAAATATATATTTTTTTAATTTTTAAAAAGATCATTTTCCTCCTTTGCAAATAATTCAGTGGAACAGACCAGATGAGAGAGAGTCTCAGAAATAACGGAACAGATTTAAGTTGCTATCAGGAAGTAGTCTTTCAGTGTTGTCTTTAAAATATTGTTATAAAAAAGAGGAGAAACAGATCATATGTGTCTTAATAGTTCTGGGTATGAGATATATTCTTAACCAAACAGGGGATAGAGGCAAATACAAAACGTAAGACTATATAACTCTGGTTATATGACATTGAAAAACTTATACATGAATAAAATTAATGTACCTAGAATAAGGGAATTAATGAAAGGGGAAAAAATCTTTTTATCAAATTCTGTACCAATTGTTTATGTAATTTGGGTATCAAACTCACATATTGTCATCCTCCCTACTCTGTATATATAAACACAGAAACTAACACACATGTACATGTGCATGCATGTATAATATGCACATGTGTGTACATGCACATATATCTACATATGCATATAGATAGATATACGCACATAATACTAAAAACAAAATGAAAATATTTTTCAAAATAGATAAGAAGTATAAGCTACTGGCTGTGTGACCCTAGGTAAGTCACTTAACCCCAGTTGCTTCCAAACCAGAAAACTTTAAAAAAAGATAAGAAGTCAAAGAATATGAGCCAATAGCTCTCAAAAGAAGTAGAAACTGATATAAAAATATACACCAAATTACCAACAATAAGCAAAATGTAAATCAAAACAATTTCACCTCATAGCCTGCCAATTTGAAAAGATGACTAAAAGGGGCGGACAGGTAGCACAGCAAGTAAGAGCACAGGCTCCAGTGTTGAGAAGACCTGGAGATCGAATCCCGGGCTCAGACACTTAGCACCCACCCAGAAACACCTGGCCATGTAACCTTGAGCAAGTTACTTAACCCCGATTGCTTTAAAAAAAAAAAAAAGAAAAGAAAAGGTGACTAAAATTGGGAGTTATCAGTATTTGATGGGATGGTAGGCACTCAGAGCTTCTGGGAAAAATAGGCATTATTGGTAGGGCTGAGAATCAGAAAGACCTCTTTGGAAAGCAGTTTGAAATTATGCAAATAAAATGACTAAAATTTTCATATATTTTTACCTGGAAATTCCATTAATAGACTTACACCTCAGGCCATCAATAGTAAGAAAGCCTCCATAAATACCAAAATATTTATAAAAGTACTTTTTATGCTAGCAAATAATTGGAAACAATTGGAAGTTTTAAAAAATATATATGTTGAATGTAATAAGCATATTATTGTGCTGTTAGAAACATATAATGAATACAGAAAAGCACAAAATGATCTCCATGAACTTAAGCAGAATGAAGTAGAGCCAAGGAAGTAAAAACACTTAATGAGTATAACAATGGAATGAAAAAAAATTATAAAAGCAGAAATGAATGTTGAAACATTATAAAAATAACAGAACAAAAATGGCTTGCAAGAAGAAATGAGAGGATAATCTCATCCTTTAAACCTTTAAACAGAGCTTGGAGGGCCACAAATGTTGCACATTGATATATTATAAAACTTTTATAGTGTTACACTACATTTATGCTGATCTCCCTCTTTCCGTATTATTCTTTTCTCTCCTACCCTTCCCTATCTTTTGGTTTAAAATTTTTTTTTCATGTGGGATGCTTCTCTGGGAGGGAGCTGGGGATGGGAATACCTCAAGAAATTATGGTAATATTAAAAAAAAAACATGAATAATCCTTCATTCCCTCTTTCTTTTTAAAGTAGATAGATTGCTGTCTGAATCTTAAAGCGAACTCCTAAGTAAATGAGGTCACCAAATCTATAAAAGAGTAGGGCCCTTTGATAAGAATCAGTCAGTCACAGTTTCCATTATTCAGGAATAGAATTTGAAATAAAGAACTGCAGTTATTCCAAAGGGTGTAGAATTCTAGAACCTTAAAAGAATGTATTTTCATTGGAGGACAAGGATGTTTTATCTTTTTGTTCAAATATACATCCCTTATCATTTGGCTTTCCATTGTAATGTTATATATGCACGTACATACATTTATTTTTCATTTTTCTCAAACCTTTTTGAAATTTATCTTTTTTTTTTAAGCAATTGGAGTTGTGACTTGCACAGCGTCATGTGACTAGTATCTGAGGCCAGATTTGACTGACTCCAGACCCAGCTCCACTGAGCCATCTAGATGGCTTCCTTTACATAATCATTTAATCAAACTTTGCTTTCAGAGGCACCTTCTTAGTGCCTTTTTTTTTGATACGTTTATACTGGCTTTAGAATAAAGACAGTAGGGGGCGGAGTCAAGATGGCTGAAAGGACCTTCCCCATGGCTCTGGCTCCCACCACCTCCAATACATGTAAAAGGGGACTCTGAACAAACTTTGGAGCTACAGAACCCACAAAATGACATAGAGAAGCGAACCTCCCCCAGAGGACAGCCTGGCAGGCTGGCAGCAAGCAGCCAGTGCAGCGCTCTGGGAGCCAAGACTAGCCCCATGCTAATGTTTAAGACCCAGGGCGGGCCTGACCAACCACCAGCTGGAGGGACTCCAGATCAGCAGCAGCTGTGGCCATTTCCAGATTTATTAACACATAGATGCGAAGGACAAAGTGAGAAGTCAGTGCAGTCTGGACTTTGGGACCCAGTAGTTGGGAGTGGAGAAGCTCTGAGGGCTGCGGCACAGCGCCTCCATTTGGCAGCTTCAGCTCCTGGTCTGCAGAGTGTAGGGGGACCAACCACCAGTCTGAGGGGTAATCACTCTTGCTTTAACCTGCTTGGATCTGAATTGCAGTCTAGGGTGGAGGTCCTGGGGTGTGTGACCAGCTTGCCAGAGTGTGTGGAGGCTTCAGAGAGGGCACCCAACTAATACCTTCGGCAGCTGAGAAAACCCCAGCATTTGGGACGAAGCTCCCCTGTCTGGTAGCAGAGTCCTGCTGTGGCAAAAAGCCCAGGGGTCAAGTAACTGAGGGGTGACATGATGAGGCAAAGGAAGCAAACCAAGCAAAGCAATCCAACATTAGACTCCTATTTTGGGGACAAAAAGGATCAAAACATGGAATAGAAGGAAGACAGTGAAGGCAGAACTCCTGCACCAAAAGCTTCAAAGGAAAATACGAGCTAGTTAGAGGCCATAGAGGACCTTAAGAAGCAGAAAAGAGAAGTGGAGGAAAAATTAGGAAGAGAAATGAAAATGATGCAAGAAAATTATGAAATGGGAGTCAACAGCCTGACTGAGGAAAATAACACCTTAAAAAAAATAGCCTAACTCAAATGGCAAAAGACGCTCAAAAAGGCAATGAGGAGAGGAATGCCTTAAAAACCCGAATTTGCCAGATGGAAAAAGAATCTCAAAAGCTCAATGAGGAGAATCATTCCCTCAGATTTAGAATGGAGCAAAGGGAAGCTGGTGACTTTATGAGAAATCAGGATAATGTTAAACAGATCCAAACAAATGAAAGAAGAGAAGGCAATATGAAATATCTCATGGGAACAACCACTTACCTGAAAAATAGATCCAGGAGAGATAATTTAAAAATTGTTGGACTACCTGAAAGCCATGATTAAAGAAAGAACCTAGAAACCATCCTCCAAGAAATTCTCAAGGAAAACTGACCTGATGTTTTAGAACCAGAGGGCAAAATAGAAGTTGAAAGAATCCACCCATCACCTCCTGAAAAAGATCCCAAAAAGAAAACTCCTAGGAATGTTATAGCCAGGTTCCAAAATTCCCAGATCAAAGAGAGAATATTACAAGAAACACAATCAGGATAACTCAGCATCTGGTAGCTTCTACACAGGGATCGAAGGGCCTGGAATATGATATTCCAGAGGGCAGAGGAGCTGGGATTAAAACCAAGAGTCACCTACCCAGCAAAACTGAGTACCATTCATTATTCAGGGGAAAATATGGTCATTCAGTGGAATAGAGGACTTTCAAGCATTCCTGATGAAAAAAACCAGAGTTGAATAGAAAATTTGACATTCAGATACAAGAAGCAAGAGAAGCTTGAGAAGGTAAACAGGGAAAAGAAATCATAAGCCACTGATCAAAGTTGAACTATTAACATTCACACATGGAAAAACGATAATTGTAACTGATTAAACTTTACTTAGTATGAAAATAGTTGAAGGGAATAGAAATATGTATATATGTCTATATCGGAGGGTATACAGGAGTATGAATACATATGTGAATGTGTGTATATATGCTTACAGGTATACATAGATAGAGGGCAGAGGACCAATTTAATAGGAAGCAATGATATTTAAATGGTGAAATTAAGAGGTGAGAGAGGAATATAATCAAATGATGGGGAGAGACAGAATGGGGTAAACTATCTCATATAGGGAAGAATGGGAAGGCGAAAGGGAATGGGTCAACCTTATTCTCATTGAATTTGGCTCGGGGAGGGAATGAAATACACACTAAATAGGGTATCTCACCCTACAGGAGAGTAGGGGGGAAGGGAATGAGAGGGAGGATGATGGAAGGGAGGGCAGGCTGGCGGGGAGGGAAGTTGGAAGCACCCACTTTTGAAAAGGGACAGGATCAAAGTAGAGAATAGAACAAGTGGGAGGTGAGATAGGAGGGAGGGAAATATAGTGAGTCTTTTACAATATATCTACTATGTTAATGTTTTGCATTAGCCACACATGTACAACCTATACTGAACTGCTTATCTTCCCAGTAAGGGTGGGTGACAAGGGAGGAAAGGAATGAATCTGGAATTCAAAGTTTTAAAATCAAATATTTAAATATATATATACTATTATTAATATATATATGTATGTGTGTGTATGTATATATATATATGTATGTATATATATGTATATGTGTGTATGTGTGTATATATATATACCCTACTGGAAAAGTCGAAGGGGGGTATGGGAGAGAGCAGATTGAAGGAGGGGATATCCTGTGGGACTGCTATTTTGGGGCAGTGGGTAGGGGGAAAATGGGGAGAAAATTTGTAACTCAAAATCTGGTGGAAATTAATGATTTAAATCAGAAGTTAATATAGAATTTGATAAATCAAAAAATATATAGAATAAAGACAGTATCATCTAATATATATTAGTTTTGCTTTATACTTATAAATATGACTGTCTGGCAAAAGCTTACATATCAAAACCAACTTTTTTGAAAACTTCAGGAAGACTGATAACTTTTTACCCCCAATACTGTCCCTTTGATTTCTAAAATTTCTCACAGGGCTTCTCCCACTTGTCTTTTACATTCTCTACATATGGATAAAAGGGGAAGAATCAATATATGGATAACCCTAGTTGACTAAATGCACTTCTGATATTTTTTAATCAGTGCTGTCTGATTACAGTGGTCATATTCATGTAGTTGACAATTTCATGCTAGAATCCTCTGTTCTTATTTGTTATGCCATGCACTGTTTTTCTTTTTTTTTTTAAGTGACTGTATCATAATTTCAGTTACCTCAGTGGTATAGATTCTAAATGAGGACTTACAATTTAATGACTTCTTCATCTCCACTGACTAAATCAAGAAGCCTATAACTTTCCCAGTCAGGTTTGATTTTAAGCAGCCTCTGAAATAGTTCTGGTGAAAATATTAATATTGTGCTTCATTCTAGAAACCCATTAATTGATGTTCTAGCCATAAACCAACTTAAAACAGGTGACACAGAAGAGTGATATGGTTAAAATATACTTTCATGAGAGGTGGGGTTCCATAGGGGACCTGCTTCCAGTTTCTATCCATGTATTCTTTGCCATCCACACAGAGACTAGAGTGAAGCATAGCCAGCCAGGAACAATCTCTTTAGAAGCCCAGTCCTTCTGAGGAAATGAGGTACCGTGGCACCTTTTTCTTCCAAAATTAATTCATTTCATTGCTTGTGGAATTGTATTGCATTAGTTTTGTTGTTTTTTTTCCGTAGTATTAAGACTTTTGATTGTTTTTTTTTAGGCTTCTAAAGTAGACCTATTATTCATTATAATAATATGGTGTTGACTCTTTAAGAAAATTAGTATGTGTATTTAGATAAAACACTGGACTTGGACTTAAAAGACCTGGATTCTGGTCTTCTCTGGCATTTATTAGTTAGGTGAATATGACCTCACCTCTCACAACATTAGTTTCCCCATCTGTAAACTTAAGATAATTGCTAATTAGCTTAAATGCTCACATCACAAGGTCATTGTAAGGACAAGGAAAGGCAGAAGGGAACAAACATTTTTACACTGTGCTTGGTCAGTGTAAGGGTGATGTAATTTGAATTTGAAGATCCTTTTGTGTTGGCAAAAGTAGCAGGTACTTAACACTTAGTAACTGATCAAGCCTCTGTTGGGGAAACAGAAGGTATGAACTCCTGTCTCCTGTTACTGATGTAACAGGAAGGGGTTGGCTGAAACAAGCTGTGTGTATATAAGGAAAAGCCCCAGAGAGGCAGTCAGAATTTCCTTCAGACCGCGATCTGGTGGCAGAACAGCTACAGAAGAATGGAGAATTGAGCCAGAATTTCCTGAGAACTTGTGGTGGTGGAGCTTCTTCTGAACAGGAGCCTAGAACCTGGAGCCAGGAGCCCAGGTGACTGAAGTATGACTGGGATGCTGAGACTTTGTTTGTGGCTTGGTTGAGCCTTGAATTCCCCGGAGTAGAAATGGTGAAGGATATGACATGGACCAGACCCTGTGAACTTCAGTGTGGAGCAGGACCTACCCAGAGAGCTGGTCAAGGAACTGGGAGCTGTCTGCCATTGAACCTAGGTGACAGTCCGGTGAATCCAGGTAGAATCTGGGACCATGGAAGGGGATCCAGGGAATCTGAGAACAGGCCCCAAGTCCAGATGAAGAAAAGACCTCTCCTTGGGTACTAAGTAATTATGGAATTATAGTTTACTAGTGACCTAAGGGATGGAGGGTTTTGTATATGATACGTAGTAAGACTTTGCTGAATAAGTGACTGATTATACTGTTGTTACTGATTGTTACTGATTAGTGACTGATTGAGTTAATCAAGACTGCCCCAAGAATGGAAAACTTTTTGTACTTTGAAATTACTGATAAGTGACTGATTGAGTTAACTTAAGAGTAACTATTTTACTTTGAGGCTATGTTGTGAATATTATATTGTGATTTTCTGTGATAAGTTGTAATAGTGTGAATTCTATACCTTGATTCTCTGTGAAAGTTTTGCTTTGATTTGTTATGGAACAAATAGAGTGATCACTATGCTTTGTAATCAGAACCTTAAAAGCCATTCACAGTAGCATTCTTCTGGAAAGCTTCTGTGCGTGGCCTTACACTCAATGCTTTATAAATCTCATTTGATCCTCACAACAACCCTACAAAGTAGGTGTTATTATTATCTCCATTTTATAGGTGAGGAAGCTGAGGCAAATAGGTTAAGTGACTTGTCTAGTGTCACACATCTAATAAGTATCTGAGACTGGAGCAGAACTCAAGATTTCCTAATATTGCCTCTAGGCCTAGCTCTCTGGCCATTCATTCCTCCACCTAGCTTCCTAGGAAAAGCATTTTACAAACATTGTAAGCATTATATAAATGTGAGTAGTTATTAGTAATATGTTTTTCCCATGGAATTCTTAGTAAATTTATTATTCCAGATGATAATTAAATATTTGAAGATTGTTTTAAGGAACCTTTGTAAGAAATGGCTTTGGGAGAACTTTTCCTTGTTTCAATTTTTAGTGATAAAAGACAAAGCTATGAGTTTAAAATATCAAAGTTTTAGATTTAACTCTTTGGTACTAATAATTTCTCCCCTCTTTCCCCTAATGTAGCCGGTGGAAACATCTCTTTTCTCGTGATAGACTAAAGCTTTTTCTGAAGCAACATTGTGAGCCACATGATGGAGTCATTAAAATTAAGGTAATTAGATCGGTAAAATTACTTGCTGGTTAGGAAGAGAAATAAGCAGTATATTATTGTAGGGAGAAAAATATTCTTATTTGGTAGAAATTTTAGTACTTTTTTTGATACTAGCGATTAAGACAAAAATGCTTTCTGTTTCTGTAGTTGATGGTGGTGCATTGCAAGATTTTGAAAAATCTAATTGTTCATTGCCCTCCTGTCATACAATTTCTCTAATTACTGAATGATTTGTCAGTTATTTATTCTTAATTATAATAGCAAAAAATGTAACCAGTTAGAAAGTATATATATATATACCTCTCTGTGAGAATACACAAGACACTTTAATGTATTAGTGACTTAGGTACCTTGGATTGCAAAGCAGTTTTATTTTCTTAAACTTGAATACATTCAAGGACATCTTATATTAAGATCTAGAAACAAATTAGTCATGCAGTCTGTTTAGTGCATCAAGTATTTATTAGTTGTTAACTGTATGTCAGGCACTGTGCTATGTCAAGGGGTTATAAAGAAAGGTAATAGCACAGTCTCTACCTTTGAGCAACTCTTATTCTAATGGGAGAGATATGCATATACTATAAACAAAGTATATACGCAGAGGAGACAGAAGGTAATTTCAGAGGGAAAGTACCATAGTGGAGAGTACTGGGAAAGGCCTTCTGCAGAAAGTGGGATTTAGGCATAAAGTGTAAGAAGACTGGAAAGGTAGAAAGGGATCAGGTTGTGATAGGCTTTAAATTCCAAACAAAGCATTTTATCTTTGTACTGAACATAATAGGAAGATAGTTGCTTTCTGCTGTTCCTAATTTACCATCCTCATACTTAAGTTCAGAGTAGCTTGAATTACAGGATTAGGGATTGAACAGAAGTTTGTACATTGGAAAAGAGTTCATGGAACCAGCTTGCAAAACATGGAGTACTAATTTTTCCATTTTTTAAAAAAGAAGAACACAGGGGCGGCTAGGTAGCACAGTGAGTAAGAGCACCTGCCCCAGATTTGGGATGACCTGGGATCGAATCCAGGCTCAGACACTTAGCACCCACCCAGAAACACCTGGCTGTGTAACCTTGAGCAAGTTACTTAACCCCAATTGCTTAGGGGCGGCCAGGTGGCTTAGTGAGTAAGAGAACTGGCCCCAGAGTCAGGATGACCTGGGATCGAATTCGGGCTCAGATACTTAGCACCACACCCAGAAATAACTGGCCATGTAACCTTGAGCAAGATACTTAACCCCAATTGCTTTAAAAAAAAAAAAGGACACTAATTAATTTTGATTAAGAGACATATTCCAAAGCATTCTTATTGTCACCCATTTTTTCTACTCTTGGATTTCAATGAGCATCTGTTTGGCCTAGAATTTCCTCAGTAGATCTATATACCATTTTTAGTTTTGAGAAGCCTAGGGGAAATTCTGTTGCTTTTTACTACTGCCCTGTTTTCCCAGAGTATTTTGTTTCTTTCTGAGGATTTACATTGACCTATTATGTTTCAGCCTCACTCAGAGAAATTTTAACATCTCTTAAAGGATGTAAAGGTCTGTTGAGTTTAATTTGAAGTCATTTGAATTCCCCTTGGCTTCTCCCAAAAGATACTGAATTAGGACCAAAAGGGTTTGACAGAAATTGGACTAATCTGGAGAATGCGTCATATGAATAAGGGGATATTTTAATGACTTAACAGGAGATAGTGGCAAAAGATATTTCTTAGAAAACTATGAAATATATACACATGCACATGTATATATATATATATATATATATAATTTCTTAATAATTCAGCCTGACTAAAGAATACATCTGATCTGATCATATTGGTTAGTATGTATGAGGAACTGACAGTCTCTCAACTTTTTCTGAAGAAGTTTATTACTCCCCCTTTCCCTTTACATTTTAGATATTGGATTCTTTTAAAGACTGAAGGATGAAAATGTTGAATTTTCTCTTCTGTTATAGTGTTTCATTTATGTTAGCATGTCATAACAAATTAATCCTCAGCCCATTCCAAGTTTTATTTTGTTGGGACAGTTTGGGGGAATAAATAAGGCTTGATAACTGCTGGTTCTGATACAGGTTCTCATACAATTGTTTATGGTAGTAATTCTTTATACATATTCTGAAAAATAAAAATTGTGTTCTTGCTGTCAGCATTCTTGAAACTTGTCTCCCTCATGTTGATTCCCTTCATCCACCTGACTTACTGTCTTTTCCTGTTTCAGATTTATACTACTTACTGGATTAGCTATTTCATTCCTATTTTTAAAAGCCTCTAAAATGGAGGAATTTGCTGAGATTATGGCTGCTGAGGTTGTTTGTGAGAGCAGCAGCCCACTTATATATATCACTCTTCTACCTTAGTGTCAAACATAAGGCTATAGTGGCCTGAACTGGATTAAAATATAATTTGGAAAATTTAACAAATTAAATAAATGTACACTAGAACATAAAACATGCTAAAATGTAGTTTTCTAAGTTAATGTGCAACCTTCAAGGATTTTTGTGTGTGTCCCTTTTCTACTTGAATTCTGACATTACTGCATTAGATCATTATTGGCTGAACTTAAGAATAGTTTATCGGCTTTATTTCAGCAGTTATGCTATAACCACCCCAAAATAATGTGTAGAAGAATATAGTGAAAGATTATTGGATTTGGAATGAAGAGAACCTGTGTTTTTAATCCTAGTTTTGCCAGTTAATGATTCCTGGGAAAGACTCAGTTCTTTATACACTTATCTGTAAATTGCAAAGGTTAGAGGAAATGCCCTCCTAAGGTCACTTCCAGCTCTAAATCTTATCACCCTGCATTCTTGTTTAAGTAATATTACAATTTTTCTCCTTATTTGCAGAGCAGAGATGGCCTTTATATTCTAAGCTTTAAAGCCTGAGTGACTAATTGTTTCCTGGCTCAAGTTACAAGATTTAGTTCCCTTTCCAGATTCTCTTTATTGATTACCCAGGGGAATCAAAAGTTACATCATTACAGGTTTTACTGTTAAAATTACTTTATGCACATAGTAGCAATAATAGTTTCTACAAAGAGTGAAGTAAGGCTATTCTTTTCTCAGCAGTATTATAACTTGCTAGCATTTGCCAATTATGTTCTTATTTAGTGAACTTTTGTGGCTTAAGTAGAAGAATGCAGTTTAAGGTTTTTGTAGAAGTGATTAAAATTTTTTTAACATTAAAAAAATAAATGTTTTTATTTTTAGCATTCTTTTCTTTTGACATTTTGAGTTTAAAATTCTCTCCCTCCTTCCTCTGCCCTCCCCTACCCGCTGAGAGGGCAGACAATAAGAAGTGAAATCATGCAAAACATATTTCAGTATTAGCTATGTATATTTTTTTAAAGCAAGAAAAATAAAGAGTGAAAAAATTGTACTTCAGTTTGCACTCAGAATTTTATCAATTCTTTCTCTGGATATGGATAGCATTTTTTTTTTTTCATCATGAGTTCTTTGGAACTGTCTTGGACTATTTTATTGATCAGAGTAGCCAAGTCTTTCACAGTTGATTATCATTAATTTTCTAAGCTGTTAAATTTACTTCTATTTCCTCTTGGATAAACGACATTTCTATATATAACTTGAGTGTGTGTGTGCTTGTCTGTTTATATATATATATATATATGTATGTATGTATGTATGTATACATATAAACACACACGTATATTTCCTCATTGAATCAGTTCCAGTGAGAATAAGGTTCAAGCACTGGCCACTATCTCTCCCCCCTCCCCCCATTTCCCTCTCTACTGTAAAAGCTCTTTCTCACATGCCTCTTTTATGTGAGAAAATTTTCCCAATTCTACTTCTCTCATCCCCCTTCTCCCAGGGCATTCCTCTTTCTCATCCCTTCATTTTTTGGGGGAAGATCATTCCAGTATAGTCAACTCATTCATGCCCTTTATCTGCCCTAATAATGATAAGTTCTTAGGAGATACATGTATCATCTTCTTACATAGGAATATAAACAGTTTAACTTTATTGAGACTATTATGAGTACTCTTTAATGTTTATCTTTTTATGCTTCTTTTGAGTCTTGTGTTTGAATGTCAAATTTTCTATCCAGCTTTGGTCTTTTCATCGGGAATGTTTGAAAGTCCTTTAATTAAATGTCCATCCCATCCCCCCTCTCCCCCCCGAAAAGATTATACTGAGTTTTGCTGGGTAAGTTGTTCTTGGTTGTAGTCCTAGCTCATTTGCCTTCCAGAATATCGTAGTCCAAGCCCCTCTCTCCTTTAATCTGGAAGCTCCTAAGTCTTATCTGATCCTAACTGTGGGTCCACAGTAGTTGAATTATTTCTTTCTGGCTAATTGCTGTATTTTCTCCCTGACTTGGGAGCTCTGGATTATGGCTCTGATAGTCCTTGCAGTTTTCATTCAGAAATCTCTGGAAGTGATAAGTGGATTCTGTCAGTTTCTGTTTTATCTTCTGAATGTAAGATATCAATAGTTTTCCTCAATAATTTCTTGAAATATAATGTCTAGACTCTTTGATCATAGCTTTCAAGTAGCTCAGTAATTCTTAAATTATCTCTCCTTGATCTATTTTTAAGTTATTTTTCCAATGAGATATTTCATTTTTCTATTTTTTTCATTCTTTTGTTTTATTGTTTCTTGATTTCTCATGGAGTCATTAGCTTCCACTTGCCCAATTCAGATTTTTAAGGAATTATTTACTTCTGTGAGATTTTGTACCTTTTTTCCCATTTGGCTAGTTCTATTTTTTAAGGAGTTCTTTTCTTTGGCAAAATTTTGTGTCTCTTTTACCATTTGTCTAATTCTGCTTTTAAGGTGTTATTTTCCTCAGTATTTTTTGTGCCTTTTTTTCTAAGCCGTTAAATTTACTTTTTTTTTTTTGTAATTTTGCATCATTCTCATTTCTTTTCCAAATTTTTTCTCCACCACTCTTCTCTCTTTAATTCTTTCAGAAATTCTCATTGGGCTTGGGTCCAATTAGTATTTTTCTTTGAGGCTTTGTATCCATTTTCACATTGTTGTCTTCTGGGTTTGTGTCTTGGTCTTTCCTGCTAATGTAATATGTTTCCATGATCAAATTCTTTTTGTTGGTGTTTGCTCATTTTTCTAGCCTATTTCTTGACCTTGCGTTGTGTTAAAGTTGGGCTTTGCCCACTTTGGGATGGTGGCCCACTAGCCCAAGCTTCAGATTTTTCATGCTGCTGTTTTCAGAGCCTCATTCTGGCAGTCTGCAAGTTTTCAGTGCTTCCAAGGAGATCCTAGGAGAGGTGTGGTTATTTCTCTCCTGGTATATGTTTTGGTCTTTACCCAGGAAGGGCCTCTGGTCCCTTGCAGCCACAAGCTCTAGGGTTCTTCTTTGCTTTGGAACTGTGATCAAGAACTACTTATGGGCAATAGAGTTGTCAGTCATTGCCAGCTATATCCAGTCTCCCATAATCTCTTTCTGACTAGTTGTCCAACCTCCTTTCTATCAAGCTGCTGCTGCCACTATTACTGCCACTGCATATGTGAGCTCTGGATAGGCCTCTACTCGAGTGTCACAGACTTCTCCTGATAGCCTCCTGAATTTTCTTAGGCTAGAAAAATGTCTTACCCTGACCAATCAAAATTTGATTTGAGGCTTTATTTTAAAGTTGTTTGCAGGGGAATGTTGACAGAGTTCACCTGGGTTGCCTCTAATCTGCCTTCTTGGCTCCACTAATTTAAGTTTTTGTATCAGTTTATGATCTATGGTAGCATTATCTTATTGAAAGCATTTTTGATAGTTTTGAGGGTCCCTTCAATTATATAGTCAGGTAAAGTACAAAACGTCTTACTAGGAGAGTGTTAGAATGACTCAAATGAAGATATATGAGAAGATGCCCTTAAGTCATCTCTTCATTGAGGTGGGAGGTCCATAGGTGGTGTACATTGTTCATGGTTTCAGACTTTTTCAGTGCATTTATTTTTGTGCTGATTGTTTTTTTCTATTTTTCCTTTTTTTTTCCTTAAAAAATTGCTATTTGTTATATAGGATACTTATTTGAGAGAGACTGGGAAAGACTTTGGGAAAAACTGATCATGTGAAAAACAAAAGACATCAAAAACTTATTTAGGAAAATGAGAGTGGCTGATTCCATTTGCAGATAAAAGCAGACATTACATTAAGAGAATAGATAAGGATCTGTTTTTTGAGACATAGGAACCTTACATTTCATTGGTACAGAGAATTCCTGTGTATGGATACTCTCTAGCAATACAAACTGGTACTTTCTTTACAACCCTAAAAAACTTACCTAGAGAAATGGCTAAATGGCACAGTGAATAGAGCACCGGCCCTGGAGTCAGAAGAACCCAAGTTCAAATCTGGCCTCAGACACTTAACACTTACTAGCTGTGTGATCTTGGGCAAGTCACTTAACCCTGATTGCCCTGCATTCCCTCCTCCAAAAAGCGAAAAAAAGAAACTTATCTAGAGCAGTGAAAGAATAAGTGACTTGTCCAGCATCACATGGTGATCATATGACATAAGTGATACTTGAGTTCACATCTCTTTAAAACAAAAGCTAGCTCTTTATCAGCTGTACTACCATGACTTTATTTTTGCTTTGTTTTTTTCTGTTGTTTTTTTTATATTTTTTTTATTTGTTTGTTCACTTTTAGTTTACAAGTTTCAATTCCACAATTCCTTGAGTTTCACATTCTGTCTCCCTCTCTCCCTTCTCCTCCTCATGGCAGCATACAGTCAGATATAGGATCTGTAAATACTTTTACATTAGACATTAGTCAGGTTATAAAGACGGATTGTATCACATGGAATGAAAAATGGTAAAGAGGAAATAAAACCAAACAAGAAAAAAAAAAGTAGTTTGCTTCGATCTGGATTCAAACTCAGTTCTTTTTAGTTCTTTCTCTGGATGTAGACATCTCTCTCCATCATGAGTCTTTTGGGATTGACTTATATCACTGCATTGCTGAGAAGAGTCCAGTTTATCAAAGTTGGTCATCACACATAAGTTGTGTCTGTAATTGAGTATAAATTTCTCCTGGTTCTTCTCACTCAGCATCAGTTTGTATAAGCCTCTCCAGGTAAATATGATGTCCATCTGCTCCTCGTTTCTTATAGCACAATAGTATTCCATAATATGCATATACCACAACTTGTTCAGCCATTCCCCAATTGATGGGCACCCCCTTGATTTCCAATTCTTTGCTACCACAAAAAAAGCTGCTATAAATATTTTTGTACATATGGGTCTTCCTCCCACTTCTATGATCTCTTTGGGATATAACCCTAGAAGTGGTATTGCTGGGTCAAAGGGTATGAAATTTTTTATAGCCCTTTGGGCATAATTCCACATTGCTCTTCAGAAAGGTTGGATCAGTTCACAACTCCACCAGCAATGCATTGGTGTTCCAATTATTCCACGTCCTCTCCAGCATTTGTCATTTTACTGTTTTGTCATGTTAGCCAATCTGACTGGTGAGATGTGGTACCTCAGAGTTATTTTGATTTGTATTTCTCTAATCAATAGTGATTTAGAGCATTTCTTCATGTGCTTATAGATATCTTTAATTTCTTTCTCTGAAAACTGCCTGTTCATATCCTTTGACCATTTATCAATTGGGGAATGATTTGTATTCTTATAGATTTGACTCAATTCTCTGTATATTTTAGAAATGATTCCTTTATCAGAGACATAAATTTTAAAAATTCCCAATTTTCCACTTCCCTCCAAATCTTGGTTACATTGGCTTTGTTTGTACAGAAGCTTTTCAATTTAATGTAATCAAAATTACCCATTTTGCATTTTATAATGCTTTCTAATTCTTGTTTGCTCATAAAGCCTTCCCCTCTCCACAAATCTTACAGGTAAACAATTCCTTGCTTTCCAAGATTGCTTACAGTATCAGCCTTTATACCTATTTAGATTTGATTTTGTGTTAGATAATGGTCTATGCCTAGTTTCTGCCACACTGTATTGCAGTTTTTGTCAAATAGTGAGTTCTTATCTCCAAAACTGGGGTCTTTGGGTTTATCAAACAATAGATTACTGTAATCATTGACTGCTGAATCTCGTGTGCCTAATCTATTCCATTGATCCACTACTCTATTTTTACTTTGTTAGTACAATTAATCTATGTTGCCTATTTCTTGACTGTGCTATTCTTATTCTTGGGATTCCCCCTGCCCCCCACAAGCTTTTATTGCTTGTGGAAACTAGAACACAACAATTAGAGTTGTAAGCTTTATGGTAAAAATATTATGGTGTAAAGATGAATTAAAATTATCTTCAACATGTAATCTTTTATTTCACTTAAAATACTGTGCTAGAGATGACTGCCTCTTTTTGAGTAGTTGATCGTTTCAGAATCTGATCTCTAGTATTTCAGAGTTTAGAAACATGTGACAGCAAACATGCAAAATAACGATTTGTGAATAAGAATGCTTATTTATTAATTTACAGGGGAAGATGAATTAGTACTTTGGAAGATAGTTTGTACAAGACATTCTCCCCCGGTGGTTATATTCATTTCAGAAAACCAAGTCATAAAATCAGAAGGTTTCTTGATTAGTATAACAAAGGGAGTTGAACTAGAGATTTTTTATTAAGCTAGGAATTTCCCTTCTCTACCATATAGCAGAAATACAGCCCTTAACAAACATGTGTCAGTCATCTGGGATTGGAATGTTCCTTTGGACATGGCTGAGTAAATAGTAGGTCATAAGAAATAACATTTATTTGGCAGTGTATTATAGTTAGAATGATCTTGTACATGTCACTTGTCCTCTAAATGCTCCAGGTATTTTGCAGAGATAGTGTCAGTTTGCATTGGTAGAGGAAGTTCTTTCTTGTTCCCTGTGCTGATGAAATCACAGGTGTGACAAAGAAAAATAAAATAAACTCTGTATTATAGGCAGTAGTTATACATAGATAAAAAATAACAATGTTCTTGCTCTCTAGGAGCATACAGTCTAATAACATTCTTACTCTATGAACATCAACAACAGGATGTGTGTGCGTAAGGAGGGAGAGAGAGAGGAGAAGAGAGATGGCAGCTAGGTGCAGTGGCCTAGAGTCAGGAAGACTTACCTTCATGAGTTCAAATCTGGCCTCGGACTCTTAACTAGCTGTGTAACCCTGCGCAAATCACTTAACCCTGTTTGCCTCATTTCCTTCATATGTAAAATTAGCTTCAGAAGGAAATGGCAAACCTCTCCAGTATCGTTGCCATGGAGTCATGAAGGATTAGACATGTCTGAAGTGACTGAACAACATATCTCTATACACGTATGTATGTGTCTTCTATCTGTAGTACCAATGGGAGATAAAGCCATGGAACTTACAGTTCATTAGGAGGATAAGATCCTAACACACATAGTCATACACTGTAATGTTACCTAAGTACCTTATGGCTCACCTCTTTTAAAGCTTCATTTAGATTTGTGTCTCCCAGAGGGAGTCTTGGGAGATATTCTAGTTCTTCCCTTAAGGGAATTTGTAGAAAACATTTTCCCCGAAGTTCATGAGGTCAAGATTTTTTTTAAGTTGTAGCATAGGCTGTATGCGTAATTGGAGCTTAATAAATGTTATTGAATTGACCCCTCATATATACAAACTATTGCTTAGGGCATGTTACTTCTGCACCTGGGTAATCCCCCTTTTATTTTATGTTGATTCTCATTAGCTTTGCTTTCAGGGAAATAGAGCCTTTAAAGCCCCCTGCATGCTTGTCACCTGCAACTTTCTCGTATGACTACTAAATATTATTTGTGGCTTAAAACAGGGGTTCTTCACTTTTTCGTGTTATAGCAGTCTGATAAAGTCCATGGATGCCTTCTTAGAATTATTTTTTTAAATGACTAAAATAAAATGCAGAAGATTATAAAGGAAGTCAGTCATATTGAAATACAATATTGAAAGTTTCCAAGAGTAGCTAGGTAGTGCAGTGAATAAAGCACTGGCCCTGGAGTCAGGAGGACCTAAGTTCAGATCTGGCCTCAGACACTGAACACTTACTAGCCGTGTGATGTTGGACAAGTCACTTAACCCCAATTGCCCTGCCCTCTTCCCTCAAAAAAAAAGTTTCCAGCAAACGCCAAATTAACGAATCTGTGTCAAGAACACCTAGCCCATGAGGCTTTTTCTTTTTTTTAATAGTATTTTATTTTTTCCAATTACATGTAAAAACAGTTTTTGACATTCATTTAAGAAAAATTTGGGGTTCCACATTTTCTCCTTCCATCCCTTTCCTAAAAAGATAAGAATTTTAAATAGGTCATATATGTACAATCATGTAAAACATTTCCATATCCATCATGTTGTGAAAAAAGAAACAAGCCAAAAAGAAAAAAAATGTGAAAATTGTATGCTTCAGTCTGCCTTCAGATTTCATCACTTGTTTCTTTGACTATGGATAGCATTTTCTGTCATGACTCCTTTGGAATTGTCTTGGATCATTTTATTGCTGAGAAGAGCTAAGTTATTAATAGTTGATGATTGCACACCATTGCTGTTACTATGTACAAAGTTCTCCTGTTCTACTCTTTCATTTTTACTTCAGGTAAGTCTTTACAGGTTTTTCTTAAATCTGCCTGCTCACCATTTCTTACAGCACAATAATATTCCATTACATTCATATACCACAACTTGTCCAGCTGTTCCCCAATTGATGGGTATCCCTCCAGTTTCCATTCCTTTGCTACCACTAAAAGAACTGCTATAAATATTTTTGTATATGTGGGTACTTTTCCCTTATTTATTTTTTTATTTTTTTGCTTTTTGGAGGGCAATTGGGGTTAAGTAACTTGCCCAAGGTCACACGGCTAGGTTTTGTGTTAAGTGTCTGAGGCCACATTTGAACTCAGGTCCTCCTGACTCCAGGGCTGGTGCTCTATTCACTGCGCCACCTAGCCGCCCCTTTTTCCCTTATTTATGATCTCTTTATGAACAAGTATTGCTAGGTTAAAGGGTATGTACAATTTTTTATTTGGGCATAGTTCCAAATTGCTCTCCAGAATGGTTGGATCAGTTTGCAACTCCCACCAACACTGCATTAGTGTCCCAATTTTCCCACATCTTCTCCAGCATTTGTCATTTTCCTATTTTATCATGTTAGCCAATCTGACAAGTGTTATGTGGCACCTCAGAGTTGTTTTGACTTGCATTTCTCTTATCTGTAGTGATTTAGAACATTTTTTCATATGATTGTAGATAGCTTTGATTTCTTCATCTGAAAACTTCCTGTTCATATTCTTTAACCATATACTGTGTTTCCCCGATAATAAGACACTGTCTTATTAATTTTTTTGGAAAGAAAAACACCAGAGGGCTTATTTTCAGGGGAGGGCTTATGTTGTCCTGCCTCAGCTCTCCTCCGCGGCACTGCTCTCAATGGCGCCAGCAAGCAAATCACTGGGGAAGAACAGGATGACCTGCTCACTGCTGCAGCTCTGATTGGATGCAGCTCGGAGCGCGGCGTGCGTTTCACCTGGGGGGGGATGGTGCATACAGAGGGTACCGTAATGTAGCGTGTATCGCAGGGGATCACCTTCACTACAGTAGCAATCTCAATAGGGCTTATTTTCAAGGAATCTTACACAGTAAGGGGAGGGCTTATTTTCGGGATAGGTCTTATCAGGGAAACACGGTATCAGTTGGGGAATGATTTGTATTCTTATGAATTTGACTCATTTCTTTATATATTTGAGAAGTGAGTCTTTATCAGAGACACTTCCTATAAAAATTGTTTCCCAACTTTCTGTTTTCCAACTAATCTTGGCTGCAATGGTTTTGCTTATGCAAAACCCTTTTATTATAATCAAAATTATGCATTTTTCATTCCATAATATTCTCTGTCTCTTGTTCAGTCATGAATTCTTCTCTATAGATCTGACAGATAACATTTTCTGTGTTCCCCCTAGTTACTTATATCATCCTTTAGATCTAAATCACATAGCTATTTTGACTTTATCTTGGTATACAGTAGGAGATGTTGGTCTATACCTAGTTTCTGACAAACTGTTTTCCAATTTTCCCAGCAATTTTTGTTAAATAGTGAGAGTTCTTGTCCAAAAAAGCTTAGATCTTTGTGTTTTTCAAACACTAGATTTCTATGATGATTTACTGATATGTATTGTGTACCTAATCTATTCCATCGATCTACCACTCTATTTCTTAGGTAGTTCCAGATTGTTTGAATGATTACAGTTTTATTATGTTACACTTTGATATCTGGTACTGCTGGGCAACCTTCCTTCACATTTTCCCCCCAACTAATTTCCTTGATGCTCATGACCTTTTTTTCTTCCAAAGAATTTTGTTATTTTTTCTAGCTTTATAAAATAGTATATAGTATATAATAGTATATTGGTACTTTGGTACTTTCAAATAGCATTGTCATTTTTATTATATTGACTTAGCCTACCCATGAGCAATTTGAACTCAGGTCTTCCTGACTACAGGACTGGTGCTCTATTCACTGTGCTACCTAGTGCCTCACAATTAATACTTTTCCAAATGTTCAGAACTGGCTGTGTGAAAAGTGTTTTATGATTGTGTTTCACATAGTTTTGTCTTGGCAGGTAAGACTCCTAAGTGTTTTATATTGTCTACATTTATTTTAAGTGTAATTTTTCTCTCTTTCTTCTAGACTTTGTTGATAATATATAGGAATGCCACTAATTTATGTGGCTTTATTTTATATGCTGCAACTTTAGTTGTTGATTGTTTAAAGTTGTTTATTCAGTTGATCCTCTAAAAATTCTCTAAGTATACCTCATATCATCTTCAAAGAGTGACAGTTTTGTTTGCTCATTGCAAATTCTAAGTCCTTCCACTTAGTTTTCTTTTGTTTTCACAACTAGAATTTCTAGTATAATTTTGAATAATAGTGGTAATAATTAAAATTCTTGTTCCATGAAACAAGTGATCTTATTGGGAAGGCTTATCCCCATTACAGATAGCACTTCCTGATGGTTTAAGATAGATACTGCTTATCATTTTAAGGAAACCTCCATTTCTCCCCATGCTCTATTTTTTTAATAGGAATAGGTACTGTATTTTGTCAAGCTTTTTCTACATCTATGGAGATAATCATATGATTTCTGTTAGTTTTGTTATTGATTTGATCAGTTATGCCGATAATTTTCCTAATAATCAACCAGCTCTGTATTACAGGTATAAATCTCACCTGGTGATAGTTTATGATCCTATAGATAGATTGCTATAATATCTTTACTAGTATTTGAATTTTTTGCATCAACCTTCATTAGGAAAATTGATCTATAGTTTTCTTTCTCTATTTTGGCCCTTCCTTGTTTAGGTATCAGCACCATATTTGTGTCATAAAAGGAATTTGGTAGGACTCCATCTTTGTCTGTTTTCCCAAATAGTTTATATAGTATTGGAATTAATTGTTCTTTAAATGTTTGGCAGAATTCACTTTATGTATCCATCTGGCCCTGGAGATTAATCTATCTTTTCATGGATGTTTATTAAATGCAATGTTTATTGCATAATGAGCTGAAAAGGATTCATTTAATGTTTCTGCCTTTCTGTATTTGATTGTGAGGTTTGTATGCCCTTGTACATGGTCAGTTTTTGTGTGTGTGTGTGTGTAGATCTCATGTACAATTGAGTAGTTTTTGGTGGTCAGGACTTGTTTGTTTTGTTTTGCTCATTTTGTAGCCCATTTTGTGACTTTTAAAGTTGAGCTCTGCTCTTAAGAAACGGGGGTCTCTGGAGCTGGTGGTTTGCAGCTGTGCTGGGGTCCTCTAGCCTAGTCTTGTGGGCCATCTGTGGCTTATGAGCCTGCTAGGCCTGACCACTAGCCTTCTGTATCGGGACTGGAGGCCTCACTGCTAACCTGCTGTGCTGCTGCCCTTCTGGGGTGGGACTGTCAGGCCTCAGTTGCTGATCTTTGCTGGGGTTAAAGGTCTCTCACACTGAGTTGCCTGAACACTGCCTGCACTGGGTTTCACTCCCCTTTAATTTGGGCTGGAAAAATTGTTTCGCCCCTTCCTTTTGTGGGTTCTGTAACTCCAGAATTTGTTTCCAGGTGTGATTTAAAGTTGTTTCAAGAGAAACTGGGGAGAGATCAGGCAACTGCCTGCTTTTTCTCTGCCATCTTGACCCTGCCTGTCTCCTGGTCTACAAGTTTAACTAATACTACTGTGCTGAGCAAGGGTAGTAAGGTGTTGCAGTGAATAGAGTGCTGGCCTTGGAGTCAGAAAGAGCTGAGTTCAAATGTAGCCTGAGACACTAACTGTGTGACCCTGGGCAATTTATTTAACCCTGTTTGCCTTAGTTCCTCATCCATAAAAATGAGCTGGCAAAGGAAATGGCAAACTACCCTAATATCTTTGCCCCCCCCCCAAATCCAAATAGGGTAAATGAAGAATCTGAAATGACTCAGCAATAGTAACACTATACTAAATATTTTAAAATCCTTATAGGACCATAGTTCTAGAGCTGGAGGGGATCTCAGAGACCCAGTTTCTTCATTTTTTTACACATGCAGAAACTAAGACCCAATGAACTTAAGTGATTTATCCAAGATAACACAGGGAAAGGAGATTGGGAACAGAAAGGAAGAAGCATTTATTAAGTGCCTGCTATGTGTTAGGTACTGTACAAAAGCCTTTTATACATACAGTCCTTTCAAAAACCTTGTGAAGTAAGTGCTATTATCATTGTCATTTTATAGTTAAGGAAACTGAAGCAGATACAAAACTGAGTCACATGCCCAGGCTCCCACAAGCTAATAAATAAGGGTCTAAGGCTGGATTTGAATTCATGTCTTCCTGATTCTGTGCCTAGTGCTTTCTTGGTCCACTGCATTACCAAGTTTCCTCTAACAGACAGTCATTATCAAAAGTGTTATTTGAATCTGAGTCCTCTGATTTTGGAGCTTTTTTTCACTTCTTTTCATTATATCAAACCTTCTCATTCTTGTTTATTTTTCTGATTACATCTCATCTTCAACCCTTTACTCATCTTAAGCCTCATATAGTCAGGTACCAGGGTTAGTCAATTTTACCTCTACAATGTCTGCTTTCTACCTCAGCTATTGTTATCATATTTATGTTATATTTATACAGCCACCTAATTCAGTCCCTCATCACCTTTTTTCCTAGATTACTACAATGTCTAGGTAGCCCTGGATGTTAATCTGCTTCTTAACCCTTTACATTTTTGCTTGCCACTGTTGCTGTTATTACTCCCACCATGCAACTGTTATCTTAATTGGTGAAAACTCTTATCTAGCTTGCCCCCAACTAACCCTGCTTCTTTGTATAATGGAACTATAATCAGGTCCACATTAACATTGCTTCTGGAAAGGACATGCAAGTACTTTGAGGGCAAAGATTGTCTTCCTTTTGTATTTTTATGCCTAGTCCTCAGTGCTTGGCATATTTAGTAAGTGTTTAACAAATGTTCTGTTTATTCAGTGGCATCATAATTGTCTCAATTCAGTTTTCTCTGTACCTTAAACATCTTTTGCCTCTTCATTATGTTCTCCATAGCTGCCAAAGTACTTTCTTGTAGTCTTGTTCTGACCATATTACATTCCTGCTGAGAAAGCTTATCTTTAGGATAAAACATAACTTATTAGCATTTAAAGCTTTTCACAGTCTAGTTGTAGCCTACCTTCTCAGGTTTATATGTTCCAGCCATACTGGTGTACATGCTGTTCCTCATTCACAACATTTCATTTCCCATATCTGTTTCTTTGCTCAGGCCCTAGAAAGGGCTTCTCACTTCTACTTCTTAAAATCCTTAACTTACTTTCATTTTAAATACCACTTCCTCACCTACGTGAGGGCTTTTCTGATTCCCACCCAGGTCCTAATGGCTTTCTGCTTTCCCAATTGATTTTTATCTATTTATTTAACTATATGTATTTTTTTGTTTTTCCAATAAATATAAGCTTTCTGAAGGACCACAGTTACATTTTTCACTTTGTTTTCTTTATTTGACTAGCATGTTAGTGCTTAATAAATGCTTAGTGGTTAATTGGCTGAGGAGAATCAGGGAGTATTTCCTGGAATAGATGACATTTAAGATAAAATTTCAAGGGTGGACAACATATCAAAAGACAAAGATTCGGGGTAGGGAAGACCATTCCCTATAGAGAATAGTGTTATTGCATGGATGAAAGCAAGAAATCACTGAAAGGTATATGAGAGAGCTACAGTTTGATTATATCATAATGTATATGGATATGGTATTATGATATAAACCTGGAAAGGTAGGGATGGGCCAGTCTATAAAAGGCTTGAAAAGTTTTCAATTTAAATTTGCACGGTTTTTAATTATTATCAATACTTGGCAAAATATAATATCAGAAGATGTTACAATCCTATTATGAAATTGTGAGTGTTATCCTATTACCAATCCTATTATGATGTTTTTTATTTGATGTGTTAAAATACAAAGGGACCTTGTGGGACATTATTTATTATTACCATATGGCATTTGTATGTATTTGAGTGTATATACAGATAAATAACAGACTATCACAGGTTTTAGAAAGTAAAGTGTCCTGCTTTCATACAAATTAACATATTTTTTCTTTTTTTTCTTAACAAAGGCATCATCTCTTACAAAATACAAAATAGCAGAACAGCATTTTTCCTACTTCTTCCCTGATGATCCACCTACATTTGTCTTTAGTCCTGCAAGCAGACGAAGAGGGAGGCCTCCCAAACAAATATCTATTAGTCATGTAAGTAGGGGATAAAGTAGAAATGTTTTGTTTAGATTTTGTAATAAAATTATCTTCTTATTCTTCCCTAACCCTCTTTTGAATGAAGTTGAAATGTAAAATTCTTAACATCTTTAGTAGTCTTTCACTACATCATAACAGAAGATACTATATGAGAATGGCTCAGCAAGCATGTTTCAAAAGTCTTTAAGCACGTGTTATGAATGAAGATTAAAAATCTACTGCTGTCAGTATTTTAACTGAAGAGATCAGATTAGAATATTTTTGGTACAGATTAAATAGCACTAATTATAGTCATAAGAGCTGGATTCAAATATGAGTGCTATTCTGTTCCCTTAGGCAAGTCACCTAGCCTCTCTGGGCCTCAGGGGTTTTTTCAAGCAATAATAATAAAAGTATCATTTTTATAGCACATTAAGGTTTGTAAAAACACATTGCACACATCTCATTTGATCCTTTTAACAACCCTGGGCGGCAGCTAGGTGGCACAGTGAATAGAGCACCGGCCCTGGAGTCAGGAGGACCTGAGTTCAAATCTAGCCTCAGACACTTAACACAAAAACTAGTCATGTGACCTTGGGCAAGTCACTTAACCCCAATTGCCCTCCAAAAAGAAAAAAAACAAAAAAACAACCCTGGGAAACAGGTGCCATTATTATCCCCATTTTACAGGCCCAGAGAGGTTGAGTGACTTGCCCTGGGTCACGCAACCAGTAAGTGTTTAATGCCTGATTTGAACTCACGTCTTGACTGTAGGCCCTAATTGCTTTATGTGTAAAAATGAGGGGGTGGTTAGACTTGATAATATCCAGTATCTCTTATTAGAGAGACCTTACTAGAAAGATTGCTCTCTTATAGTTCTAAGGCCTCTTTTAATTTTAAGACCTCTCTGAAATTTTTCTTATAGTGAGTGTCCAAGATTTTAAAATTGATATTGTTCAATAATTGTATTTGGAGAGGAAGAGAAAAAGTAGAATGTTATCAGAAGGAATAATGTTCAAAAATCTTTAGCATTCTTAGGGAAGGAAGGAAGGAGGAGGGATGAGGGAGGCAGATTATTTGTATTTCTCTTGTTCTTTCTTTTCTCGTCCAAACCCTTAAACAATGTGGGTGATTTTATTTTTCCCCCTTGATTCAGATAGGCTGCTAATACACTCCAGAGATCAAGGGCAGTTTATATATTAATGTTGTTGTCAGAAACAAAATACAGTGAAAGTAGAAGAGAAAGGAGTAGAGAGCTGTGTAGACTGAATTATTGCTATTTCTGTGGTCCAACTCTTCACCCACTAGTTTTTCTCCTTCCCTCTTTGTCCCTTACTCCTATTTATTCATGTTTCATTCCATCTTTGCAAATTGTGAAAAAAATACAGGTTACTATTATAATTCACACATTAAGTATGAATGGTTGAAAGTTTCCCTTAAGTCAAGAGCAGTTAGGAATATATTAGGAATTTTAGGACTCTTTCAGGTTCTGTACAGTGTGTTGATTACTAAAAGGAATAATCTACAAAGCTAGATGTCTTAAAGGATCTGGAAAACTGAAGATAAAACTCTTAATCTTTCTTCTTACTTTCCAACCCACCCCTTCAGGACTTTTCTGTTGAGATACATTGAATGAAGCCTGTTTTGTATTCTTTCTCTCTAAAAATAGCAGGACTTTTCTGATGACATGCTGAATGATTTTCGAATAATGGTCAAACTTTTTGTGTTCTTTGTAAAATGACAATTTTCCTATTCTATATCCTGGTTGTATCAGGAGATTTGGGCTAATTGAAAAGTGGAGTGAATAAATGTCAAAAAAGCACAAAACCTCAAGAGGTGGAAAGAAGGGTGACATTATTTGCATATGTCCAGCCTATACCTGATTAAGAATCCCCTCTACAATAGTACCATATAATAGTTAGTTAGGCCAGCTTGAAGACCTCAGGTAACAACCCACTTATTTTCTGAACAGTGTGTTCTAACTTTCAGTTAAGAACTTCCTCATTTTTCTACTTGCCCTCTAAGGACAAGCAGGACAAGATTATAAATCTTTTTTTTCCTCCTGACAGCTGTTTAAATACTTGAAGACAACTAAGATGGCCCTCTTCTCTAGGTTATATGTAGATACCCAGTCCTTCACTTTGTCTTCAAAAAATGTGATTTCAAGGTCTATCAGCATATTGGGTGCCTTCTTTTGAGTGCTCCACAGCATTATCAATAGACTTCCTAAAATATGGTGTTCAGAATTTGAAGCCCTTGACCATTTTGATTGTCTTCCTCTGCTGTTACCTTGGGTTACCTTAAACTAGCACAGTTGAAACTTTCTTTCCATGTTATATGTATGTATGTGTATTATGTGCATATATACGCAGGATATAGGGATAAATAGTTAATATGAAATGATTGAAATGCTGGTGTAGCGATTTTCTTTTGTACTTTCATGCTGTAAGTTCAGACTTGTAAAGGAATTACAGATATAGGCAATTTTGAGTGTTTTGTATAAGATGAATCACTTAATTTCATTTCATAGTTAGATTTATTAAAAGTAACAAATTCCTTGCCATAGACAGGTTTTTTTCCTTTTAATTGAAAAGAGCATGATGAAGCTTGGTTTTTCAAATTATGCTCTTCTAGCTCAGCTTTCTAGTCAGATTTTTATTCATTCTTTTTTGTTTTTAATGTCACATTTATATATCTCCCTTTTCCATTACCTAGCGAGCTTTTCCTTGTAACAAAGTTTTTTAAAATTAGTTCAGCAGAACCATCTAGTACATGACACATGCAACATTTTATACCAGTAAGTAGCATGCCAACACCCTCCTCCCCGCCAATATCTCTCTCTTGAGGGAAGGGAGGTGCATTTTCTTGTCTCCTCTCTCCAGCCAAGTTGGTCATTATAATGTTCAGTGTTATTATAATGTACAGTGTTCAGTTTTCTTTTTCTTTAAATTTTACATTGTTATTGTCATTATTTAATTGTTTTCCTGGTCTGCTTCATTTTGTAGTAGTTTTTGTACAAGTCATTCCTTAAGTTTCTCTGAGTTCTACATATTCATCATTTCTCATGATGTGAGAATATTCCATTGCATTAATGTGCCAGTTTGTTTAGCTCTTTCTCAAGTTGTGAGCACTTTTGTTTTGTTTCCAATTCTTTTCTAGTTTGTTATTTATTTTTTAGGAGGATGGAGTTGCGAGTAAACATACTATTCAAGGAAATGGGAATAAAGCTACAAAGGAAAGAGAGAGACTTCTCAAACAAAAAGAAGAAATGAAATCTCTAGGTAAATTTCAACTTTTTGCTTGCTGAATGATCTTAATCTAACCAAAGATGATTTCATTATGTTAATTTTTTTAAATTTCTATAGATTTGTAATTTTACATTTCTTGACGCAACTATATGTTTCTTCCCTCTTACTATTACTTTAAGGTTGTTAAATTTACTCAACTCTAGGAGTCAATGTAGTCTTCATTAAAGTACAGTAATGATAGACTAATTGTAACAGAAGTTTATATAGTGCTTTAATGTTTACAAAGTATTTTATAATCTCATTTGCTACATGCTAGGGATACAAAGAAAAAAAACGAAACAGGCCCTGTCTTCAAAGAATTTACTTAATTCTTAAATCAGGGAAGGTAGCATGTATGGCTTTACCCTGCTTGAAACTTTTGTTGCTTTTTTGGGCAGTACTGTCCTCACTAATTCTCTAATACTACTTACATCATTTGCTTACTATTATATTATATTATTATTATATAACATAATATAATAATAATAAAATATAATATGCATAATAATATAATATTATGTACTAATATTACTTACATCATATCAGTACTATGGTATCTCTCAAAACTATCCCCTTCTTGCCACTTGTCTGATACTGTTACTTCTTTGCTTAAAAGTCTATAATAACTCCTATTGCCTTTGAAATTATATACAAAGTCAGCATTGTGCTAAGCACTGAAGATACAAGAAGGGACAAAAGATAGTCTTTGTACTCATCTCACAGTCTAATGGTAGAGACAAGCAGCAAAGAAATATTACAAAAATGGGAAGTAATTAAAAGAGAGAAGTCACTAGAATTAAGATGGATTGCGAATGATTTCCTTTAGACAATTGAATTTTAGTTGGAACTTAAGAGAAGCTAATAGCTGGAATGAGAAGAGAGCCTTCCAGGAATGAGGGACTACCAGAACATAGGGAGACACTGAAGTTTTATTGAGTGGGGAGTAACATGGTCAGACCTACCTTTTAGAAAAAAAATTACTTTGGTGGCAGACCCACCAGCAGGCTGTTGCAATAGTCTAGGCATTAGGTGATAAGCATCTATACTATAGTATAGGCAGTGTCAGACGAGAGAAGGAGGAATATTTGAGAGATGTTACAAACATGAAATCATCAGGCCTCGGCAACATATTAGGGAATTTTGGTGGATGGGGGGCAGTGATGAAAGATAGTGAGGAATCCAATTCAGGATGACTCCTGGTTTGCAAGTCTGAGGGCCTGGGAGGATGAAAGATGGGGGGGATTTAGGTAGAAAGATAAGTTCTTTTTTGGACATGTTGAATTTAAGATGTCTATTAAACATCCAGTATATTTTCTCTCCTTCCTTAAGAGACCTTATGTTTTACTTCATGTTGTTTACCCGTAGTAGAGTGAAAACTCTTGAGGAGAGAGATTATTTCTTTTTATCCTTATATCTTTAGAGCTTAGTAGAATATAAATGCTTTTAAAACTCTTATTTATAGTCCTTTTGTACTCTTCCCTATGTATATTTCTGGGTCTCACAGTTTAAAAAGGACATTGATAGAACTTCAAAGGACAACCAAGAGGGTAAAGGGCCTTGAGTTCAAGCGATATGATGATTATGTGAGGAATTTGACCTTTGATTATTTTTTGTTAGTGATTCTTAGATGATTTAATAGTATTCATTAAAGAAGCACTTACTGAATGGCTACTTTATTCAGGGTGCTGTAGTGAGCAAGCTAAAATAATGAGAAAGACTCATCCCCTAGTATTAATGAACTTGTATTCCAGCAAGAGACAAAAACTATATGCACAAACAACTGTAATACAAAATAGGATGGGATAAATGCACAAATAAAGTACAAGGTACCATGAGAGTTCAGAGGTAGGAAAGATAATTTCTGCTTGTGAAGATAATAGAGAATTGTGGAAGAGGTGCCATTTGAACTAGGCCTTGAAAAATGGATAGGATTTTTTTTAATACTAGCATTGTTTATTGGGAGCAAATGCCCAGAAAGTATTGGACATATTGGTGGAGTTTGGAGTATAAGAATTCAATTCACCAAATACTTTTAAAGAACTTGTCATAGATGTTTGAAATACAGTGACAAATTGGGGGATGTAGGGGAGGTTCAGTATATTTGCAAGTAAATAAGTCCAAAGTAAAAGTAACTTCAGAAGGCAGAAGAATGTCCTATTAACAGGGGGGCCATGGGGACATGTGAAGGAAAAACCTCATGTAGGAATTAGCACCTGAACTCTGCTTTGGAGGAAATAAGGGATTCAAAATGTCAGAAGTGTTAAGAGAGTACATTCTAAACATGGTGTCAGGAATATAAGTATTAGATGATACAGGGCTAGAAAGGTAGATTGGAATCAAATTGTAGTAGTTAAATGAATGCCAGATTAGGGAGTTTGGGTGCTGTTATTTACATAAAGTGTCAGTTTCATTTTTGCCAGCATATAAAGCTTTAAATTTTGCTCCCTTTCCACAGTTTTTGAAAAGACAAAATTAAAAAGAGAAAAGGCCAATGCCATAGAAGCCAAGAAAAAAGAAAAGGAATATAAAGAGAAAAAGAAGGAAGAGTTAAAGAAAATTGTTGAAGAAGAAAGATTGAAGAAAAAAGAAGAGAAAGAGAGACTTAAACTAGAAAAAGAAAAGGTATGTTTATATTTTCTGCCTTCTATAAATGAAATATTTCTTTTACCATGGGTATCATAGGTTTGTGTACCCAGGGAATTTTTTAAAAAGGTGAATAGAGCACCAGCCCTGGAGTCAGGAAGACCTGAGTTCAAATCCATCCTCAGACACTTAACACAAAAACTAGTCTGTGACCTTGGGCAAGTCACTTAACCGCAATTGCCCTCCAACAAGCAAAAAAATAAAAAGGTGTAGGAGTGGCCAGGTGGCGTAGTGAGTGAGAGCACTGGCCCTGTAGTCTGGAGACCTGGAATCGGTTCCGGCCTCAGATACTTAACACCCTGTAATGCCAAGCAAAGGCAACTTTCCAAGGTTCAAAATACCAGCATAGGTGCTCTCCATTTTATTCAGTGACAAATTAAGAACAGAGAGAATCAACATATAGCATAATTCAAAATACAGCATTTACCAAGTGTGATTCAATAATCTCCAAGTACTCCTCTACCCTGGATATTACATTCATTTAATCAATCACAAAGTCCCTCTTCTAAATACTACTCCACCCCTAGGCTGTACATTCATTTAGTCCATCACAAAGCTCCTCTTCTCAAATGGAGATTAGTTTCCAATCATAAGTAAAGTACATTCATTTGTTCAATCACAGAAAACAAAAAGGTCAAAAGTTCCCCACCCTTGGATCACAACTGAATCTACCCCAGAGTTACAATAAGCTTAAGCACAGTATTTAATACCCAAAGAGAGGTCTTTTCTTCATCTTGACAGGAGGCAAGTTCTCAGCAATCTTTGTTCCTGGGTAGACAAAGCTTAGCAAGGCCACAAGATACATTGCCAGTGTGTTCATTAATTCATTCTGTGTCTGCAGAACAGTCCTAGGACCCCTAAAAACATTAGCAAAACTCCCTTCCAGGATTTCTGTAAACACACAACAAGAAAATTCTTCTTCAGGGCTTCTGAACCAACAGCAAGGTTCCAACACCTCTGCAACAACAGGACTGTCTTTCACCAGTGGACAAATCTGGCAAAACAACATCAAAACAGACAGGCAAAGTACCAGCATAACAGCCATGTCTCCGCAGTTCTTGGCAGCTCTGGGTGGCAGGTCTCAAAAGTCCTGGGCAATTCAAAGTGGCCCTCAGCAATCCTCTCAGTCTCTCTCTGCCTCCAAGGTGCTGCTTCCAAAAAGTTCTTCTGCCTCTCTCTTTTCTTGTGTCTCTCTAAATCACCAGCTCCTCCCAGTTCAGCCCTCTCTTTTCACATCAACAAGTCCATCCCACAAATGGGATTCACAAGCTCTGGGTTTTAACACAATCAAACCAAAAACCAAGCCAATACAGGGGGATCTTTAAATGCCATTACTATTACACACCCACACAAAATAACTGACCATGTAACCTTCAGCAAGTTATTTTTTAATTAATTATTGCTTTTTAAAAAAATAAAAATAAAAAGTTGAATGTTTAGTACAGTGCCTGGAACATAGTATACTTACTAAATATTTATTGGTTGGACTTATAATTTAAAAATTAGCAACAAAACTTCATTTAAATATTGACATCGTCAAGTTCTCCTTTTAATTAATTCTATCCTTTACCCCATAATGCAGAACAAATTTTTCATCTTTATTTTTGCATAAAAAACACCTTTCCAACTGGAAATAGTCCTTCACTTTGCCAGGGAGGAGTGTGATATTTCAGGACTAGTGACTACAGATGCATCCTATTTAAGCTTAAAATTTTAACTTTTTTTTTTAATGTTCTTGTCTATATAAACCATATGCTGGGGGCTGAGCTAAGGAAAAGAAAATGGTTGATATTTCTCTGACCTACTATATCTGGCTAGAGTTTTTGTGCAGAAGCTATGTACTTCCTTAAGGACAGGCAAGAGAAGGACAGATAGCCCACCCAAAAGGAGCTAAGTGATGCACCCAGTAGTATTAAACCTCAGAGGAAATGGGGTACCACAGAGTTTGGAAAAAAAATCAGAGAGACCCTTGATTACCATGACACTAGAGGTTTTACTTTCATAGGCTTATGGAAACTCTAGAGTTGGGGAAGCAAGTGGAAATGGTCAGTAAATAGGTAGTTCATAGTTATATCTGTGTCACATAATTCCTATTTTTGTTGGACATATTAAAATTCAACACAGATATAACTGTTTTAGAAAACAAATTTTAATGGTGATTAAACAGCTTTTTGTTTTTGTTTTTTTGGTGGGGGAAAGGTAGGGCAGTTGGGGTTAAGTGACTTGTCCAAGGTCACACAGCTAGTTTTTGTGTTAAGTGTCTGAGGCCAGATTTGACCTCAGATCCTCCTGACTCCAGGGCCAGTGCTCTATTCACTGTAACACCTAGTCGCCCCAACAGCTTTTTTTTTTTTTTTGCTTTTTGGAGGGCAATTGGGTTTTAAGTAACTTACCCAAGGTCACATGGCTAGGTTTTTTGTTTGTGTTAAGTGTCTGAGGCTGGATCCGAACTCAGGTCCTCCTGAGTCCAGGGCCAGGGCCAGCACTCTATTCACTGCGCCACCTAGCCACCCCTCCCCCCCCCCACCAACAGCTTTTCTTAATATAGCAATATGTATAAAATATCAATTGAATGGGGATTTAAAGAGAGTTTTACCAAAGAATCATAGACCATTAATGCATAAGGCATAGATCTTTATTACAGTGCTTTTTAATTCATTCAGGTAGATATTGAAGGCCTAAAGTGAAATGCTTAGGGACCTGAACAGCAAGGGAAGAATACAGCCAAGTTAGGCACCATGGCCTCAATTGGAGTTGTCAGAAAGGCCATATCAGATGATCTGGGTGTTGACAATGATCCTTCAAAGAGGCTATCTTTAGACTTAATAGACTAAATTTCCTTTAACCATCCCTCACTCCTTGGCAATTTCCTTTAACCATCCCTCACATCCCAGGCTGCTTGGGCTACAATCACCTTTACACCAAGAGAGGTAGGTCGTTATTTTTGAGAGTGGATTCCTGTTTAGGTGAATCTAGTTGGTTTCCTCCTTCTGATGTTGTAGACAGGGAGATGCAGTAATATCTAATGATAGGGGAGGGGTAGGCTAATTCAGAGAGGAATACAAGCATGGGTATGGAAGTTACCAGAAAGAAGTCCAGCAAGCATTATCACTCAGGAAAAGGCAGACATGCCAAGTGTCCAGAGCTGAAGTATACAGCTACAGACTCTAGATTTGTTGAGAACATAAGATAACATTTATAAAGCACTTGGCACAGTGCCTGGCACGTAGTAGGTACTATGGAAATGCTTGTTCCCTTACCTATCCTCCCTCTTGCTATGTAGTGTGACATTGAATTGACATTGACCTATTAAATAAGATTGACATAATCAGTCCTGTCACTTTCAAAACCTCAATTAAAAGTCAGCAAGTACTGTACATTTCATTAGAGGAAATGTAACAACTGATATGTGTATACATGCATTTATACATGTGTGTATATAAGTGTGTGTGTTTTTTCCTCTAAACTGAGTCCATATTCTTGGTCCTAGCAAGTTCATAGAATAGTGACTGACCACTTACCATTCTCAGTAGGCTTTCAGACAGTGTGGTACAGTGAAAGGTACATTGTATTTAGTCAGAGGATGTGGGTTTGAATCTTATCAAGGCAAATCATTTAATCCATCCCACTGATATTCCATTCTTTCATCTGTAAAATTTAGTTGTTGGACTACATGACCTAATGTTACTTTCAAGCTCTAAATCTCTGCTCCTAAAAATTAATTTTATATGTAATAATTTTCATTTAGTTTTTTATTCATTTAAAACTGCTTCTATAATGTAATGCAATATAAAGGTTTATAGTATAATACTTCCACCATTATCTAGTAATTTTTAGTTGAGCATTTGATCTGTGCACTTTCCTATACAAAAGAGGTTTTTTAAAAATGTAGTTTCAAATGAATTTCAAAGAAAGCCAAACATAACATGTAATATGATTTTAAAGATCTAAAAAATAATCAGATTAAAAATAGATGACAGCACATCATTAACCTAACAGTCTTAACTATCTGAAGCATACTTGTTAACCAGGAAATTTAAAAGATGTGTGTGAGACACTGTAGTAAATTAGCCTGGACTTGGATAGAAAAGTTGAATGCTGCCTTGGCTGCCATTTAGTTGATAGTTACTTTGGGCAACTTTTCCTCTTTGAACTTCTTTCTTCATCTCTTCCCTGATTACTTCACAGGGTTATTAGAATTGAAGGAGGCAATATACAGAAAAAAACTTTGAAAATCTATTAAGTGCCATACAAATATTTCTATTATTATACTCTTTAATTTTTGTTGTTCATTCATAAACTTTTTGTGACCCCATTTGGGGTTTTCTTGGAGAAAATACTGGAGCGGTTTGCCATTTCCTTCTCTAGCTTATTTTAGAAATAAGGAAACTGAGGCAAATAAATGATTTCCCAGTGGTAAGTATTTGAAACCAGATTTGAACTTCCTGACTTCAGGTGCAGGACTCTAACCACTGCACTATGTCACTGCCCACTCTTATTTTAGATATAGTTTTAACAATCCTGTAGCATGTTAGAAATGAGGAGAGTTTCTTCTAAGGACAAGCTTGCTTGACAGCATGTGTGTAAGTGACAAATTGACAACCTAGGAGGAGATAGAAAATTAATAATGAAACACCTGATCTCAGAAAAGCACAGCAGTAAGGGGAGCCACATCGATAGCTATATGAATAAACAACTTTCAATTCTTGCAGCTCTCGGTGCTGACAACTAAGGAAGAGATTTAAAAAAAAATAGACACAACACAAAAGTTGTAAAAATTTGAGACTGCTAATGAAACATCAGATTGATCTGCTAAAATTAATATCCCTGATTAGATCATTGTGTGGTATACAGTAATAATAGTAACAGTAATTTAATGATGAACGTTCAAATATGTGACAAAGGAGAAAGCATCCATTAAGTAAATTTGAAATTATATTCTCTAGCTAATTAAGAAAGTAGAAAAGTGTGTTTTCCATCAGATATCTATCAAAAAATTGTTGAAATCAAATTTTGTCTTTTATAGGAACACATTTTCATTTTTTTTTATTTCGTAAAGCAACTTATATGGAAAACTCTTCCTCAGTGATGTCATATAAATGAGCTGTTACCATATTTTTCTGTGCTAGCAATACCTTGACAGTTTAATTTATTCAATCTTATATTTTTTCAATGAAAATTTTTTTCTTCTTTCCTTGTAGCAAATATGCATAGTTAGGCAAAATAAATTCTTGCATTGTCTATGTCCAAAAATATATATATATATCATTCTGTACCCCTTTGTCAGTGCGAGAGTAGCATGCCTTATCTTGGTTTTCTTAGTATCATGGTTATCATCACCTTGATTCTAAGTTGTTAAGCCTTTCAGAGTTCTTTGTTTTTACAATAATGTTGTCAGTACTTAGTATACTAAGGTTCTACTTGTCTTGCTTACTTAACTCTGCATCAGTTCATACAGATCTTCCTAAGTTCCTATTGCAATGTAGTATTCCATTATATTCATATAACATACTTTGACCATTTCACAATTGATTTTTACCCTCTTAGTGTCCAGCTTTTAGCTACTACACAAAGAGTTGCAATAAGTATTTTCATGCTCATGTTCCATTTTCCTCTTTCTTTGATTTCCTTAGGGTATGGCCTTAGTGGTGGTATCACAGGGTTAAAGGGCATGCAAAGTTTACTGACTTTTGGGGCATAGTTCCCCAAAATGACTTTTCAGAATGGCTAGATAAAATTACAACTCTACCAACATTGTAATAACATGCCTATTTTCTGTAGCCCCTCCAACATTTGTGATTTTCCATTTTTGTCAACTTTGCCAATATAGGTATGAGGTAGAACCTCAGAGTTGTTTTCTTGTTCATTATTATAGATAATTTATTAGATATGTGACCTTAATCAGAAAATATGTAACAATTTGTCTTGATTTTGTTTTCTTATATATAATAATTTTTTAATTACAGGAAAGAGAGAAGTTGCGTGAAGAAAAACGAAAGTATATTGAATACTTAAAACAGTGGAGCAAACCTAGAGAAGATATGGAATGTGATGATCTTAAGGTATTATATATAAACTTTAATGTTGATAGGTGTTTCATTGATTGCTTTGTATTATTCTCATAGCTCTTAGAGGAAAAAAATTCATTCAAGTCTTCCATGATACTGTTGTTCTAGAGTAATTCATTTCCTCCACAGTGGCTTTTGTTCCATTGGTTCTACCTTACCTTATATAGGGAGCCAAAAGAAGATCAGGCTAAAAATTGTCTAGGCCCATTTAACATCTCCAAATTTGGGGGCTGTTTCTGAAAGCCACATGTCTGTCCTGCTTATTATGTAGGCCTAAGTTTTCTTCCTAGGCTTTAAGTATTTCTAGTCTGACTGCATTTCTCAAAGTGAGGTTCTTTGTTCATATCTTAGCACACTCAGTTGAGTGATTTGTGTCCCTATGATGATTGATACTTCAGAATTTTTTCATTGACGTGTCTGTTAAGCTTTATCTATCTTACTGTGGCAGGTTGTATTATTATTTTGGGGAAGTAGATAAGCATCTGAACTTGAGATCTCTTTGGTGTGGGTTATTCCTGACATAGAAGCTCTCTTCGCCAATTTATTGTATTGGTGTAAGTCTTTTTTTTTTCTTTTTGCCAAAAGAGCAAATGTTTATTAAGCACCTACTATTTGCCAGGCACAATGCTAAGTTCTGGGGATACAGAGAAAGACAAAAAACAGACCCTGCCCATAAGGAACTCACAGTCCAATGAGGAAGGCAATATACTTTCTTTTTCTTTTCACATTTCAATTTATTTATTTTAGCTTTCAACATTCATTTCCACAAGATTTTGAGTTAAATATTCTTCCTATCTCTCTCCTAGACAGCGTGCATTCTGATTATTACCATTTGCCCACTCTTTTATCACTCTCCTTCCCCCTGCCTTCTCATCCACTTCCCCTTCTATTTTGCTATAGGATAAGATACATTCCTATACCCCATTACCTGAGTATCTTATTTCCCAGTTGCATGTAAAAACAGTTTTTAACATTTAAACAGTTTTTAACATTTGTTTTTTAAAACTTTATGAGTTTCAAATTTTCTCCCTTTCTTCCTCCACACCCACCCTCATTGAAAGGGGAAGCAATTCAATATAAGTTATACATATGTAGTAATGCACAACATTTCCATAATAGTCATTTTATGAAAGATTATATTTCCCTCCATACTATCCTGCTCCTCATTTATTCTGTTCTCTCCTTTGACCCTGTCCCTTTGCTTCTGATTACCCCCTCCCCCAATCTGCCTTCCCTTCTGTTACCACCCCCGCCTCTCTTATCACCTTCCCCCCTACTTTCCTGTAGGGTAAGATAGATTTTCATACTCAGTTGAGTGTGTATGTTATTCCCTCCTTAAACCAAATCCAGGGACAGTAAGGTTCTCTCATTCCTTCTCACCTCCCCCCTCTTTCCCTCTACTGTAAAAGCTTTTTCTTCTTTTATGTGAGATAATTTATCCTATTCTATCTCTCCCTTTCTTCTTCTCTCAGTATATTCTTTCTCTCACCCCTTAATTTTATTTTTTTAGATATCTCTTCATATTCAACTCACCCTGTGCCCTGGGTCTATATATATTCCCTCCAACTATCCTCCAGTGAGAAAGGTCTGTGAATTGCAAATACCATCATTCCATGTAGGAATGTAAACAAGTTTAAATTTAAAATCCCTCATAATTTCTTTTTCCTGTTAACCTTTCATGCTTCTTTTAAGTCTTGTATTTGAAAGTCAGTTTTTCTGTTTAGCTCTGGCTTCTCAAGAATGCATTAAATTCCTTCATGTCATTGAATGTCACTTTGCTCCCTCATTGATTATACTGAGTTTTGCTGGGTAGGTGATTCTTGGTATTTTAATCCTAGCTCCTTTGACCTCTGGAATATCATATTCCAAGCCCATCAGTCCCTTAACGTGAAAGCTGCTAAATCTTATGTTATCCTGATTGTATTTCCACAATACTTGAATTATTTCTTTTTGACTGCTTGTAATATTTTCTCCTTGACCTGGGAATTCTGGAATTTGTCTATAATATTCCTAAGAGTTCTCCTTTTGGGATCTCTTTCAGTAGGTGATCAGAGGACTCTTTCAATATCTATTTTACCCTCTGATTCTAGAATGTCAGGGCAATTTTCCTTGATAATTTCTTGAATGATGACGTCTAGGCTCTTTCTGATAATGGTTTCCAGGTAGTCCAGTAATTTTTAAATCATCTCTCTTGGATCTATTTTCCAGACCAGTTGTTTTTCCAATGAGATATTTCATGTTGTCTTGTCTTTTTTCATTCTTTTGGTTTTGTTGTATAATTTCTTGGTTTCTCATAGAGTCATAATCTTCCATTTGCTCCATTCTAATTTTTAAGGAATCATTTTCCTCAGTGACCTTTTTGACCTCCTTTTCCATTTGTCTGATTTTGCTTTTTAAGCATTCTTTTCATTCACTTTTTGGGCCTCTTTTGCCATTTAGATTTATCTAATTTTTAAGGTATTGTTTTCTTCAGTATTTTTTGGGCTCTGCTTTAGCAAGCTATAGATTCATTTTTCATAATTTTCTTGTATCACTCTCATTTCTCTTCCCAATTTTTCCTCTACTTCTCTTACTTAATTTTCAAAATCCTTTTTGAGCTCTTTCATGGCCTGAGACCATTTCATTTTTTTTTCTTTTTGGAGGCTTTGAATGTAGGAGCTTTGACTTTGTTGTCTTCTGGTTGTATGTTTTGATCTTCCTTGTCACCAAAGTAAGATTCTATAGTCTGAGTTTTTTTTTTTCATCCTTGGTTTGCTCATTTCCTCAGTCAGTAACTTGACCTTCTAACTCTTTGTTAAGGTAAGGCTCTCTTTCTAGTGTAGAGGGCACACTGTCCCAAGCTTCAGGGGTTTTGCATAGATATTTTCAGAGATACTTCTAGGGACCTGTAAGTGTTCAGTTCTTCCAAGGTGGTATGTTAAAAGGAGAGGTGTTTACTCCTCTCCTGATCTGTGCTCTGGTCAGTGAGTGACTACAATTGTCTCCAATGCTCTAGTCAGTTCTCTAAGAACTGCAAATTGTAGGGAAGGTGCTGACTGGTATTGATAATGCAAGATTCCTCATCAGGGAGTTCTTTATATCATAGGAGCAGTCACTATCCCCATACTTTCATGTACATATTATCTCCTCTTCCCTTTTTCTTTCCGTCCTTCCTTACTTCCCTCTTCATTTTTTCCTTTCTCCCTCCCCCCGTTCTTTTTCCTACCCCATTTTGTTAAGTGCTTTATTGTTTTTTTTAACATCCTTCCTGTCAGAAGTACAACAACCTTGTTACCTTCACCCTAAACTACAGTTAGAATTCTATATATATAGTTCTGTGTATAAATTATAGCTGGAACTTTTTTTTTTTAATCAATTGGGGTTAAGTAACTTGCTCAAGGTTACACGGCCAGTTATTTCTGGGTGTGGTGCTGAGTATCTGAGCCCGGATTTGATCCAGGTCATCCCGACACTGGAGCCGGTGCTCTTACTCGCTGAGCCACCTGGCCGCCCCAGTATAGCTGGAACTCTTAATACAGTTTTAATTAATATAATTAACTCTTATTGTTGTTGAAACTCTCTGAAACATATTTAGTGCAAGTTATATGATAACATTACTCACATATTCAAAAGTAATTGAGGGTACCTATTATATTCTTGTACAACTCTGACCCTCCTCCTCAAAGTGTCTTCTACAATACAGAGGCAGCTGGAAATACAGATGTATAAGAGCTCTGGGATTCAGGGCAGCTAGAAATACAGAAATGTAGGATCTGATAGTCACCACCATTGCTTAGGAAGCCCCTGATAGGGAAGAGGAAAATTGAATGTGTTTGATTTTAAAATTTTTTTGACATCTCTTCCTTGATTTTCTTTCCTTTTTGGGCATGCTTGAATTATAAGGACTTGGAGGACATCTGTGGGGTTAATTTATTTTGAGCTGCCATGCCTGAGAATGTTATTAGCTCAGAAATGTCATTGCTTTTTGAACCATAGGTACCTATACTAAAAAATGTAATCATTTTTATTTTTTCTATAAATTAGAGCTCTGAAAGGTCTTTGTAGTAAAATTATATATATAATAACAACCACATCCCGTTCATCTTTTCTAATGTATGTACTGGTGCTCATCTAAATAGTTATTAAATTTTTTTTTTATTTTGCAGGACCTTCCAGAGCCTACTCCAGTAAAAACCAGACTGCCCCCTGAGATCTTTGGTGATGCCCTAATGGTGTTAGAGTTTCTTCATGCATTTGGGGAGCTTTTTGATCTTCAAGATGAGTTTCCCGAGGGAGTAACTCTAGGCAAGCCTCTTACCTTTAGAGGAAATTCATCATAACAAGGGGTTCCTATGGCATAGATACTGAAGTGAAAGTTCACATTGTGGCTGCGTTGTAAAATAGTACTTCCTACTAAAGATTTCTTGATAATTTTCATATTATCCTATGAGCACAAGTACTAGGTAATAGGAATGGTGGTAATGGGTAGTAATCATTGTTGTCGTTATGATGATGTTGTCATCAGATGCAGAAATTGAGACAGAAAAGTTTGGGTTTTTTTTAGGTCACATAGTAGGGACTCAACAGTAATGGTCTCTGATTAGAATTTAGTTATTCCAGTTCTCTAACAAGTAATTTGTAGCCCTCAGAAATATTGATCATATAATCACTTAGGACATTTTTGCTATTTGCTATACAAATTATAATTACATTTTTGGTGATCACCTTATTTCATTGAATTGGCATAAATGTTATAAAGACATACAACTATTTGAATGTTTCATCTTGTGTCTATGTGGTTTTCTTCTTTACTTATAGCTTTTAGTTATATGTTGAACCGAAAGGAAATTAGTTTTTAATATTCAATGTTATTATTTTGGTGATCACTTCCATATCTCAACCTCTCTTTACCTTTGTACCCTGTATTTGTTGTGGTCAAAAAAGCAATCACAATGATCTTGATGATGATACAAGCCCCTTCTAATTTAGCTAGACTGTTCTTTGATGAACAGGACCTTCAGGGATTAGGTAGAACCTGAAGCACTTGTGCTTAGACTTAGTTTTAAGACCTCAGGGTCCCCTGGTCTGTGGAAACTTAAGGACATCATTTTAATTCTATATAAACAAAAATATCTATCACAAGCATGAATTTTAATTTTCTAATGCTATTGTTTTTTTTACTTACCTGGAAGTAATTTTACATTCATTTAAAATATTTTGTTTTCAGAAGTTTTAGAGGAAGCTCTTGTGGGAAATGATACTGAAGGCCCACTATGTGAATTGCTTTTTTTCTTCCTCACTGCCATTTTTCAAGCAATAGCTGAAGAAGAAGAAGAAGTAGCCAAAGAACAAATAACTGATGCTGACACCAAAGGTCAGAGTTCAGCTTTATATTCCTGTTTGAATTAATATTAATTTGTTTTGAACTTAAAAATAAATTTCACAAAGACTTATAAAAATTCTCCATTCTAACAGATTCAGTTGTGGGTATGGCATAAGTTGTTAGATATTGATGTGTATTCCAAAGATTCAATTATTTTATATATGTAAGAACTGTTTTTATTGCAGCATAGTTTTGAAGAACTTAAAATTTTTTGTTCCCAGTTTTTTATCTTTTATTTCTTCAGCACTATGAGATATTTCTTCTAAGGGCTAGGAAGGTTATGATTCTTTTATTTACCCATTTTTCATTTAAAGATCCCTCTGAATAGACTCTTTTTTCCCCAATAACTTGATCAGTTAATTTATTACAATACTTTAGTATTTATGACTATAAACTTTTTGTTTTTTAGCAGAATGTATTGACAGTTATTGCTTAGGCAGTTTTTAATTTTGTTCAGTCTTTAGACTCTAGAGTAGTGTTCTCTTCCAATGTTTTTTTTTTTTATTGGAAGATTCTTATTTGGTGATAGGGATTTCACTTGAAAGATATTATCATGTCAATTCCAAGTTTACAATTAATACCTTAATATTTTTTTGCTGTTACTGTGGCATTTTAAAAGTTTGAGAATATGGGGTGGCTAGGTGGCGCAGTGAGAGTCGGCCCTGGAGTCAGGAGGACCTGAGTTCAAATCTGTCCTCAGACACTTAACACACACAAAAAAACCTAGCTTGTATGGCCTTGGGCAACTCACTTAATTCCAATTGCCCTCCAAAAAACGAAAAAAAAAATGTTTGAGAATATCTCATAAGAAAAATATCTTCTAATATTTCTATATATCTTCCACTATTCCCTCTCATTCTCCCCCATCACCCCAGTTAAAATCACATTTACAGAGAAATTTTTGAACCATGTAATGTATGTGCAGATGAAAATAATTGCCTATAAATGTGTTAATCACGAAGTGATATTCTTTATGAGCAGTGCTCAAGAATGAGATTTGTGTCAAAAGAAAAAATGACCACATCACCTGCATCACAAATTAAAATTGTGGTTAAATAAATTAATTTTCATTCTGAAGGAATTAAGTACGACTTAATTTGACAGAATTTGAAACTTTAGACCTCTAAGGCATTCTATACTTCAATAAATATAGAACCAAGGTTGGCAGATGCCCAGACTATCCTTGCATCCTCTTACCAAAGTCAAATATCTTGCAACCTGTGACTTAAATCCTAGTCATTGTTTCTTCAGGTATTCATTAAGAAATGACCTGTATAATTAAATAAGATAATAACATATATATTGTGTAATTAGTTTACATGTCATTCTATGTTTTTTTATAGTATAATTATATACACACAATTTATTATTGGCAAAGTATACATACACACATGGTAGGTAGGGATACCTACTTATCAAAAGGGAGATATTCTTTTTAAAGATAAGATGGAAAAGAGTAAAAGGAAAAAGTATAATGAGAAATAGAGAGAAGGAATGTTATGGGAAGAAACTTAAAATGCATAAAAACAAATTGTAGCAAGTATTTTTTCTTATATGCATTAAATTTTATTGTGAACCATAATAATGTCAGCTGTGTTGTAGTGCAGAGTTATCTGAGTCAAAAAAGGATTAGGGATTTGAATCTATATGGGATCTAGAATCCTAGAGATAAAAAGAATTGGTGGGGGGCTGAATCAAGATGGCGGAGTAGAAACAGCACCTCCACATGCCTCTGGCTTTCACCTTCCCCAATTCATGTAAAAGGGGACTCTGAACAAACTTTGGAGCTGCAGAACCCACAAAATGACACAGAGAAGCTAACCTCCTGCTGAGGGCAGGCGGGCAGGAAGTGGCCAGCAAGTGCTCTGGGAGCAGAGCCCAGCCCCACACTGAGGCTTTAAAACCCAGGGCGGGCCTGACCAGCCACTGGCTGGAGGGACTCCAGATCACCAGCAGTTGTGGCCATTTCCAGATTTATCAACACATAGATGCGAAGGACAAAGTGAGAAGTCACTGCAGTGTGGACTTGGGGACCCGGGAGAGTGTAGGCTTTTGCCCCAAGGGCGAGAAGCTGCTGATCGCCTCTGGGCAGCCGGCTCCACATTGCAGCTTCAGCTCCTGGCCTTCAGACTGTAGGGGGACCAAGCAACCAGTCTGAGGGGTAATAGTTCTAGCTTTAACCTGCTTGGCTCTGGATTGCAGTCTAGGGTGGAGGTCCTAGGGTGTGTGACCAGCTTGCCAGAATGTGTGGAGGCTTCACAGAGGGCACCCAACTAATACCTCCGGCAGCTGAGAAAACCCCAGCATTTGGGACGAAAGCTCCCCTGCCTGGTGGCAGAGTCCTACTGTGGCAAAAAGCCCAGGGGTCAAGGGACTAAGGGGCGACATGACCAGGCAAAGGAAGCAAAGCAAACAGAAGAATCCAATATTGGACTCCTATTTTGGGGACAAAAAGGAGTAAAGCATGGAACAGGAGAAAGATAGTGAAGCCCAGAAATCCTGCACCAAAAGCTTCAAAGGAAAATACGAGCTGGTTACAGGCCATAGAGGACCTTAAGAAGCAGATAAGAGAAGTGGAGGAAAAATTGGGAAGAGAAATGAAAATGATGTTAGAAAATTATGAAATGAGAGTCAACAGCCTGACTGAGGAAAATCACACCTTTAAAAACAGACTAACTGAAATGGCAAAAGAGGCCCAAAAAGGCAATGAGGAGAGGAATGCCTTAAAAAGCTGAATTTGCCAGATGGAAAAAGAATCTCAAAAGCTCAATGAGGAGAATCATTTCCTCAGATCTAGAATGGAGCAAAGGGAAGCTAGTGACTTTATGAGAAATCAGGATGATGTTAAACAGATCCAAACAAATGAAAGAAGAGAAGGCAATGTGAAATATCTCATGGGAACAACCACTGACCTGGAAAATAGATCCAGGAGAGATAGTCCTCCTTTTCAGGGGACTACCTGAAAGCGATGATCAAAGAAAGAACCTAAAAATCATCCTTCAAGAAATTCTCAAGGAAAATTGCCCTTATGTTTTAGAACCAGAAGGCAAAACATATGTTGAAAGAATCCACTGATCACCTCTGAAAAAGATCCCAAAAAGAAAACTCTAGGAATATTATAGCCAGGTTCTGGAATTCCCAGATGAAGGAGAAAATATTACAAGTAGCCAGGAAGAAACAATTTGAATATTGTACAAACACAATCAGGATAACACAGGATCTGGTAGCTTCTACACTGAGGGATCGAAGGGCCTGGAATATGATATTCCCGAGGGCAGAGGAGCTAGGATTAAAACCAAGAATCACCTACCCAGCAAAACTGAGTATCATGTTTCAGGGGAAAATATGGTCATTCAGTGGAATAGAGGACTTTCAAGCATTCTTGATGAAAAAACCAGAGTTGAATAGAAAATTTGACATTCAGATACAAGAAGCAAGAGACGTTTGAGAAGGTAAACAGGGAAAAGAAATCATAAGCCACTTATCAGAGTTGAACTATTAACATTCCTACATGGAAAAACAATAATTGTAGCTGATGAAACTTTTCTCAAGTATGAAAATAATTGAAGGGAATAGAACTATATATATGTCTATATCGGACGGTATACAGGTGTATGAATACATATGTGAATATGTGTATATATGCTTACAGGTATACATAGAGGACACAGGACCAATTTAATAGGAAGGGATGATATTTAAAAGGTGAAATTAAGAGGTGAGAGAGGAATATAATGAGAGATGGAGAGAGACACAATGGGGTAAATTATCATATAGACGAAGCGAGGGAAAATGGTTACAATGGAGGGGAAGAATAGGAAGGCAAAAATGGAATGGGTTAACCTTATTCTCACTGAATTTGGCTCGGGGAGGGGATGAAATACACACTAAATAGGGTATCTCACCCTACAGGAGAGTAGGTGGAAGGGGATGAGGGGGGGTATAATGGAAGGGAGGGCAGGCTGGGGGGGAGAGAGTTTGGAATCACTTTCTTCTGAAAAGGTACAGGATCAAAGTAGAGAATAGAACAAGTGGGTGGTGGGATAGGAAGGAGGGAAATATAGTGAGTCTTTTACAATATATCTACTATGTTAATTTTTTGCATTAGCTGCCCATGTACAACCTATACTGAACTGCTTATCTTCCCAGTAAGGGTAGGTGACAAAGGAGGAAGGGAATGAATCAAGAATTCAAAGTTTTAAAATCAAATGTTTAAAATTATATATATACATACTATTTTTAATACTCTTTTACATGTAATTGGGAATACAGGCACTGGGGCATAGCGATCCACCATGCCCTACTAGAAAAGTCTAAGGGAGTATGGGAGAGAGCAGATTGGAGGAGGGGATATCCTGTGGGATTGCTATTTTGGGGTGGTAGATAGGGGAGAAAATTTGCAACTCAAAATCTGGCGGAAATTAATGATGTAAACCAGAAGTTAATAAAGCATTTGAAAAATAAAAGAAAAAGAATGGAAAAAGGAATGCACTGGAAGGGAAAGGAAGGTTTAAAAAACATTACCTAACACAATCAGTACACAAGAAGGGAGAAGCAGCTGGTTGAACTTCACTTTCAACTGGTCAAAAGAAGAATACACAGATAGTTGGGCACAGAAATACATTTGACTCAACAGGGAAAGAAGAGGGAAAGGTAAAAATGGGAGTATGGGGAATTAGAAGGTAGATTAAGGGAGGGATCAGTCCTAAGCAAAAAAAATTCTAAGAATGTTTAAAAAATACTTATAGCTGTTTATGAGGTGGCAAAATATATGAATCTAAGGGGGTGTCCCTAAATTGGGGAATGGCTGAACCAAGTTATGGGGTGTGGGGAGAGACAGAGAGGGAAAGGGGAGGAGGGAATATTATTGGGCTGAACCCTTAGTGTAATAACTAGCCACAATTCCAGAGGATTAATGATGAAACATTCTCTCCATCTCCTAATGGAAGTAAAGGATGCAGAATACAGAATGAGACAAATTGTTTTGGACATAGCCAATGTGGAAATTTGCTTTGATTCATTAATGCATCTTTGTATAGTTTTGTTTTTCTTGTGTTCTCAATTGGAGGTAGAAGATTGGAATGAGAAGGTGAAAAGGTGAATCTTGGATGAGACTAAAAACAAATAAAATATTCTAAAAAGAAAAACAAAAGGATTTGTGAAAGGAAATAATCAGCAAATACATATAAGGCATCTTCACTTAGAATGGGATACAAAGGTAGAAATTAAATAGATCCCTGTCCTCAAGGGGATATATATAAAATAAATATTTTCCCTTATATACATTAGAAGAAAATATTTGTATAGTTCTTCTATGGGTAATAATTATTCTTGAGCCAATATTTTTCGTAAAAATAGTCTTTGAAAAGCTTTTCGTTTCACCTTTTCCCAATTTATCTCTAAAAAGAATATTTTACTTTTGATAAGTAGAAGGCATGTGTGTACATTCATCTGTGTGTTTGTGTGTGTATATATGCATATTCATATGCAACATATACACAGTACTTGTAATTTTATAAGTGATTACATAATTTCCAAGTTGTACCTCCAGTTCATTTCTCTAGGGCCTTTTGTTTGCCGTGCAAGAGGATATTATAAGGTATGTATTTTCACTACAGAAAGTATTCTGAAAAAAATAAAAGTGTGATAATCAGTTGGCAAAAAATATAACCAAACTTATGAAAATTAATAAATAGATTCCATATATGAGTATTTAGAACTATTAGAAATTTTATATTACCAATGTAATTCAAAAGTATATTTGGCTAGGGGGGAGTGAGGAGCGAGCAGCAGAGCAAGTGTGTGTGTGTTTGTACATATATGTCTTATAGGTAATTTGCTTTTTCACTTTTCCCATATCATACACTTGTTTGTGCTTAAAATATATTCTTTGAAGCATTTGATGTTTAACGTGTTGTCATCATTAGTTTAGGTTGAATTTAGATAGCTTGCAAAAGTTAGGAATAGAAACATACAATTGTCAACCTGGACTGTATCTCAAATACCATTTAATCCAAACCTTTTTTATTTTATAGATGAGGAAACTAGAGCCCAAGGAAGTTATGTGAATTGCCCAAAGTCACATCAACTAGCTACTGGCAGAGCCAGGAATAAAGCCTAGGCCTTTTGACTTCAATCTTATTTTCTTTCCATTCCACTATGATGCACCAATAGCTGTTTGATTTGTTTTGTTTTTGATTGAAACATGAAATTTCTGTTTCTTATCATTCTTTGGTTTTAAGATAGGCTCCAAACTGATTTACCTCCATTTGCTTCTTGGATTGAAAGATTTTTGAGACTTGGAAGAAATTTTTTTTTTAAGTGGAAAATTTAGTGAATTTTCCTGAGCATTAGACAGCTGTGAATTTTGACTATTTCTAACCTATAGGATTGTGAATACAGTATTTGGAAATATTATATTTGGAACTGTGTGGGCTAATATGTTATGATTGGATAGTGTGAAAGGGCTGGCCATATTTCTGTCAGCCCTCTGGAGAACTATCCACAAGTGATGAGCTATCATTGTTTGAGACTGATGAAATTTTCCTAGAAATGGCAAGTGTTTTTAAAGTGTTTTTAGGTCTTCTTAAGTAACAACTTATGTTTGGTTTCTAAAAATTATAGCATTAAACCTTGACATGAGTTAACTTTAAAAATCTTTGTAAAAGAGTTATCTGAATTGTTTGATTTTAATTTTTGAAGTAACCTTTCCAAAGACCAAATTCTAAGTCAAGAAAACAAAGTATTGTGAAGTATGATTTATTTAAATAATTTTCAAAGCACATTGCAACTTTTATGTAAATGTGTATGTGCATCTATTGTGAATATCCTAACAATTGCCTTTTTTACATAAACTAGTAAGGAAAATTTAGTGAATACTGCACGATTTAGGATACATCATTTTTAGATGGCATGTAGGCAGAATGAATAGTGATAAGTTCTTCTTGTACTTAGTGTTGATTCTGTTGAGGCTTATGAATGCTAAGTTGTCTCTTCAATCTTTTTAAAAGGGCTGCTTTCCTACCCAATATGCAAACTTTGATTTGTACTAGAATAAAGTATTTATTTCCTTAAAGATTTAACAGAGGCTTTGGATGAAGATGCAGACCCCACAAAATCTGCACTGTCTGCAGTTGCAACTTTGGCAGCTGCATGGCCACAGTTACACCAGGGTATGTGTGGGTTTAATTTTTTTTATTTAATTTTTAATTTTTATTTTTATAAAAAGGCAAATTTTTCATTACTAAATATCTTTAATAGTTTATATTTTAAATAACTTTATTTTATTTTTTTTAACAACTATAGGCTGCAGTTTGAAAAGCTTGGATCTTGATAGCTGCACTCTTTCTGAAATCCTCAGACTTCACATCCTAGCATCAGGTGCTGATGTTACATCAGCAAATGCAAAATATCGTTATCAGAAACGAGGAGGATTTGATGCTACAGATGATGCTTGTATGGAACTTCGTTTAAGTAATCCTAGTCTATTGAAGAAACTTTCAAGTACTTCAGTATATGATTTGTTACCAGGTAAAGGAGAAAAGAGAGAAAAAGCCTTTGTCACCCCCATTCTTCTTAACCATTCTGCTTCTCTACCATAAAAAGGCTAAGAATTTAAAACCATTTGACTATAAATTGTTCCTTACATGCAAACAATAGAAAAAATACTATTATTATAGTTGTTTATAATTTTATTTTTATCCCTCCCTTTGTTTCGTTCTAAATTTGAATGGTATTAAATTGTACAACTTCTCTTTAACAAACATTTCTTAAGTGTCTACTATGTGCAGTGTATTGTGTTAGAGGATTCTAAAGATTTTAAAAAGCCATCCCTACTTTCTCTTTTTTTGTTTTTAAATCCCTGACTCTTGCTTACACTGGACCCCTAGTCATCTCTTCATGTCCTACAACACAGACAGGAGGAACTGGCATATTCTTTTTCTTTTTTTTTTTTTGCTTTTTTGGAGGGCAGTTGGGCTTAAGTGACTTGCCCAAGGTCACATGACTAATAAGTGTTAAGAGTCTGAGTCCTGATTTGAACTCAGGTCTTCCTGACTCCAGGGCCAGTGTTCTATTCACTGTGCTACCTAGTGCATCGCCCCTCCCCCCGCCCCCCATCCCTACTTTCAAGGAGCTTATACCTAGTACAAGATGGTACAACATATGGTACAAGTGTTGTTGTTGTTTGTCCTTCATTCTTGAAAAGGACCATGACATCAGGAACGTGATGCCATGACTTGCAAGTGAATTGGATTTAAGTGAGGGAGGGCTGTGCAAAGTCACAAGCCTTAGTCTCTCCTCCAGAGCCATCTGAGACTAATAGCAATATATAGATCAGGATTACTGCAGATGGCCCCAGATACAGTGGGGGACCTTGGCCTTTTTAAGTTAAGGTCTTTCCCAGGTCTCACTTTGACTGAGACAACACCATTTCATGATTAAGGCTAAGCAAAGAATGGCCTTTTTCATGTGGTCAAAAATTTAAAAAATCAATCTGGGAGGGGAAGACCCTCAGGGTTTCTGGCCAGAATGGAAACAATTGCTATTTACACTCAGTCTGTCTGGACAGCTCCTCAGTTTCCTTTGTGGGTTCATATATCAAGTCCTACTTCCTGTTTTGGGGCATGCCCTGGAGCTCTGTCCTGGTTCCTCTCCTTTTTCTCTATGGCTCATAATTCCCTTGGGTTCAATTTCTTTCTCTTTGTAGAAGACTCCCAAATCTACACATTTAGCACTCATTTATCTCCTGAATTCTAGCTCTACAACTGCTCATATGTCACATAGGTGTCTCAAATTCAGTATGTTCAAGATAGAGCTCATTAACTTTCCCCTTAAGCCTACTCCTTTTCTTGACTAATCTGTATTTGTGAAGGGTGCAACTAACTTTCTGATCACCTGAATTCAAAATCTGTTGTTATCCTTGACTGTTCCTGTTTCTGACTCCCTATTTCCTGTCAATTCCCAAGTCTTAGCAGTGCTACCTCCATAACATCTCTTCTACCTGTCCCCTTCTTTCACATAGCCAGAGGTCAGACCTCTATTAATATCTGCATTAATGTGAGGACAGAACCAGACTACCTATCTAGTGCTTCTCTCTCCCCTCCTCCAACCAACTATGCCAGTTTTATATATGTAGTTTTTGTGTTTTCAACTAGATAATTCTTACTAATCAGGAGTCATGTCTTTATTTTTAATTTTAAATATTTTAATGTATTGCAAGATACCCAGATACTCAAATACTTATAGAATAAATGTACTAATGAGACATTTTTAATGGTCAGTCCCTAACCACACTTTCCATTAAATGTTAAAATAAAAGGAAAGATTTTAAGATATCTCTTTATTATAATCAGTGGTAACAAAGTATCTTAACCTGAAAGACCAATGTATCAAGGAGTTGTAATTATAGATTTGGGAGACTTTTAAAATGAAAAACACAAATATATAGTATTAATGTGTAGATAGTTTACTCTTTTAAGTAAAAAAAGTTCAAATTGGACATATACTTAGATCTTTTATCCACAGAGAGGTGTGGTACATCACTGTGTTAACTAGCAATAGGGGCTGACTGAAGAGATTGCCCAGTCTGCTATCAATCAATGCCTTATTTGACAAGATAGATATAGGGAGTATACATATGTCTAAAGTCTAGGGTACCCATAATGAGGAGTCTAGGATGCATATAATGAGGTAGGGTGTTGGTATAGATAGTCCGGTGGATACTGAATGTCTTTATGAGCAATAGAAAGCCAGTTCAAAGTAATTCCTACAGGTGCGATTCATTACTATACCAGAGAGAGAGAGAGAGAGAGAGAGAGAGTGTTTTGCTGGGGCCTACTCATGAGCAATTGCTAGGCATAGACTCCTTGGGCTGGAGAGAAACTGCCAATCGTGTTTTGAGATGAGAGAGAAATATAGTCTTGGAATCAGGGCCTGAATGAGAGGGTAGGATGGTTTCCATTAAGAAAAACAGTGAAGTCAGGAGACATTTGGATTGAGGAGTTAAGATAAGTCTGGTTTCCGATAAGATATTGGAGTGTTGGTAAGAGCATCAAGGCAAAGCTGTCCTGTAACAGGCATTTTTCACATGTAGGTGGAGAGGAGGAGTTCTTATGTCATGGACCCTTTTAATGGGTATGATGAATACTGTGAATAGAATAATGTAGTTTTTTAAAAATTTGTAATTGAAGTGATTGCTGAATTTCAACTAGAGTTTAGGGAAAATATATGTAATTTTTCTCTCCATCTAAGGTCACCCTGAAATGGACTTGGAGAACAAGTTTGGGCTAAAACTTTTAGGAAAGATCCTTACTTAAATGGATAGTTGAAGCTTTGGAATAAATAAAATTAGGGATAGAAGTTGATAGGGTAGTAAAGAAGAGCAAGTATAGGTTTTATATTTAGGTTTTAGTAAAACCTAAGGAAGAGTTTCAATAGAGACATAATAAATAGCATCAGGGATAAGGCAGTTTGGTGTAATGGAGCATTAAAAGTCAAAAGGACAAGCTTGAGACCCAGTTCTGATATTTGCTAGACAAGATACTTTATCTCTTCAGGCTGTTTTTCTTCATTTGTAAGATGGAACTGTTAGTTTGCACGTACTACCTTACCTCAAAACACAATGTGAAGAAAATACTTCATAAACTTTTAGGTTGCTGGGTCTAACATATACCTGCTTTGTGAGTTAAGTTGTATATAAATGTGAAAATTAGTATACATTAATGAATAGCTACTTTGCAGACAGTAAGATCTGGGTTCAAGTACATTCTTTAAAATATGGAGACTATATGACCGTGGGCAAATCATTTTAATCTCTCAAAGTGCTACTCTCAGTTTCACAGGGAACTCTATAAGATACAGGTTGTGCAACTGTTGCCAATTCTACATCAATTAATGGGAGTCTTTTCACCAAGAATTTCCTGCTTCCTTGATGAAATCATTATCTTCTTCCCTCCACACTTTCCCCAACCCCCAAAGTGAGTTATTTAAGGTAGTAGTGAATGCTGTGATAGAGTGATTTAAAATTTAAGATGGCTTATTTTCTACATTTATTTGCTGTCAAAAGCCATGTTTCAATTTAGTCTAAAGTTGAGTCCTGTCTTTTGGGTAAATAACCTAAAAATTAATAAAGGGTGAATGATTCTGCATTAACCATAAAAACTGTGAATAAGACTTTTGTTGATGTATTTTAAAATTTATTCATTTATTACATCTAGGTGCCATTTAAGGTAATGTCTATATTGAGTCTTTTTTTTTCTTTTAGATGTACTGTTTGACATATTTAAGACAGCTTTTTCTTTTTATTAGACATTTTTGCATTAGATCACAGGAACTAGGGATTTGACATGCTCCTATTATGTATCATTTAGAAGTCATATTCATGATTTTTAACAGGTGAGAAGATGAAGATACTTCATGCTCTGTGTGGGAAACTACTGACCCTTGTCTCCACTAGGGATTTTATTGAAGACTATGTAGACATATTAAGACAGGCCAAGCAGGAGTTCCGGGAGCTCAAGGCAGAGCAACATCGAAAAGAGAGGGAAGAAGCAGCAGCCAGGTCTGAATCAGATAAAGTTACCAGAGATATATGATTGTAATTTAGTATTCCAATAGAATATGTTGGCTCATTTGTGGCAGATGCTTTTCTTTGCCCTTGTTCTTTATGTTCCTACTTTACACATGGGTTAGTGTGATATATGGGGGAGAACCCTGGGCTTTAGGGACAGAAGACCCGTATTTCAGTCATAGGTCTGGTACTTTTGTGACTTTGTGCATATCTTAGTTCCTTCATTTGCAAAGTGGGAATAAAACACTGTCCACCTCAGAATTATAAATCTTAAAATGCTATATAAATATAAATTAAAATCTTGGTCGATGATAGAAGAATTTTATGAATGTTGTTTTCCTGCTCTTAGGAGCTGGAATTGACAATCCACTGCTAAAAATCGTATCTTCTATGCCCTTGTAATTAAGGAAAAGATTCAGATAGTACTTGTGATACTCTTACATGCTTTAAATAAGCTGAAGCATCTTATCTTCATGATTAGGATTCGTAAAAGGAAGGAAGAGAAACTTAAAGAACAAGAACAAAAGATGAAAGAAAAAGAAGAAAAACTTAAGGAAGAAGAACAAAGAAATCCTACAGCAGAAGTATCTACTGGGTATGACTTTTAGTTAATAACCTATTTAGTAATGTTTTTTAAGTCCTCAAGTGTTATGGAAATTAAATGTTACAAAACACCTTATGATTTCTAAAGTTTTCCTGTAATTTAGAAAACCAGTTTTAGTACAATGATCTTATAATATCTGTCAGATACTGAATTTAAGTATGAGAAGCTAATATCAAATTATAAGCTGTGTTGCAAAAATTTGTATATAAATTTATGCTTGCAGCTCTTACACATTTTTCCATGGAAATCATTATTACTGATAAAAATGTATTTAATCCATAATGTAGATGAAATACAATAATAATATATAATACTGTATCTTTAGAGTCCTAAATAAACCTTACCCCAGCCAAGAATAAATAACTAACGAGATGGATAATTCCTAGTTGGGAATTCAACTGCCTATAATTTTGAGTTTCCATGAAATTTATTGCATGGACATGTCTTTTTTCATTTTAGCAAATAAAGTAATAATTTTTGGTTGATTATATTTTTAATAGCCTTTATTTTTATATTTCATTTTTTATTCCTCCCCATTGAGCCATTCCTTAAAGCGCTAGATTTGGAGTCAGAAAGACCTGAGTTTTGAATCCTGCCGCAGATACTATGTATCCCTGGTCAAGTTACTTAACTAACTATTTATTGTTACTATTTATTATCCTCATTTTCCTCAAATGTAAAATGAGGATAATAAAACCTCTTAGAGTTTGTTGTGAGGATCAAATAAAATTATACAGCAAACTTTAAAGTGCTATATAAATCTTAGCTATTCCAACAAAAGGGGTAAGATTCAAATTAAAGTACTGTATAAATGTTAGCTATTCTTACAGAAGAAAAAAAGCAAGTTCTGCTAAACTAAACACCATACTGACAATTTATGACAGTTTATGCAATATTCCACTTCCTTAACTCACCATTTCTATGATTAAAAGTCAAAGAAAAATTACACTTTCTCAGGGACAAATATATTTATTATTGTTATAATTTAGTTATTTTTTTTTTTGGAGGGGGGAAGACAGGGCAATTGGGGTGAGTTGCCCAAGGTCACACAGCTGGTAAGTGTGTCAAGTGTCTGGGGCCAGATTTGAACTCAAGTCCTCCTGACTCCAGGGCTAGTGCTCTATTCATTGCACCACCTAGCTGCCCCAATTGAGTTATTTTTTATAGTTTACACCCAGTTTTGTTTTGTAATTTTCTCCATATATATATATATATACGTATACATAGATAATATACATTACTGTAGTCATTGTGTATGTTTTCACTGTCAATTTCATATAAGACACCTGGGTGATTTGTAATGCTATGTTAGAAAGATAGAACCATGGAATTTGGAATTATGGAACTGAGGAAATTTTCAAGTTTCTAGAAGTGGAAATAAAATGCCCTATGAGCAGTTACTATGCTTATCATATTGTATAGCTGTTTAGTGAATTTAATAATTTATTATTAAGGGAAGAAGAACGAGAAGATATTGATACTAGCACTGAAAGCAAAGAAATTGAACGGAAAGAACAGGATCAGGATACAGCCACAGAGGATGAAGAAGATTTGGTATTGCATAAAAGAAGAAGAGGTAATTACTATATCTTTTGCTTTCTTTTTAAAGTTAATTTTAAAATGAAACTTTAAAAAGAGCAGCTATGTAATATAGTGGGTATTGAGCCCCAGCCTCAAAGCCCAGAAGCTCTAGGTTCATTCCTACCTTTGACACATACTTTCAGATCACTTAAAAGTGCTCGTTAGCTCCCTAAATCTGTAAATTACAGAGAAGGTGCTAATCTACACTGGTATAGGAAGTTTCCTCACTAATGTTTCCTATAAAATTAGTTTCCTATAACAATGAAATCACAAGACCAGTCCCTATCTTTATCTTCTTAATTATAAAAATTATCAAATGTTTATCCAGTTCTCAATAATAATCAATAAAATGCTATTAATCCGTTTTATTCATAAAATGGAAGAGGTACCACAGGATCATAGAAAGGAAAGATTGTTGTCACAAATGAGAAGAAAATGGAGCCTGTAAGCCACTAAACTTCAATTTCTGCAAGTGACAATTTCAAATAAGTCAATATGGTTTCATCAAGAAATCATGCCAGACTAACTTCATTTTATTTTGATAGGTTAACTATGCTGGTAGATTAGTAATACTGTAAATAAAAGTTTATGCAGATTTTTTTGTCATTTAAAAAAAATTTTATATTCTTGTAGACAAAATGAATTGATATATGAGCTACATGATAGTATAATTAGTTGGATATAGTTAATTGAATTTTGAAACTGGTAGAATAAACCCGAATCTAGAGTAGTCATTAATGATTAAATACTGTCTTGAAAAAAGTTTTATAGTAGAGTACCCTTGAGATCTGTACTTGGCCTTACACTGCCTAACATTTCTTTAAATGACTTGAATAGAGATATAAAGAGCTTGCTTACTAAATTTGCAGCTGATGCAAAACTGGAAGTGTTAGATAATCTGTTGGATGACAGAATCAAGATATTAAAAAATCTTAATAGGCTAAAACATTGGACTGGTTGTAATAAAAGGAAATTTAAGCTATTGTCAGAATCAGCTTCAAAGTACAAGATGGGGAAGGCATATCTAGACAGCAGTTCACATAAAGAAGGTCTTGGTGTTTTAATGGACTTCTTGTTCAAAATTAGAAAATTGTGAGCTATGAAAACTGAGAAAAGCTCATGTAAACATAGTTTACATTGAGAGGCTATTAGTGTCCTGGAATAGGGAGGTGATAGATAGCCCTCCTGTATTCTACTCAGCTTAAGTGTAGATTATGGTTTTCAGTTCTGGGCACCAAGTTTTAGAAAATATGTTAATAAGATGGAAACTGACCAGAAGAGAACACTTACTCTGCCTGACCCCAGAAGGCTTGATGATAAGACAAAAGTAGAATGAGGAAAACCTTGGGTAATGGGTTCCTTCTGTCTAAAGGTCTTCAAAGAACACTGAGGTTTGTTGTAGAGCAGAATCTTGTTTCAGGTATGGTTTGAACTGGGTAGTTTCTGAGGTCCTTTCCCACTCTATGATTGTGTGAACATAACTGAAAGAACATATTATATTCCCTGTAATTTCTTTCCTTTATTTTGGCACTTTTACTTAGAATGGTTAGATGTTAAATTACATTTATTTTACCTTCAGGGAAAAAAATTATACTAATGTCAGTGATTTGACTGAGACAGTATCTTAAAGATTGTGGTGCCAAAGCAATAATTTCTTTATGATAAAATTGAATAATGTTTTATAGCAGTCACCTTTAGACAGTCAGTGGGACATATTGGGTTTGCATTTGTTAGTGAAACAATTGGAAATTTTAACATTAAAAGTAACACTAAAGATTCCTTAATCCATATTGGAAACTTTTAAATTCTTCCTTGGTAAAAGGATTAAATATTGAACATAAAAGTAGAGTGACTGACTTGGTTCTGTTTGGGGGAAAGGAGGAGTGAAGAAGAGTGTTATTTAGATTAGAAAGTGTAATAAATACACAATGTTTTCTTTGTTTCAGATCTATGTAATTTCATATCTATTTTCTTACTTTTATAATTGGGTGTCTTTAAACTGTTATGCTCTGCATTGGTGTAGGATGTCCCTTTACTATTTGAGAACACCAGATTCATGACCGTGATTTCCCTCCCAGGGTTGTTGGGACCTCCAGTGAGACAAGTGATGAAAAAAATAAAACTATGTAAAACATAAAAAAGTTGTGTGAAAACCTGTTTTATTATGATAATTCTAGTGAAAATTGTAAATATGGGATTAACTGTCCTTCTATTTGTAGGAAAAAGAGGGCAAAATGGATTTAAAGAATTCTTAAGTCAAGAAGATTCTGGTTATTCAAAGACCGAACCACTTACTGCTGATGAAGAAGAAACTCTAAAACAGGAACAACAAAAAAAGGAGAAAGATCTTTTAGAAAAAATTCAAAGTGCCACAGCCTGTACAAATATTTTCCCCTTAGGTCGTGATCGCATGTATAGGCGTTATTGGATTTTTCCTTCTGTTCCTGGATTGTTTATAGAAGAGGATTATTCTGGTCTCACTGAAGATATGTTGTTGCCTAAATCATCATCATTTCAAAATAATGTACAGTCTATAGTGACAGGTGAACTTCAAGAATCAACTAAAACTGCGGAATCTTTTAAGTCTGAATCTACCTCCCACATTGACTCTACGGAGCTACCAAGGCCAGTGCATAAGCCAAATCGGTGGTGTTTTTATAGTTCTAGGGAGCAACTAGACCAACTAATTGAGGCTCTTAATTCTCGAGGATATAGAGAGAGTGCCTTAAAAGAAACTCTTCTACAAGAAAAAAGTAGAATATGTGAACAACTGGCCAATTTTTCTGAAGAAAAATATCATATTCCAGGTAAAGTTGTATTAAAGGTACTTTATTTTTTATTACTAGTTTTTAAAAATTGCTATCATGTTTAGTTCTTGGCCATATTTTTTAATCATGTTTTTAAAAATTTTATTAATGCATGTACCACAGTCATTTCCCCTTAATACCTTCTGTTGAACTTGTCCTTGTAACAAAAGCATTTATGTAAAAACCACCTGATAAGACAACTGGTAGTCATATGCCACATACCACAACCATAGTTCCCTTCTTCCCTGCTAAATTGGAGGTAGGTTTTAATGTTCTTTAATGTGTGTGCTGTTTTTCTGTGGTGCTTTCTTCCCTCTGCATATTATTTCTGTTTTATTCTGCATGCTTCGTGCCATCTTTCAAGGCAGTGGTATCAAATGCAAATAGAAATGCAGGGATATATTGACCATATAAATATCATTTATGTTTTATCCATATAAATATCATTTATGTTTTATTGCATTTTTATTTATTTTGTTAAATATCCTCAACTACATTTTCATCTGGTTTGGGTCATGCTCAGGGGACATGTGGACCATATGATTGACACTGTTTTAGAGGATTAGTTTTGAAGAAGCTCTTTTCATCAGCTTTTCTGCATGTGAATTTTTCTAACTTAATTATTTTTTGAAATTTATTTGAAGAATTTTCATTTAAGATGGCAGTGTGAAAGTTCATAAGAGAATCCTAGCTTAGCAAATATCTGGAAAGGACCCATTAAAGACCTATGATAAAGAAAACTAAAAGGAAACATTCATAACTTTATTTATCCAGTTAAGAACATTAAAAGTCTTCTGCTAGCAGGGAGAAATGCCTCAATAAGGAAGCCCTTGTACACTCCACCAGACATATACTTAACCAACTAATACTCTGAATAAGGGAATATTAAGCCGACAGTAATCAGGCACTTGAAGGTTGATGCTGGCCCCAACCTGTCAGAACAGAAGTCAAGAACAGAACCAGATGTCATTGTCATTGTGCAGAATGACAGGGCCTGGCATGGGGGAATGCAGAGAACATAACAGAAGACATAGAGTGTGTTGTCCTAGCAAGCCAACGTCACTGAATCAAATAGTGGGGGTGGGGGGTGGGGGGGGTAAAGTATAAGAAGACCAGAAAAGTGAGAGGGTTCTGGCTTATGAAGGATTTTGAAGACCAAAGGGGGATTTTGCATTTTATCCTAGAATCATAGGGAGCCACTAGATTTATTGATTGGGAAGAAGGGTCAGGGGCGGGAAGTTATGGAATGACATGGTCAGACCTGTTTTCACAAAAAACATTTTTGTGACTGAGTGGTAGATAGTTTGGAGTAGGGAGAAACTTGAGGAAGGCTGACCTTCCAGAAGGTTGTTATAATAGGCTAGAGATGATGAGGACCTTCACCAGAATAGTGGCAGTATTAGAGGACAGAAGGCTGTATTCAAGAGATGTTGCAAAGGTGAAATTGACAGGCCTTGGCAACAAATTGGACAGTGAGGGGGACATTCAGGAAGAGGAGAAATAGTAAAGAATCCAAGAATAAGACTTCTAGTTTCTGAACCTGAGGAACTGAGAGAATGATGTTGCCCTCTATAGTAATGGGGGAAGGTAGGAGATGGGTGGGGTTTAGGGGGGAAATAATAAGTTCAGTTTTGGACATGTTGAATTTAAGGTGATTACTGGATATTCAGTTTAAGAGGCCTGAAAGACATTTGGAGATGTAGGATTCAGGTCAGCAGAGGTTGGGACAGGTAGAATTGAGAATCATAAACGTAGGGATGGTAATTGAATCTACTGGAACTGATGAGATCACCAAATGAAATAGTATAGAGATAAAGTGAAGAGGGCTGAGGACAAAACCTTGAGAGGCACGTGTGATTAGAGGGCATTATCTGGATGAGGAGGTTGCAAAGGAATGGTCAGATAGGTAGGAGGAGAACCAGAAGAGTTGATTTCCTGAAAACCTTGACAAGAGTGGGTGATCAATAGCATCAAAAGACTGCAGAGAAGGGCACAAGTAAGAAGGGGACACTTTGGAGAGACCAGTTTCAGTGGAATGCTAAGGTTAAAAGTTGGGGTTAAGGGAAAAGTGAGAAGAGAGAAAGTGGAGGCACATATTGTAGATGCTCTTCTCAAAGATTTTAGGTACAAAGAACAGAAGAGATCTAGGATGTTAAGGGATGAAAGGATCAAGTGAAGTTTTTTGTGTTTTTTTAGAATAAAGGAGACATGGGCATATTTGTAGTCAGTAGAGAACAAACCAGTAAATAAGGAGAGACTGAAAGTAGGAATGATGGGGCAGTCTGTTGGAGGAGATGGGATCTCTTGAATAGGTAGACTGTTAGCCCTCATCATGTGAGATAGGGATGAAGGAAGAGATTATAGCAGAAGGCATCTGAGTGATGGGAAGTAGAAGAAGAGAGGGAAGCTCATGGATAGCGATCTCAATTTTTCTGTAAATATGAGAAGAGGTTCTCACCTGAGAAGGTGGACGGGTAGGAACCATGGGAGCTTTGAGGTTGGAAAAAAAGTTTTGGGAAAAGTCACTGTGGAAAGTGGGATAGTGAGTTGAAAAAACGTTCAAATCTGGTGCCAGACACTTATTAACTGTGTGACCTTTGGCAAGTCACTTAACCCTATTCTCCTCATCTGTAAAATGAGCTAGAGAAGGAAATGGCAAATCATTCCAGTATCGTTGCCAAGAAAATGCCAGATGGTGTCATAAAAACATGACTGAACAACAACAAAGGAAGGTATAATATGATTGCCTAGCAACAGCAAGGGTTCAGTTATAGTGGACCTAGTCGGAATGATTTTGGTGTTTTTTTTTTTCTACATTCAGCACATGAAGAGTGAAGGTAGTGAATAGTGGGAATGATCCAAGCCTGAGGCTTGGTATAATGTATAATCAGTGATATGATCAGGAGCTAGGGATTCAACAGAGGAGGGCAGTGTAGAGTTGAGTTAGTTCACCAAGGAGTTGAGATAGGGAATAGTGCAAGGGAGATGTCCTGGAGAGAACTGAGTGGTCAGGGGATTGGAAGTCAAGGTGCAGATGAAGTACAGTTTTGTACAGGAAGGCAGAAGGAGAGGTGAAAAGTCAATAGGTTATGGTCAGATAAGGGATTTTGATATTTTTTAATGTAGAGGTAATAGATTTGAAGGGGATTGCAATATTAAGAGTATGATCATCTTTGTGGTGTAAGTGGGGTAGAAAACTAGTAGCTTCATGGGAATTGGAGTAGGTTCGGGTATTTGAAAAAGTTAATATTTATGTTGAAGTCTTTTAGTATGAGGGCAGGCATCTCAGTGAAAAGAAAAATTTTGAGCCATTCATTGAGGAAAGAGTTGGAATGACTAGGTGATTTATAAACAACAGCTACCAGGATTTTTGATTAGGTAGCAAATATGAATAGCATTACTTTAAAGGAGGAGAAATTACTGAATAATGGAGGTAAGGGGAGAACCTGGATATGGCACTAAGGAGCAAGCAGTATTCCAACTCCTTGTCCTCTACCAGTGAGCCAAAGAGAAAAGACTAAAGGTGTGATTAGCACTGGAAAGGATGCCCCCCAAGGCTGTGTCATCTGGATAAAGGGCCAGGTTTCAGCAATAGCTAGTGGGATAGAAGGAATGATAGTGGAAAAGATATATAGAATAAAAGTTTGTTGCCTATGGTTGCACAGCAACTTCAGAATGTGTAAAAAAAAAAGAAAAGGCTTAGCCACAAGGACAAGAAAATTGCCTGGAAGAAACAAAGCAAGAAAAATTAAAGTAAAATCTCCATTGGGTAGGAAAAAACTGAACAATTCCTAAATAGATTATAAGAAACTATAAGAAAGTTAGAATGGAGCCATTAAAACTCAACGACTCTAATGGATACATAAGAGAAAAAATAGAAGAATATTAAGACATCTGCTTATCTGGATTTTGCACTGTCTTGGAAAATAGATGTAGAGATCATTTAAGAGAAAGAAAGAGAAGGGAAGGAAGGATGGACTAATATACTACATTTCAAGAAATCATAAAAGAAAACTGCCCAGAACTATTCAAACCAGAAATTAAAGTTAAAATAACAATTCACCTCCTAAAAGAAACATTAGAATGAAAACACCCCAAAAGCAAAAGTTCCAAGTAAAGTATTGTAGCCTGCCAGAGAAAGGTGTTTAAGTATTGGAATATGAAGTTCTAGAACACAAAATATCAAGATTTATAACCAATAATAACCCCCACAAAACTGAGTATGATCCTTTAAGAGAAAAATATGAACCTTTAGGAGAAAATAACTTTTAGTTATTTATCATGAAAAAACCAGAGGTAAGCAGATCTTTGAAATGTAGACACTGGAATTAAGGGAACCTAGGTAAATACATTTGAGCAATTAGAAGGGGCCAAAGGGTGATAAAGTGCTTATATTCTAATGAGGGAGAAGAGACTAGTCAGAATCCTAAAGGTATCAAGGGTGACAGGGAAAGACAAGCATACATTTATCTTATTTTGTTATGTTTTGAGGGGAAGGGGCTTTACATAAGTAAAGCAAAGGAGTATACTAGGGAAAAAATAGAAAAGAATGAATAACTTTCATGTAAATGGAATTAGGCAAAAAGAGTGAAGGAGTAGCAGAGGAACTAATCATCTAAATTTCAAGTCAAATCAGTAAACATTTATTAATGTGCCAGGCAGTGTGCCAAGTTCTCTGGTGGGATTTTAGCTGGGACTTGGAGGAAGCCAAAGAGGTCAGGAGACAGAGAATGAGGAGGGAGAGAATTCAATTTGTGGGGCACAGTCAGTGAAAATGTCTTGGGGGCAGCTGCGTGGCTCAGTGAATAGAGCTCTGGCCCTGGAGTCAGGAGGACCTGAGTTCAAATCAGTCCTCAATACACTTAACACTTACTAGCCTTGTGACCCAGGGCAAGTCACTTAACCCCAATTGCCTTACCTTTCCTCCCTCCAAAAAAAAAAAAAAAAAAAGGAAAAAAATGTCCTGAGTTGAATTTTGTTCCAGGTATAGCAAGGAGTCTAGTGTCAATGTGGAGGAGAGGAAAATGTAAGAAGACCAGAAATAAAGGAAAGGGCTGAGTTATGAAGGACTTTAAAGCTGAATTTTCAGGATGAATTACTATTCATCCTGAATAGTAATAGAGGAACCTCTCATCTCTAAATTTGATAAAGATTGAAAAAACATAGTGTGAAGTAGAAAAAAAAAAGTCCAATTCAATAAAGGAAAGAGGTTTGTACTAGGAAAAGAAAATAAAGGAGAGTAGAATTGCAGAGGAAATAGTCACAAGAAAAACAAACTTCAGCTTCAGGGAGTTGATCTTAACGGAGGGAATCAGAAGAAACAAAATGTAAGGACCAGACACAAATGCCTTGAACTTGGGGAGAATAGAGGAGAGGAAAGAGTAGTACCAGACCACTTCAATTTGAGAATGCCCGAATTGATCATGTCTTTTCTTTCTCTACTCCTTTCGCATTTGTAAAGAGGACAAGAAGTAAAAAGAGGGAAAATTACTATATGATGATGGAAATAAATACACAATTAACAATCATAGCAGGGAACCTGAATGAGATGAACTCATTTAAATATGAGCAGAATGAAGCCAACATGTTGATAAGAAGTATACTTGGTACAGAGATTCACACTTTTAACTGTAGGGCCAGAATGGAATTTATTATGTAATTCAAACAAATTTTTATAAAGCAGGAGAAATGATCTTTAGCTTAAATGATGCAACAATAGAAATAGATATGATTAAGAGAGTTAAACAGAAAAATGTGTTTTCCTTAAAGGTATTGCAGATAATTTTTAAAATAGTATCAGTATTTAACTTAAATATCTACAAACTGGCATACCATCTAAGTAATTTTTTTAAACAATATACAAAAATATAGACCTCAAAACTGTAATAGATGAGGACGACTATGTGCTCCATTTCAGATGGAGACAAATCTAACAAGATTAAAAAGAAGGAAATTAAGCACTTAAACTTTAGACAGATAGGATGTGTGGTGATTTACTAGATGATCATACAAAGGAAGATAGGTATTTCTCAGTTGTGTGTGGCACCTCTACAAATAGTGAACACATTAATGTATTGGAGCTTAAAAATATCATCAAGTGCAGAAAAACCAAAATATTAACAAACACAGCTGTTTTACTAACCACAAAAAAAATTGGGGGGAAATGATTGAAACAAGTAGAAACTAAATGATTCTAAAGAATTGTTAGACCAAAGAATAAATCATGGAAAGAGTTAAATTCATCAAAGAAAACATAAAATGCCAAAACTTTTGGAATGTAATCAAAGAACCATTTTGCATAAGTTCCCAAAATGGATTATAGGGCTCCTCCCCCAAAGTAGGCTTAGGTCTAATTGGGGGAATAGGGAGTAGTGAAAGCACAAGGAAAGAAGAGAAGGAAATTTTGAAAAACCATTCATACGTGGTTCATTTGTTATGTAACGAGTTAAAGTCATAGTGATTATATTATTTTCCAAATACACAAAATGTGAGTTATAACTGATCAGTGGTCAAATCCACCTACAGGTCTTAACAAGCAAGAGTTGCCAAATGAGCATGTCATGCATTGTCAGGAACTCCAGCATTCGTTGGCAGGCAAATGTGTGTGTGATAACTTGTTTACAATATGATACTACATGGTTACATGAGGCAATATTACATGATCAAAATTTCAATGCAGGAAGACCCCCCACAAATTTACAATAAAATATTTAAATTAAGATGCATCATTTTAAAAATACATATTTTTTAGGTTTTTGAAATGATGCAAGTTTTTTTAAAATGTTAAAAGAAAGATTTTCAGGATGGCACTGAGTAAATTTTTTTTTTAAGGGTGCGGTAGACCAAATCAGTTTGGGAACCTCTGATTTAGAGGAAAACTTCTTTCTCTAAAATTCTTTCATCAGTTTTCATCAGTTCTATTGGAAAAATTAGGAAAGCAAAAAGTCAAATAATCTGAACCATACACAAATGAAGGTGGAATAGGGATTCAGTGCTCAAATGGTGTTTAATGTTTTGGGTGTGTATCAAGTAATTAGATAACAATTAAAAAACCTAATAACTAAATATACTTATTCATTGTTACAGATAAACTTCAGAATGATAGCAAATCTATTTGTGGCCGAGGAAGAATAACAAGTACACATGATACATTCCAAATATCTGCAGAAAAGCAACTTGAATTGAGGCTTAGAGATTTTCTTTTGGACATAGAAGAAAGAATCTACCAAGGAACACTAGGGGCAGTCAAGGTTTGTACTTGTTCATAAGAATGATTTCAGTTTACAGTATTTTTCTTTTTTATGATCATATTGATAGTTCTTTCTATTCATTACCTTGATAAAGGGCAACATGAATACATGTATGTGTGTGTTGTGCTTTTGAAGTGCTTCATTCTTGGTAAGCAAATTTGCCATGTTCTATTTGTATGGTAGCTTACATGGAAAGCTTTCTCCAGAGTCCTTAGGAATATGCATTCTTTCATGCAAACAGCAATATTTTGAGAAGTTATTTAAAAGGATATAGTATGTCTGCTTCCAGATAGATGGACTTATTTTTTGAAGGGTTTTTTTTTTTACATAACTAATCTGGGTATTTGTCTTTCTTGACTGTACAGATTTGTAACAGGTTTTGGTTTTTCTTGCCTTTTCAGAGACTGGGAGGGAGAAAATTAGGAACTGAAAATAATGGTTGCATTTTTTAAAAAGGAAAGATAGAGGACTTTTTTTCCTTCTTTTGTACCCAGACTGCTATACATTCAAGTCCTTATTACTGCTCTTTGTAGCAGGAAAAGTGTGTGTGTGTGTGGTTTTTTGTTTTTGTTTTTGTCATCCTTCCCTAAGAAAGCTAATTTTTTTTGCTGTCAGTGAGCTAGGAAACTGTAATTGAGCTAGTTAGAATTATCTGAAATCCATGTAATCTCTAAGTGGAGTCCTAAAGGATTCTGATTATATAAACTGCTGTCTCTTGACTGAGATGCTATATATTTTTTTGTTTTTGGCTTTTTGGAGGGGGGAATGCAGGGCATTTGGGGTTGATTTTCCCAAGGTCAAACAGCTAGTAAGTGTAAAGTGTCTGAGGCCGAATTTAAGCTCAGGTTCTCCTGACTCCAGAGCTCATGCTCTATTCACTGCACCACCTAGCTGCCCCAAGCGGCTATTTTTTGTTGGCTTTTGTGATTCTCATCTATGTACTGGGTAGTTAAGGAAGTTCAATTTCAGACCCCCATTGAAGTAAAATGTTGGTAAACTTGAGTAGTTTTAAGAGTTGCAACATAATAGGGTGTCTAGTTGGTGCAGTGAATAGAGTACCTAGCCTGGAGTCAGGAGCAACTGAGTTCAAATCCAGCTTCGGACACTTAATACTTACTAGCCATGTGACCTTGGGCAAGTCACTTAACCCCAATTGCCCTGCCTTCCCCCTTTCAAAAAGCAAAAAAAAAAGTTGCAACATAATAAAGCACAAAAGTAGCCTATCATTCCCTTCCATTTTCTTTCTTTTTTTTTTTCCGTTGGACACTGTAATACTTAGCAACAACAGGTGTCATTTATTCAAGTTTACCAAATACATATATTTTGAGTTAGGTTACAGACAGACAAACGTGGAGAGCAGCCTTAGAAAAAGGACGATATGAGCTACTAACTGAGGAAAACAGGGAAAATGGGATCATTAAATCTGTGAATGAAAATGTAGAAGAAATGGAAATTGATGATCAAGCAAAGTTCATTGTAAAAGACAGGTAAGATTATTTTTAAAAAAATTTTCTCCAGCAGACATAAATCATATTCTTTCTTGAAAGTCAAATTTTGTTATGATTTCATTATAGAGAACTTAATATATTTACCATTTAAAATTTTTATTCATTGATCTTTTTGCAGGGATGGGGGAGAAGGAAAGGTATAGTTCTTTGTGTAAAGGAGAGGTGGATTTTGTGTATGAGAGAGGTTCCTAGACCTATTATTTCATTGGTCTAGAGAACTCCCACTGTGGAAACTCCCTCAGCTGATGCAGACCAGTAACTTCTTTGTAACTTTAGTCTTAAAAAAGTTGCCTAGGACCCCTAAAGAGTAAGTGACTTGCTTATGGTCACTTAACCAACTTGGACCTAGGTCTTCTGATCCCAACTTTTATCCACTAAGCCATTTCACCTCTCATTTAATCTATATACATAGAGTTAGTACAAATACATTTTTGACCAATGATTTAATGTATCTTTGAATCCTAAAACTGACCTTTTCTTTTCAGTAAATATCTTAATCTATTGTATTTCCTTTACATTTGATTTTTAATTATCAAAGCCTCTTTAATACTATACATTTCAATATAAAGCTTTCTTAAGATGTGGTGATTAAACTAAGGGAAGCATCAAGTTTTAGTAGAAAATATACTGATTTGGAGTCAGTAGACTGGGTTCCAAGCCCAGCTTTTCCACGCAACACTTGTGTGACCTGGTAAGTCACTTGTCTTGGGTATCACTTTCTTAACTGTTTAATGAGAGAATCGTCTTGAATGACCTGTAAAAGAGATTGTTCTTACTACTTTAAATTCTAAACCTGTAGGGAAAAGTTAAAGTTGTGATTCCACAGTACGAAATTGAATATTTCCTAGATCTTATAGTGATCAAGCAAAATTATAACTGGATCTATTTGATCAAATTTTTGGTTGGAACCTGCCCCAAAAAGAACATTTGGGTGCATTTACTTAAAACTAATATGGCAGAATATCTTGTTCTTAACAGGTCTCAATGAAATCATGAGAATAGTGTTGTCCTATAGAAAATGACCAAGATTTAAAAGAGCAGATGCAGTCTTAACAGTCCATGTAGTCAGATTTACCAGTATCCCTATAAATATTTTCTAAGAATACGAGCAAAATTATTTTTAGTCAGAAGATTTTATATCATATCAAAAAAACTTAACTGCCACTTTTTATAAATACACGTGAAATATTTTATCGTTTAAATCATAGGCTGCTTGGAACCAAAACTGAATCGCCAAATACTGCTTCAGCCAATACAAACACACCACAGCCAGTCAGTAAAGTGGTTCATTACTTGGCAACTGCACTACTTCAAATAGAGCAAGGCATTGAACGACGATTCCTCAAAGCACCACTTGGTAATTATCTGGTTTTCTTTATTTTCATTTTATTAGTACAGTACATTTAAACTTAATGCTGAAAATACCCTTTTCCAAGTTAACTAGAATATTTTTATTGAATGAAAAATAAGAAACCAAATGCATTTGTCTTCTGTGTTGGAGCTGTTAATTTATTTTTCTAAAAAACTAAACTGAAATAATTATAAGCCGTTATAGTGTTATTTAAGCTATTTTAATGTTTCTTCATTTTGAGATTTAAGATTATCATAGATGAGATCATAGCATTCAAGTATAATGATGAGTCATTATCTTAAGCTGAAGCACATTGGTTTATGTATCATTAGAGTGCTCTTGCTGAGTGATGTATTCTTGTTTTTCTTCCTAGCCTCTTATGGTTGGGAATCTATTTGTGTTTAAATTTAATGTACTTTGTAATTTCCTTTGTTTGGAAAAGAAAATGTCTCAAGAGTTTCTATGTTGGGGATGGTATTTTGAAATGTTAAATTTGCCATTACTGACGTTGACAAATCCCAAATTTTTAGTAAATACATTGATAGTGCTTTCTAGTAACAAGATTGTCAAGTCTATGAATTTTCATCTCAGTAGTAGTAGACATCGACCAATTTATTTTTTGCTAAGTTTTTTTGCTTTCTTGTAGAACTGTTAATTACTAATTCAACTTACACACTGATTTGAGGTTTAACTATCTCTTCCTGTCCCTGGCTACTTTTAATAGGTTTTGAATAAAGGTAGTAAATAGCCAACCTAAAGATAACTATGATTAAAAAAAAACAGCAAAGACCTTGTTAAATTCTTTGAATATTCAAACCTTGAATAATTGACATCACTTTGTGAACAGTGACTTTACCCTTATGTATTTGGGTTATGGGTAGGCCAACCCCTCAGAACATGTAGCTCTTTGTAGTAGTTGTTATCCTTTGGTTTCTAATTCATAGTTATCTGGAGAACAACTAGTTGATCTAGATTTCGTTCACTTCTCATGAAAGGTTTAGAGAGAGTAATATCTTAAACACTTGGATTTAGTCAAGAATAAATGAATTAAAACTTCAAATATCTTTGTGTCTTGCCTAAGAACATAATTTATTGGATCATTTCTAAGGGGAAATGCTACTGTGTACAAAAACAAAATAATCTGATTTCATGTACCTTTTCAGACCAGAAATAGTATGTCTACTTCTCTGCCAAAAAAGAAATATCCATGAAGTATCTGTTAGGGAAGGAGGAAGGTCTTTATTTGTTTTTTAAAGTTTGAATAGAAATTCTACCAAAATATCCCTTAGGTTATGTCTTAGGAAGGTACTTATTCAAGAAATTGTCTCAAACTCACCTGAATCTTTGGTCTTTTGGATCTCAGTATTTCTTATTTATTTTGAATTTTCTGCTATGCAAAATCTTCTAAGGTATGCTTGGACCCCAGTGATGCCTAGTCTCTGGCACATAATAATTTTACACACACACACACACACACACACACACACCCACACACCACCACCACCATTATCATCATCATCATCATCCTCCTCCTCCTCCTCCTCCTCAAATGGGCTCTGCTATTGTTTCTAGATAATAGGATATTTCAGTAGTTCCATAGTGACCCTACTCACCCTGGCTACAATCCTCCTTGTGTGTATTGTTGTTTCCATTACAATATAAACTCCTTAAAGGTGGGTTTTAACTTTGCTTTTGTATTTGTATTTCCAGCATGTAACACAGGATTCAGCACATTATAAGTGCTTAATATATGTATTTTCATTTCTTTTTTATTTCTCAGTGGAATTAATTTTCCACCTTAAAGAAATTATGTTATTTGGTCACATTAACTTTTCAGTAGTAAAAATTTACAAGACCAGGGTATCTGGATCATCTTCTATTGAATATTTAAAGCAGTTTTGTTTTGTTTTGTTTGTTTGTTTGCCTTTTGAAGAGCAGTTGGGGTTAAGTGACTTACCCAAGGTCACACAGCTAATTTTTGTGTTAAGTGTCTGAGGCTGGATTTGAACTCAGGTCCTCTTGACTCCAGGTCTGGTGCTCTATTCACTGCACCACCTAGCCACCCCTTAAAGCAGTTTTAAATACAGTATATTTTAGTGTTTAGATACCCTTCACTTGAAAAATATACCGTGTTTCCCCGATAATAAGACACTGTCTTATTAATTTTTTTGGACAGAAAAACACCAGAGGGCTTATTTTCAGGGGAGGGCTTATTTTAATGAACATTGACAGCAATTTTAATAAACAGGTAAATGTGAACAAAAAAATGTACCTTTATTCAATAAGCAAATCACTGGGGAAGAACAGGATGACGCGCTCACTACTGCAGCTCTGATTGGATGCAGCTCGGAGCGCGGCGTGCGTTTCGGGGGGGGGAACGGTGCATACAGAGGGTACCGTAATGTAGCGTGTAGCGCAGGGGATCACCTTCACTACAGTAGCAATCTCAATAGGGCTTATTTTTGGGGGAGGGCTTATTTTAGAGGAATCTTACACAGTAAGGGGAGGGCTTATTTTCGGGATAGGTCTTATTATCGGGGAAACACGGTATTGTGTCTGCATTCTCATCTGAATATTCAAATCAAAAACTTGGATTTGGCTTATATTGCTTCATTTTAATGTAAATATTTTAGCATTTATGCTTGCCATTTTAGCTATAAAAAAGATGTTTGGATTAACTTTATCAATTTAAAATTAGGTAATGCAGAAATTAACAAAAGAGATCAAAAGGGAGATAGAAAGAAAAAGGACCAGAAAAAGAGAGAGGACGATCAGTCTAGTGAGAAAGATGGTAAATTGTTTATCTTTTTACTTTTTAAAAGAATTTCTCAAGCCTAAAGCTCTAAGGTATCATGTTATTTGTCACTAAGTTTTGCTAGTCTTATGATTAATATTCTGTTGTTTTAACTTCATCTTAATAGCTATTCATAACATTTTGGAAAGATGAAAGTTTTTTCATCTGACTTTGGCTTAAAAATTTGCACAAAGGTCAGAAGAGAGTAGTTGCCTGGGATTTTTATTTGTTTTTTGCTTTGCAACTTTGGGCCTTTCCTCAGTATGGAGATCCTGGGAGGCACTTAGCACTGGAAGAAGGGTACTGCAGGTGATGGAGGGAGAAAGTGTCAAAAAAAAATAGGGTGACAAAGTCCTGAGAGTAAAACATGACTTGGGTAGGCAAAAAGACTGTTCAGACCCAGGGAAGCTAGCATTTAATATAGAGTTAGGCATCACATATAGAGACATAGGGGTGAAGAGGAAGAGTATTTTGCCTCCGAAGTCACTAAGTGGTCATGGAATGGAACAGTAGGTGTGTCCTGGATATGCCCTTTCCAGAGACAATGATAATGTTGATTACAGTTCTACAAATAGAAGTTGGAAAACTGAAGAGAAAGAGATGAAGATAAAGGATGCATGATCCCAGGGAATTCGTGTCTGAGTGGCTTAGCTTTTCTTAGTATGATCTGTGGAGATCTACCTTGTAGGGTAGAACACAGCAGCAGCAAAGTCAAAAAATAGATGGGATGGAGATTCTTGCTTCCAAAGAGTTGAGAGTTGACTGCCTCATCTAGAACCTTACTTTGCATGTAGTTGCTTAGTCATTGTTTGTTGATTCATTAAAAGTCATACTGGGCATTGTCTTTGATGGATCTTTAAGTCTGATTAGAGAAAACAATTAGGGATAAGAAAATTTTATCACAATACAGTCTTTATTCCCTAGCAAAGATCGTTCATAAAAGGCTAAATACCATGGGGGATACAAAAATAAGCAAAACTTGTCCTCCAAGAATTTATAGCTTAGTATAGGAAACAAGACCTACACAAATCACTGGTAATATAAGTTAAAATATAGCATATAAATTATAAAGATATAAAGTATTCAGAGGGAGACAGGGTGCTTAATTAAAAGTGCAGCTTTTTTGTGTATATTTCAATAATTCTTTTATTTTTATTCTTAAATTTATTTACTTTTGGTTTGCAACATTCAGTGCCCCACAGTTCCTTAAGTTTCAAATTTTCTCCCCCTCCCCGCTATGGTGGCATGCAATCAAATATGGGATCTACAAAAACCTTCACATTAAACATCAGTCAAAGTTGTAAGGAAGGATTACAACCAATGGAGTGAACAATGAGAAAGAAGAAATAAAACAAACAAAAAAAAGAGACCAAGTAGTTTGCTTCAATCTGCATTCAGACTCTGTAGTTCTTTCTCTGGATGAGGATATCCCTTTCCATCATGAGCCTTTTGGAGTTACCTTAAAACCTTGCATTGCTGAGAGGAGCCCAGTCTATCCAAGTTAGTCGTCACATATATGATGTGTCTGTAATTGTGTACAAAGTTCTCCTGGTTCTGTTCTTCTCACTCAGCATCACTTTATAGAAGTCTCTCCGGGTTATCATGAAGTCCATCTGTTCTCATTTTTTATACCGTGTTTCCCCGATAATAAGACACTGTCTTATTATATTTTTTTTTTTGACAGAAAAACACCAGAGGGCTTATTTTCAGGGGAGGGCTTATTTTAATGAACATTGACAGCAATTTTAATGAACAGGTAAATGTGAACAAAAAAATGTACCTTTATTCAATAATGAATTCAATAAAGAACAGGATGACGTGCTCACTGCTGCAGCTCTGATTGGATGCAGCTCAGAGCGCGGCGTGCGTTTCACCGGGGGGCGGGGGGGGACGGTGCATACAGAGGGTACCGTAATGTAGCGCAGGGGATCACCTTCACTACAGTAGCAATCTCAATAGGGCTTATTTTCGGGAGAGGGCTTATTTTAGAGGAATCTTACACAGTAAGGGGAGGGCTTATTTTCGGGATAGGTCTTATTATCGGGGAAACACAGTAGTACAACAGTATGCCATTACATTCATATACCACAACTTGTTCAACCATTCCCCAATTGATGGGCATTCCCTTGATTTCCAATTCTTTGTCACCACAGAAAGAGCTGCTGTAAATAGTTTTGTACAGACAGGTCCTTTTCCCACTTCTATCATCCCTTTGGGATACAGCCCTAGAAGTAGCATTGCTGGATCAAAGGGTATGCACTTATTTATAGCCTTCTGGGCATAGTTCTAGATTGCTCTCCAGAATGGTTGAATCAGTTCACAACTCCACCAGCAATGCACTGGTGTTCTAATTTTTCCACATCCTCTCTAGCATTTATCATTTTCCTGTTTTGTCCTCTTAGGCAATCTGACTGGTGAGGTGTGGTTCCTTAGAGTTATTTTGATTTGCATTTCTTTAATCAATAGTGATTTAGAGCATTTTTTCATATGCTTATAGATATCTTTAACTTCTCCCTCTGGAAACTTCCTGTTCATATCCTTTGACCATTTATCAATTGGGGAATGACTTGTATTCTTATAGATTTGATTCCGTTCTCTGCATATTTTCTAAATGAGACCTTTATCAGAGACACAGGTTGCAAAAATTCTTTCCTGATTTTCCACTTCCCTCTGAATCTTGGTTACATTGGCTTTATTTGTACAGAAACTTTTCAATTTAATGTAATCAAAATGATCTAATTTGCATTTCAATAATGCATTCTAACTTTTGTTTGGTCATAAAATCTTTCCTTTTCCATAAATCTGACAAGTAAACTATCTTTGCTCTCACAGATTGCTTATACTATCAGCCTTTATACCTAGATCTTGCACCCATTTAGACTTTATTTTGGTATACAGTGTAAGATAATGATCTGTGCCCAGTTTATGCCATAGTGTTTCCCAGTTTTCCCAGCAGTTTTTGTCAGATAGTGAGTTCTTATCCCAAAAGCTGGGGTCTTTGGGTTTATCAAACAGGAGATTACCATAGTCATTGACTGCTGCGTCTTGGGTACCTAATCTATTCCACTGATCCACTACTCTATTCCTTAACCAGTACCGAGTAGTTTTGATGACTGCTGCTTTATAATACAGATTAAAATCTGGTATGGCTAGGCTACCTTCCCTAGTATTTCTTTTCATTAATTCCCTTGATATTTTGGACCTTTTGTTCTTCCAAATGGACTTTGTTACTATTTTTCATAGCTCTATAAAAAAATTTTTTGGTAGATTGATTGGTATGGCACTAAATATGTAAATTAATTTATGTAAAATTGTCATTTTCATTATATTAGCTTGACGTACCCATGAGCAACTAATGTTTTTAACTAATGTTTTTCCAGTTATTTAGATCTGAAAGTGGCAGCATTTTTAGTTAGGCTTTGAGGAATGGGAACAGTTTAGACAGGGTGAAGATGTGTGAAGATATTAAGAACATATTCTGAATCACAAATGTAGGAAAAGCACAGGGTGTATTTGGTTTATGGTATATATTTAGAATCTGTCTTCAACATAAGATGCATGAAAGATAAGAATAGGAAACCAAACTGAAAAAAGATATATTGGACCTTAGACTAGAGAGCCTTGGACACCAGGCTAAGGAATTTAGATATTCTTTGGTCAACAAATAATTATTGAAGTTTTCAAATAGGCAAATGACTTAACCTTATCAGAGCTGTATTTAGGGAGAATAATACTAAGGATGGACTAGGAAGAGAATAAAAGTAAAAAGATGATTCAGGTTGTAATGAGGGTAGTATTGGGAATAAAAACGGAGTGAGGGAAACCAGATTGTGATATTACATAAGTAGAATTAACAATACATAACAATTTGATGGGGAGGGAAGTGGGAGATAATTGAGATTTTAAACCTGAGTGATTGGGAAATTAGTGGTCCTGTCAATAGAAATGTGGTATTAAAGGGAGAGGGGCAGGTTAGCTAGGAAGATGCTTTTTCTGACATGTTGAATTTGAGGTTTCCATGGGACATTCATGTAGAAATCTTGTAGGCATTTGGAAATGCTAGATTATAACTAAGGAAAAAGATGATAGGCTTGGAAATAAAAATCTGGAAGTTATCCACAAAGAGGGTGATAATTGAAATCATAGGAGTGTATTGCATTTCCAAGGGAGAAATTATAGAGATAAGACAAAATTTTGAAAAGAGAACTTTGGGGAAAACATACCTTATTTATAGGATGGGAGGATAAAAAAAGCCAGCTGAAGAGATCAGGAACACGTCACGAAAGTCAGGAGAGGAGAGGGTATGAGGGAGTGTGGTGCAATCAGAAGTCATACTTCAGAAAGGTCAAGAAAGATGAGGACTGAGAAAAAGCATTTGAATTGGGCAGTTATGAGATTGTTGATAACCTTGGAGAGAGTAGTTTCATTAGACAAGAGTAGGAGCCAGATTGTAGGAGCTTGAGAAGTATTGATGGTAGTAATGGTAAGGAAGATTATGAAGGGTAGTCCAAAAACAGACTAAGGATTGTGGGGACCCAACCGTGTTTTTAAGTAGTTATAAGGAGCTAATAGAGAAGAAATTGAAGATATCTGAGAGAACTTGGTTGCTAGAATAAGGACAAGGAAGATAAAATTAAAGACTGGGATCCAGGGCATAGGCCTGCAGAAGGGCTACTTTTTCCTTTTAAGTTTGCAAGGAAAGAGAGATTTGTATTAGAGGTGACATTAATTTTTAGGTATGAAAGACGAGAGAACCTAGTTGAAATGGCGTTAAATCTTTACAGCAAAATCACTGGTGAACTTATTTGCTGAAAGAGTGATAGTGAGTGTGGAGTTGAAGGCCCAAGAGAGAGGTTTAAAATAGCTGCTATGACACATATTTTAAACTTTATTTTTCTTGAGGGGGGGTTGTCTCTTTTCTTTTGTGACATGGCTAATATGGAAATATGTTTCTTATGACTTCATGTATAATCAGTATCAAATTGCTAGCCTTCTGGGAGGGCAGTGGAAGGGAGGAAAAGAGTTTGGAACTCAGAATTTTTTTTAATTATTATTTTTTTAACATGTGATTGGGAAATATTTAATGAAATAAAAACATTTTTAAAATGTTAAGGCTACTATGGAAAATATGATAAGAGAACAAATAATAAATGAGTATTAGTATTCCTGCTTGTGCAGCTTTAAGGGCTCACTAGGTTAGGCTGCACAAATTTGCTGTGGAATTTTGTTAGCACAGTTGTATAGCATCTCAGGTTAATTGAAACATTTATTAAATGCTTACTGGGTGGCAGAAACTGTGCTAAGCACTGAGAATACAAATACAAGCAGAAATGCAAGTACTTGCTCCTAAGGAACTTACATTCTAATAAAGAGGAAGACAACACATAAAAAGAAGCTGAAAAATGGGAGAGAAAAGGTGAGAAAGTACCTGCAAAGACATGGTAGAGAAAGTTCAAAGAGTCAGGAGTGGAGCCTGTAAAGAAGTGAAGGCATGACTGGCTTGGGCATTCTCTTTAGAATGAGGTTCTGGAAGCATCAAGCCAGTCGGAGGATGGGACCATAAGGTAGAGTGTACTTCTGGAGCAAGAGATTGAGGGATAGAGTGAACTTTGACCTAATAGGAAGAGTGTGGAGTAGCAGGAGTGGAGCCTGAAGGGGAATGAAAACTCGTGTAGAATTCTGCTGCTCAGAGTAGAAACTGAAAAGGTAAGACCTAGGTAGGAGTTTTCCAGGATTGGAGGGCTTGGGGGGAGAATAGATAAATATCAGTAATGGAATCTAGTTACAGGATTATAGATTCAGAACTGGAAGGGACTTCATATTTTATAGCAGAGGAAACTAGGACCCAGGTAGTGATAAAGGTGGAATTTGGAGACTCAGGTTATCTGACTCCATTATTCTTTTCTACTGTAGTGTATGAAGGGAGTACAGTGAAGTTGGGGTTGTAAAGGGAAGGAAGAGAAGCCAAAACAAGAATTTGGGAGAATAGTATCTGATCCAGGAAGGGCTTCTTACTTGGTCAAAACCCAGCTTGTTCTTTACACTCTAGTCTTTCCTTCCTTAAAAGTCTTGCTTAATTTTGATAGTCAGATAATTAGAGATGGAAGGAATCTTTGAGGTTCTCTAGTACAGTTAGTCATTTTACAGTCAAGGAAACAGGCCTAGAGATTGAGTGACCTGCCTACAGTCACATAGGTAAGTGGCAGTCAAAATCCAAACCCAGTTCCTCAAACCCCAAACCCATAGTAATTTCCATCGTTACCAAAGTACCAATAAAGCTGTACCTCAATAAATCTCAATCTATCTCTCCCTCCCCCCTCCCCCCTTCTCTTTCTAATTTCTTACACAATCTTCCTTCTTGGCTTTTTTTTTTTAGATGATTAAATTTACAGTAGGCAAAAAAAGAAATAGAAAAAAAGCATTTCAGGGGGGAGGACAGTGAAGAGGCCACCTGCCAGATTGGCACTAGAAGGGTTTGTATTGTAAATGTTGTTTAGTTGTGTCATTCATGTCCAATTCTTTGTGACCCCAAAAGATATTGTAGTAGTTTGCCATTTTCTTCTCCAACTCATTTTACATATGAAGAACTGAGGCAAACAGGGTTAAGTGACTTCCCCAGTGTCACAGAGTTAGGAAGATGAGTCTTCCTGACTCCAGGCCCAGCACTCTATCCATGCACCACCTTGCTGCCCTTGTATTGTAACAGTTGGATCCAAAATCAAAATGGGGCCAAATTGTATGTGCTTTAAATGAGACTTAATGAAGTAGGCATTAGCTCTAAGAAAGATAAAATGGGATACGGAGGAAGGAGTAGAGACAGAAAGACCTATTAGGAGATAAGGACCAGGACTAGATTGCTGCTAATTAAACTCATGATAATGCCATTTGGAGCCTATTAATTTACGAACAAAAAGAGTGACCCCATGTTGACTAAAGTAGAGTAGCAAAGAACTATAAATAAAAATTGAACACCAACAATTCAGGAATGATTAAACATGTTGTGTTATAGGAATTTAATGGAATATTACTATGCTCTAGGAAAAGAGAAAGTGAATGGGGGAGGAGGGGTACATGGAAAGGCATATGATGCAAAGTAAAATAAGCAGAAATAGAAAAAAATTAATCATGTGAATGGGAAAAAAAACAAAGCAATTAAAACTGAATACTTTGAAATGATAATGACCAAATTTGGGCCTTGAACAGAAATAAGAAGACATTTCTTCCCACTCTCTTTGTAGAGGGGAGACTGCATAAAATATCAAATTTGTTCATTGCTGAACCTTTTTCTTTTTTTTATTAAGACTGTCTGAATTGAGAAAGGGAGGCTTACAATAGGGAATGTCAATGAACAGTTTTTAACTTTTAAAAAGGTGGCCTGTTGGGGTGGCCAGGTGGCTCAGCGAGTAAGAGCACCGGCTCCAGTGTCGGGATGACCTGGGGATCAAATCTGGGCTCAGATCCTCAGCACCACACCCAGAAATAACTGGCCATGTAATCTTGAGCAAGTTATTTAACCCCGATTGCTTAAAAAAAAAAAAAAAAGTGTCCTGTTAAGTATATTTTGAGTTTTATAAAAAGAACTAAAGGATTTAGGGGTGCAAGTGGTGTTTTCATCACTTCTTCAAATTAATAAGTAGTAAAGTAGGATACAGGAAATAAAAACAGAAATGATAGGTTCTTGCCCAGGGATAGAATGTAGATAATAAAGGTTAGAAAAGAATATATTTGCTTAGAGATTATTAAAAGTTTGAAACTGAAAAGAGAGTGTGTAACCATGAATATAGGACTTGGTATTGATTGGATAGAAGGGACAAAGTAGTGGCAGGAGTCATACCTTCTAGGTGTCCAATCTAAAAGATTGAAGAAATTATAGTGTCAGTGTTATAGCTATTACAAAGACAAAGATTTCTGTTTTGGATTATTAATAGTTATAAGCATTTATGCTAAAAAAAAAAAATCCCTTGGACCAGAGATCTCTACTACTGGACCTATATCTCAAAAAGAGGTCAAAGGCAAAAAAAGCCAAAATAATCATTCAAGACTTTTTGTAGTAGAAGAGAATTGGAACAAAGTAGGTGCCTATCCTAGTGGGGAATTGCTTAAGAAATTATAATGCATTAATATAATGGAATATTGCTACAACAAATAGAGAAGCAAGGGAAGTTTTATATGACCTGGAGCAGAGTTTAGTAAATAGAAATGGGAAAATGATATGTATAGCTACAAATGTGTGAGCTAAAAGAACAATCAAACAAAAACTATGTGTAATTAAGATGACCAAGCTTGGTCTTAGAGAAGACTTGAGAAATTATACCCTTTGCTATCATTGGAGAGTTGAGATTATGGATGTACAATATGCTCTTGGATTCATTTAATTCATTGGCTTTGCTGAGTTTCTTCCCCCTTTTTAAAAAAATCTTTGTTACAAGGGAAGTCTCAAAGGGGAAGAAAGAAAATATTGGGTCTAGTAACTTTTTTTTTTTTTGGCAAATAAATATTAAAATACTGCTTCTATTAAGAACTCTATGTACTTAACCAAAGCTACCTTTATCTTAAAGTATTTTGTTTATTTTTGTTATTATTAAATCATATATTATCTATTTATAGTTATATCTCTGTGATATATTCGTAGTGGTATTAGAGCAAGTTATTTCTCTGTTAGATAAACCAGGTGGCAGAGTAGGTAGAAATACTGTTATGGTCATCAAGAAAAGATCTAGGTTCAAATCCTGTGTTAACCAGTAGTGAAATAAAAGTTTTTTAATATATCATGAACGTTTGAGATACACAGGAGAAAATTCTGACAGACCACTTGAAATTTTAATAAGAAAAAGTTTGATCCCTTTTTCTTCTTTTCCCTCAAGATGCCAGTGACAGTGGACGTTCTTACAAAACAGTCCTGGACCGATGGAGAGAGTCTCTTCTTTCTTCTGCTAGTCTGTCCCAAGTCTTTCTTCATCTTTCTACTTTGGATCGTAGTGTCATCTGGTCTAAATCTATACTAAATGCTCGTTGTAAGATATGTCGAAAGAAGGGTGATGCTGAATGCATGGTGCTTTGTGATGGCTGTGATCGAGGCCATCATACCTATTGTGTTCGGCCAAAGCTAAAGGTATTTTATTTATTTATGTTTAATATTCAGTTAATGTTCACACTCCAGTGACCCATTTACGTAGATATTTTGTGTAATCTGTCAGACTGTACCTGAAGGAGACTGGTTCTGTCCAGAGTGTCGACCAAAGCAACGTTCTAGACGACTTTCCTCTAGACAGAGACCATCTGTGGAAAGTGATGAAGAGACTGCAGAACAGATGGAAAATGAAGAAGAAACAGATTATGATGAAATAGGACAGAGTGAGGAGGAGGAATATGAAGAGCAGGATGAAGATGATGATTCTCAAGAAGAAGAAGAAATGACGTGAGTCATTTAGATTAGAAAATCTAAGAAATAGAGCTTGTTATTGACATTCTTAGATTCTATTTACTGTTACTTAATAGCTATGAAAGGATTATTGGGATAGTAATACATTTTTATTAACCTTGTAATGAAGCACTTTCAAAAGTACTACATAATCCAATAGATAGAGCTAAATATATTTCTGAAAGACTTTCATGCCTTTTATTTGGTTTGGCATTGAGGCACTTTATGCACAATTCATTCTTAGAATTAGAGGGCTTTTCTGTTTTGAGGATAGAAAACTGCATTTGGGGCGATACCAGAGTGCCCTGCAATATGGGAAACTTTAGCTTTTGTTCTTTGTCCCAAGTTTTCAAGAACAACTAATTGGAATTATAGAGGTATATGAAATGACAAACAGTGAATGAGCAAATAGGTGAAAAAGCATTTATGTGCCAAACACAATGCTAAGCTCTGAAGTTAACAAATAAGGTCATAAGAGTGAGGAAATTGATGATTGTCTAGCAATAAATACATTCTTTTCTATCTAGATTGTGTGGAGAAATTCTTCTATATATTTAGATGTAGTCAAGATTCACCCCCTAATAGTTCTTTGCAGGTAAAATGAGTATAAAATTAGCATCAGAGGTAACAGTATAGGGCAAAAGTGTCTTTGTAAGTGACAAGAAACATTTTGATACAGTTTTAGAGGTGATAGACTGATCCGATGTGTGTAGGAATCTCTGGGTTTTCTTTTATTTTGCTTTTAAACAATAGTTGGGAGTTACTGGATCTCTTAGTTTCTAGTGTCACCAGGACCTGGAGTTGAGAAGGTAAGAGGAAGAGTATTGAGAAGAGAGGCAAAGGTTAATCTATATATAAATAAGGTCACCAGGGAAGTAAAGCTATACAGATTTGTCATACTACATTCTAGGTAAACATATTTGGAAGAAAAGATAATGAAAAGGAGGTGGTACTTTATGTGTAATATCTTGTTCTAGAAATCTTGTTGACTGTAGTTCTTATTCAGAGTAATGGAATGCTTGATTGAGGCCTGATTTGTTCTATAATTCTTATGTTTAAAATATTTCTAGCCCACCAAAACGAGGAAGACCACAACTCAGATTCCCAATAAAAGCAAGAGGCAGACTTAGTACTTCTTTTTCAAGTCGTGGTGGTCAGCGACAGGACTCTGGAAGATATACATCACGGAATCAACAGATTATACCTAAACCAACTGGATCTTCATCTAAAATTACTGGAAGAAATCTAAGGAAGATAAAATCTGCCCCTGCTACAGAAACTAAAGCTTCTTTAAGACTTACCAGCCGTTCTACTCGTCAGAATCATGGTTCATTACAAGCAGATGTATTTGTGGAACTGATCAGCCCTCGTAGAAGGTGTAGAGGCAGGAAGACTGCTAAAAATATACCAGTGAACAGTCCTTCCAACTTCCCTAACTTTAGAGTCATTGCCACAAAGACAAGTGAAGAAGCGAGACTTTTGCATTCCACACCTAAACTTTCTGTTCAGGATAGAGAACCTAAGAGAAGAGGCAGGAAGAGACAATCCACAGGTATGAAGATGTTGTTAATTAACTTTGGAACAGTTCCTACTTACTCCATAATCTCTCTTACCCCTGACGAAACCTATAAAAACTACCTTGCCAGTGACATCCAAAGTGCCAAGTCCAATGACTTTTTCTCAGTGACCTTATCTTTCTCAGTGACCTTATCTTCAAATTTTCTACAACTTTTGATACTTCTGCTTTGATAACTATCTGTTCCTTCCTAAAATTTTCTTCTCTCTTAGTTCATGTGATATTATCCTGTTTTGATTTTCTGTTTCTGACAGTTCCTTTACTCATATTTCTCCTCTCTCTTAAACAAATTCCCTAAAGTTCTGCCCTTAGCTTTCATCTGTCTTTTTTACTCTTGTCATCACCTGTCTCAGCTGTGCTAAGTTTCCACATTTATATTCCACATTTATCCCACTTATATTTACACATTTATATCCTTCTACTTCTTTGATCTTTTACTTTAGACCTACATTTTCAACTACCCTGGTGGACATTTTCACCTGATAAGCAACTCCCCACCCCTCTAACAACCATCCTACTAAAACCTCAAGTTCAATATATTGAATTCGTAGAAATCATTATTCCTTGCCTTCTCTTTTTCTCTTCCATTTTCTATTTCTATTGTTGGCATCACCATTCTTTATCACTCTTAAATTCCCTCATTCTCCTTCAGTCTTTCACCTAATTCTCCCAGTCCCAACCAATTCAGTTAATAGCTAACATTTATGGAATGCTTTAAAGATTGCATAGCACCTTACAGATATATTATTTTATCCTCACAACAGCTCTCTGAGATAGGTGCTGTTATTATCCCTGTTTTATAGATGAGGAAACTGAGGTAAACTGAGGTTAAGTGACTTGTTCAAGGTCACACAGCTAATAAGTATCCGAGGCAGATTTGAACTCATATCTTCTGACTCCAGGTCCAGTATTCTATATACTGTGCAACCTATCTTCCCAAATCCCATAAATAAATTTTTTCACCATCCCTTCCTTTCCATTTCTGTTTCCTACAAGCCTAGTTCAAGCCCTTATGTACTTAATTAATAAAGTACAGTTCTGAGTCTGTTATCCACCTGTTCAAAAACTTTTTTGTGATTTCATATTGCCTACTGAATTAGTTCCAAACTTCAAAAACTAGCATTTAAAACTCCACACTATGATTGCAGCCCATTCTTTCTCTCCACATATTCTCTTTCATCCAAACTAAACTCTTAGCAATATATCCTGTATCCTTTGCAGCTTTGCTCATATTATTCCCTCTTACTGGAGGACCCTGCCTCTACCTTTATCAAGATCCTACCTGTTCTACAAAGCCTTCTCAGATGCTGCCTTAATCTCAAGCTTTGAAAATTTTGTACAGGAGAAAAGAGTAAGGAAGAGATGTTTTAGCTGTTTCTGTTTATAGCATTCATATGTGTTAGCAGAAATAGCATAGTAGAAGGAAAAATATGAAAATCACTTTTAATATCAACTTTTACTATAACATTCTCAAAAGAAATTCAGAGTGCAAAAGGTAACCTCATAGTAATATAGTTATTGTTTTGGCTGTCATGAAGACCTTCATTTATCTCTCTTTTAAAAGATAACCCACAAAAAATTTCCTTGCTAATATTAACAGAGACCATTGTAACTTTCTTGAATTTATATGCCTTTGTGAATTGTTATCGCCTTTCCCAGCTAAATAGATTCTTCCTGTCTAAAGAACTAATATTTTTGAACAATAAGATTTTTAAATGTCACTAGCATTTCTTCTTGTTTTAATTGGGTTATAATTTCCTGTAGTCATAGCCACCTCCCTTCATTCCGTTTTTATCTTAAATCATATCTTTCATTTATCTGTTTATGTGAAAGCAATAATAGGAAGAAGCTAGCAAAAGCAGAAGGTAACATCAATCTCTATTGTTCTCCAACACCTGAAAAAACATAAAGCAGGACTGGATTGTAGTATTGCATTGCTCAGGAAAAAAAAAAGATCATAAGTTTTTTTGGCACACTGTCTTATTAGTATCATTTTATCAATATACAAATTTCTATATCCATTAGTTATAAAATATATTTGATAAAATCTGGCGCTTAAATTTCCATATGTAGTATTATGAATAATGTAAAAATAGTTATTAGTTAAGAAATTATATAGTCCTTAGGAATGATTTTTTAAAAACTTGTGGTCATGTCTTTTATAAAAACTAACTCAGATAATAACATAATGAAAATTTAGTGTACAGACATAAGAAGAAACTAGCTATACAACTTCCCTATTCACTTTTCTCTTCACCACTTCATTGTTTGGGGTTAATGCATTTATAACAAGGGACGCATTTTCCAATATGGGTTTGGGAAATTGGGCTTTTTAGATCTACTTACTACAGAAAAATTTTAAGTTGTTTTTTTTCACAATGTGACTTTAAAGGCAACAAGTATCAAGTAAGCATTTACCATGTATAAGGTACTATACTAGTCACTGGTGTTACAAAGAACAAAGTGAAGTACTGTCCCTCCTCTCCCCTCCCCCCATCCCATCTATTTAATTTATACATTTACTCAAGTAATGAGGAAAGTCATAAAAGTGTTTTGGTATAAAAAAAATTTTTAAGTTCTTTCCTAGAACTAAAAGTAATATTTACAAGACTGTTATTACACCCATAATTAAAAAAAATTATTCCTAAGGACTATATACATTTTTAACTAATAACTTTTTACATTATCCATAATACTACATTTATAGAGAACAACCTAGACATAATCTGCCTTCCCAAAAGATGGTTAAATATAATTGAATACAATTGAATCATTATCTCTAAAGAAGTCACATTTACAAAGAAGTAATGGAACCATTAAATTTTAATCCTTTTAAGGATTTTTTACTAAGGAAACTAGAAGAAAAAGTAATAACTTTTCTAAGGCCCAATTCCTTGCATTTGTTACTGATTTTTAGGACTCTTCCTAATGAAAAGCAAAACATTTAAGACTTAAAAGGAAGAAATAAGGATTTTTACTTTTCCTTCCCCTTGAGAAAACCCTACAAAGCATATAAATTGAATATTTTTGGTCTCGTGCTATATAAATTTAAAAAAAAAAAGGATTTCAGGTTAGAGCCTAAATTGTTCTGTTTTTCTGTTTGCTTTTGGTTTCTAAAATATGTTTTGAATTTATGTACATTTTGTTTTAAACAGATATTCTGCTTTTATTTTTCAGACTCGTCTCCTAAGACATTGAACCGAAGGAGTTCAGGCAGACAGGGGGGAGTCCATGAATTGTCTGCTTTTGAACAACTTGTTGTAGAACTAGTTCGACATGATGACAGCTGGCCTTTCTTGAAATTGGTTTCCAAGATCCAGGTACATGAGGGTGTATATAAATGGACGACACTATGATAAAATATATCTGCCTTCGTATTCTGAATCAGTGACTTATCATGATAACTAAGTTTTCCTTATAAGTTAGTTGCTAACGTTTTCGGCAGTAGTAGTATATCAGTGGTGCAAACGTGGGGAAAATGTGTGGTTTTGGATGAAACAAGAGAAGTGTGCTCTTCTAGTTTTTTCATCAGTCTACGGCGACGTGGCTTCAGCAGTGAAACGAAAGCCATTTCAACAGGATACCTTGCTATTGACAACTCTGGGGTTTGGTATGGTTTACGCTAAAGGTTTCGGATAGAAACTATTATACTTTTTAAAACTGCTATTTTTTATTTATGCTGGTAGAACAGAACGATGGATTCTGCACTTTTCTGCCTACCTATTTTTATTGTTGTGATCCGTTTATTTACTAGCAACGTATGCTGTAGTCCAAGTATAAGGAAATTTGGCAATACACTGACCTGCAGAAATCAGGTTTGATAATCTAAGATGTTTTCTATCTGCCTTCCTAAACCTATCTCTTATGGAGTGAGGGAAGAGAATAGAGGTGGTGTTTTGTCTCACTTGTAAATTATTTGTATTTGTTGGAAGTTTGGCATATTTGTCTAGTCTTATTCATTCACTTTTGTCAAGAAGACAGCATGATAGGATTCAGACCACTGGATTTAAGACTCAGAATACCTGAAATTGAATCACCTAGTCCTTCTGAATCCCCTTAAACTAAGTACTTCATAGTCATTGAGAAAATCAGATGAGGATTAATTTTAGTTGTTATACTTTCCTCTCTAGGTGGTGTTTACTGCCTATTGCTTGGAACATGGTACACATTTCCTGTTCAGTAACCAGGAACACGATATTTGGCATTATTGGCACTATTAAAATATTGGCATTGCATTTGCAAACCTTATTGAGTCTTACTGCTTGCCACTCTGGCAGTATTGGCCATTATCTCCTTTTCATGACTTTCCTTCCTAAATCTGCCAGAAAGATAAGCAATTGAAGCTGCTCTTTATATTTGAAGCGAATATGTGATCCCCTACTGTGGAGACCAGTGAATATTGACAGCTCATCTTTATAATTTGCAGGCTTAAGGGATTGCCTCAAGGTACTGAGAGGGTTAAGTGTTTTGTTGTTTCATAGTTAAATCATGTGTGAGAGTCGGGATTTAAACCTAGCTCTCTCTGGCATTCTGTATCTCTATTCTTACATAAATGTAAAAATATTATTTCTCCACAGCTTTGTGCAAGACTATCTTATCCACTTAATGTGTAATTTTTTTTGAAACTATGCCTTAATTTGCTTTATGCTTTTAATGTTAAAGTAATATTCAACATCTGAGAACGTTCATAGTTACTTCCTCTGTTTTCTTGAGCCTTTAATAATATACACTTGTAATATAGCAGTTGGTAGTTTGGTTAATTTTCTTTGATTAACAGTATTGTCTTTATTATGTGATAATGTTTAAATTATTATTTTGCAGGTACCAGACTACTATGATATCATCAAAAAACCTATTGCCTTAAATATAATCCGTGAAAAAGTGAACAAATGTGAATATAAACTAGCTTGTAAGTAATTTACATTTGTTTCTCTTAAGGTTTTTTAAATTATATTTCTGACTAATTCAATTCATATCAAATATACTAAGCATTGTGCTAAGAAAGAGAAGTTTAGAAGTAGTAGAATGTTATTTCATTAACTTTTATATGAAGATAAATTATTTTCTTTTCAATTCTGTGGATGCTTTTTCTTTTCTTTTTTTTTTTTTGTTTAGGTTCTTTTTTCTTTTTGGAGGGCAATTGGGGTCAAGTGACTTGCCCAAGGTCACATGGCTAGTTTTTTGTGTTAAGTGTCTGAAGCCAGATTTGAACTCAGGTCCTCCTGACTGTATCAGCAATGCCATATTCACAATGCCTATGGAGATTACAAATATGCTGATATAATTATCCAGTACAAAATACGTCATGCTTGGGGAAATAATATGAGGAAATAAACTAGAAAATTTATTAAGATACCAAAAGACTGAGTCCCAAAACCAGAAAGTGAAAGCCATCAGAGTAGTTATGATATTGGCACAGGTAGATAAAGTAGAAAGCACCCACATCTTCAAGCCTTTAAAACAGAACAGGCTACCTCAGGCAAAGGTCCTCCTCTCCCCACGCACAGCAACCACCCAGCGTCCTGGAAGCACGCTCCCAGCAGCTCCGGCCCCTGGCAGTCCTCAGCAGGAGCCCTTAGCAGAAAGGGCTCAAAAAGGGCTTTGCGCTGCCGCTGCCTCTGCTGCTGCTGCCACCGTGGCCACCACCGCCAGCCACCGCAGGAACGCTAGCTTGGCTTTCGCTTTCTCTGGCTTTCGCTTTCGCTTGCTCCGCCCCTTCCTGCTACGTCAGCACGTCCAATGGGGCATGGAAGATCTTTAAATCCCATAACCCTTACACTGACTCCAGGGCTGGTGCTCTATTCACTGCGCCACCTAGCCTCCGCAGATGCTACTTTTTCTTTTAATTTTAATTATGGGTTTTGTGGATAATATCCCACCTGATATTTAACGGGCTACTCAAATAGGGATCAAAAACAGTCAAGAATTGAGTAAAAAGTGCCATATACAGAATAATAAGAGATAAATTTTAATATAATTATAGATAAATGGGCTGAGACAATATTTTTATAGATACATAGGACAAAAGTTCCAGATATCATTCTGTTGCCTTTTATAGGCCCCCAGTTTACTTAATAATAAAAATAAAAACAAGAGTCCATTCTCTTAATGTAATTTTTAAGATTATTGTATTGGAAAGAATGTTGGACTTCAAGTCAGTAGATCTGGGTTCAGATCCCGACTCTTACACTCAAGTAGTAACTTTAGGTAAGTCTTTTAATTTCTGTGAAACTAGTTTCCTCATCTGTAAAATGGAGATAAGGATATTTACACTTCTTAATTTGTGAAACATAAATGAGAGGATTTATGTAAGACACTTTAATTAGCCTTTTATGAATGTAAACTGTTATCAAAAATTTACTTTTTTGGCTGTACAACAACTTTATAACCTTCATATTAACTCCTCTTTTGTTTCTAGCTGAGTTTATTGAAGATGTTGAGTTAATGTTTTCAAACTGCTTTGAGTACAACCCTCGTAATACAAGTGAAGCAAAAGCTGGAACTAGACTTCAAGCATTTTTCCACATTCAAGCTCAAAAGCTGGGACTGCATGTTATACCTGGTAATGTGGACCACACTATGCCTCCAGCTGCAAAAAAATCACGGATATAACTTTGTCCTCCTAAAGGGTTTATTCTGAGGAAAACCTAATACTATTCGTGAAAATGGAATATTAAATCATGCTACAAAGCAGTCATATCATAAAGCAATAACAACTGTTTAACCACTTTAAAGTGTGGCCTGCACTATGTTCTCAAATTTTAATATTAAGCACTCAGGAGAATGTAGGAAAGATTTTCTTTGCTACAATTTTGTTCATTGTCTAATAAATGTATTGGATACAGTACTTGTTTACAGAGGTTTAACATTTTAAAGATCATTCATGTGTCCAAGTATCTTGCAAAAATAATTATTTTCTACACCTTTGACTTGTTTTTCATCTTTTACTTTTTTCTAGACTCTGGCATTGTGGGGGTTTTATTAATATAAATAAAATCTTCTATTTTAGCACAGTTTAGAAACTGTAAATGACTAAGAATTGTTTTATGAACACATCCTTTGAACACTACACATGAATGAGTACAATTTTTTTGCATATCATAAAAAGTGCTGTACCAGTGCTAGCTGGAGGTATTCAGTTGGAGTTTACTAAGTAGATATTTATTTAGTATTCAAAGAAATTTGTGGATTTGTTTTTGTATTTATAAAATTTGTACCTGGAAAAAGTTCCTTAAATTTTTTTAAAAATTTACTGTGTTTTTGTTTATTCCTCTAACTTTTCCTAATGATCATCCGAAAAAGGTAACACCCTCCCTTTTCCCTGACAGTTCTTCCAGCAATAAGTAGCTTTTACAGAACTGTATTATAAGTTTCAATGTACGACTTTATAAGTGTACAAATAAAAGGATACATTTTTCAAAGTAGTCTGGTGTTCTGGAATTCATTGCTATAGTCTTTGCCCTCATTTATGGCCTTTTTAGCAAATAAAGGCTACATGAAGTGACAATTCCTGACATTTGAGAAATAAGGTGAATTTGGGTGCACAGCTACATCTGAGGTAAAAAATCAAAATATCTCATAATTCAGGGGATAGGTCTCTAGTAACATTGAGTTTAGATATTTTCTCAGCTGCTTTTTCCTGTGGATGCCATCTGTTTTCATGGTAGGAATAGTAAGGGCTCTAAGATTTAGCATAAGCCAGGGTTATTTAGCAGTTGTGGCCTCTGTCTTAGAACCTCTGTATCCCTTGTAGGAAATTATTCATGTTAAAAAAGAATGAAAATACACACACACACACATACTTTATATGGTAGTTTAAAGACCTATTTTATTGTTAAACAATCATTTAATCGAAATTTAAAGATCTTCAGATTAGAAGTTGGGAAATTTTGTCATTCAGTGAACAGTCTAAACTTTAAAAGGTGCTAGCTGTATGTGTATAGAGATGAAGATTAATGTCATTTCTTCATAAAGATTTACAAACTGAAGTAATTTGCCAATATATCGATTTCTGGGAGTCCTAACAACTTAGGTGTAGCTATTTTATATCTGAATTTCATCCTAACATAATAGAGAAAAATTTGGGTGCTGTTTTTGCTACAATGTGAATTTCAGGGAAATGAAACAAATTGCAAAATCAATAATCAAGTTTTTTTTCCTGAATTTACCAAATACCAAATTAAATAGATATTTCCACATACATATGGAACTGAAAATATTATGCCTGAAACACAATCTGTTATGTGCAACTTTTTCTTTTCTTTTTTTTTAAGCAACCGGGGTTAAAGTAACTTGCTCAAGGTTACACAGCCAGGTGTTTCTGGGTGGGTGCTAAATGTCTGATCCGGGAATTCGATCTCCAGGTCATCCTGACACTGGAGCTGGTGCTCTTACTCGCTGTGCTACCTGGCCGCCCCTTTTTCTTTTATTTTTTGAAGTGATTTTATTGCTATCTTCTGTTTCTTACATCATCATAGTTATTCCAAGTATCCTTCCTCTTCCCAGAGAGCTCTCCCATGTGACAAAAAGCATTTTTAGAGACTGAAAAAAATCAGCAAAACTGTGATAAATACATTGAAAAAAAAATCCAAAAACATACAGTGTGTAACACTTGTGGACTTCCCAGCTCCAAGAAAAAGTAGGTTATCTCTTCATTCAAGTCCTGCTTGAGTTTTAGTTATATTTACTTTTGATTTGGGGGGAGTATCATTGATCTTTCCATATACATTGTTGTATTTATTGTTTGTATTGTTTTCTTGGCTCTTTGCATCAGTTCATAAAGATCTTTCCCTGCTTCTCTGTTTTCATCATATCATTTCATATAGCACAGTAGTATTCTATTACATTTATAAACCACAGTTTGTTTAGCCATTCCACAATTGATGGACATCTATCTTTGTTTCCAATTCTAAGCTGTCACAAAACGTGCTGCTATAAATATTGTGGAATATATGGGGACTTTATTTTAAGTCCAGTATTACAGTCTCTGGTTCAGATGGCATAAACATTTTCTTTACTTTATTTGCATAATTCCAAATTGGTTTTTCGAAACTGTTTTACCATTTTATAGCTCTACGAGCAACATATTAGTGTGCTCATCATTCAAGTAGTTTTAATGACTTCTCTTTTATAATATATTTTGAGGTTTTATGTGCTTGGGGGGGGAGGGCCCTTTGTCCCTATTTTTCATCATTTCACATGATATTCTAGAATTTTTGTTTTTCTAAATGAGTTTTGTCATTTTATCAAATTCTGTAAAGTATCCATTTGGTAATTTGATTGGTTTGCCATTAAAAGTATAAATTAATTTTAATAGTACTGTCATTATTATTTTGGCATGGCTCTTTATAGTTATTTATTTGTTTAAGGAGCACTTGGTAATTCAATCTATGTAAGTCTTTTGTAAGTGATAGTAGGTTGATCCCCAGATAATTTATGCATTTTGTAGTTATTTGTGATTTCCATTTGTATTATTGCTTCTTGTGTTTTGTTCATTAGATAGGAATGCTCTTGATTTATCCTTTGCTAAGTTATTGTCTCCTTTTGTGTCTTTGCTGATTCTGCAGGATTTTCCATCTTATCATAAGCTAATTTGGGTAGTTTAGCATTTCCAGAGCATTATCAAAGAATAGTGGGCAGATGGGCAATCTTAATTTCACTTTTGTATTAGTTGGAAAAAGTTCTATGTATTCCATCATGTATGATGCCTGATTTTGGTTTTAAATAGGTAACTTTTATTATGATATTTTAAAAATTCCCTTTGTGTCTGTATATTTTAGGGTGTTCAGCATAAAAGATATTGTACTTTGTCAAATGCATTGATTGTTGATTTTTTTTCCCCTAATGTTGAATCATCCTTGCATCGCTGATATAAATACCACTTGATCATAATGAGTATTACTTTGATAAATTGTGGTAGTCTGATAGGATTTTGCTAAAAAAATTTTTTAATTAATGTTCATTTTGCCTATAGTTTTTTGTTTTCTGTGTTTTGTATTTCCCTGCTAGAGGTATTAGGACTGTGTATGTCTTATAAGAGGATTTTGGTACATGCTTTCTTAATTTTTGAGAGTAGTTTGTGAAGTATAGGTTCTAACTTATTTAACAGTTTGATAGAATTCTCCTGTGACTTCATCAAGGATCTGTTTTTTTCCTTTGATAGGTCCTTTATAGCTAAATTCATTTCTTTTACCAAGATTGGGCTATTTAGTATCTTTATTTGGTTTTCTGATAGTTTGTATACGTTATATTTTTGAAAGTGTTTTTCTGTTTCTTTTGTGTTCTGAATTTTTATTAAGCAGATATATTAATATAATATGTTCTAATTTTTTTTCATTTCTGGTTTTGCTGTGATTTCACCTTGTTCATTTGGTATTTTATTAATTTGATTTTCTGTTCTTTTTTAGTCAGATTAACTAAAGCTTTATCAGATTTTACTAATCATTTTACAGAACTGGCTTTTAATTTTATTTATAATTTGTTTTATTTCTAGTTTATATATTTCCTCTCTAATTTTTAGTATTTCCTATTCTGTGTGCTTATTTTACATTTGTTTATTTCTTGAATTTTCTAGGTTTTTAAAATGCATATTCACTTCATTAATCCTCTCTTTTTCTATTTTGTTAATTTATGTTTGTAAAGATAATGTTTTTTCCCATGAGGACTGCTTTAGCTGGGTCTCAGAAATTTTATCATTGTTTCATCATTATCATTATGTTATGATCCATAAAGGATAGATTAGCTATTTCTGTCTTTTTACAGTGGTTTGCAATATCTCCATGCTCTACATGGTTGATTTTTGTGAAAAGTCCTGTGTGGTGTGGAGAAATAAGTGTATGTATGTGTGTACCTTTTAGAAGACACCATATGTCTTCTAACTTTAGTTTCTTCAGCAATTTGTTTAGATCATATTTTCTTTTATTTATATTAATTTATCCAAAATTGAGAGTAGGCTGTTGATATCTCTTTTCACAATTGTGCTACTGTGTTTTCTTATAGCTCAAATGTTTCCTTTATAAATTTGAATTCTAGACATTTGGAGTGTGTAATTTGATGTTGGTTTTATTGTCTGGCTGCTTTCAACATAATATAATTTCCTTTACCCCTTCTTATTTTTTGTGCCAGTTGTTGTAGATTGCAAAGAGAATACTGACTAATAGTAGGGCCCCTCTCTCACTACATCCCTGATTATGCAGCCCACCGTTGAACCGGCCCTCCCCTGGTTACTTTCTTCCCCTCCATTTACCTCAGAATCTCCCATTTTGTCCTACTCTTCTAGGTGCAAATTGTTTCTTGTATTTCAAACTTCCCTTTTCCTAAGGTGTAGGACAAAGTAGACTTTTCAAGCACTAAATCCCCAATGTTACCCCAGGGCAAGGTACCATATCTCCTTTAACAGACCTCTTCAACAGTAGGAGAAGTTAATAGTCAAACCCCATCTCACCACCGAAACCAGGTGGCCCTTCCCTCCCCCTCCCTTTTAATGCTTTCTTCTCTAAATCTACTCCCCTGTAATCAGTTATCTTTTCTGAGACCGCAGGGGTCATCACTTCCCCCTTATTGCTAGCCCTACATTTTACCCAGACATATCACACATGCCTCTCTGTCCCCCTGTTTATATCCCAACCTCCCCCATCCCCAGTCTATGTAGTCGTATTGTAATGTCCCACAGAAATGTGATTCACCTGTAGTCAGGCTGTTGCCAAGCTCTGGCTAAAATGCCCCATGCCTACTGTTAGACCATCAGACTTCCACTGTCACCCCTGTGATCCTTTTGTATATTTAGAGGACAGTTTCTTACGGGTGTCTCTGTTGTTTTCATTGCTGCCATTGGCCATTGCATTTATTCACTCCTCGTGCATTTCTGTTGTTTGGGGTGTTCAAGAAGCAAATAATCACTTTGGTTCTGGTTTTCTTCTGTTGCAAACACCTTTTTTATTTTTGAATGTTTGTATTTTTTCTTGTATGTTCAAGCTCAGATTTAGCACCCTGGGCAGCATCCTGAGCTTCTTTGTTCTTCAGACCCCATTATTCAATTCCTTCCCAACTTTTTCCATATGTATAGAATAGTCGTGCATTACTCATATTTCCTTTCTTTTGTATTTGAAGATATTCTTCTGATCCCTTGCAGAACTTGTTTCTGAATTGAATTGCTAAATTTGACCACTATATAACTTGGAGTTAGCAGCCTTGTTTTTGTTTTTGTTTCTTTATTCTGAAAGTGATCTGTGAATTCTTTCAATTGCTACTTCATTTTTATGTTCAAAAATTCTGGACAATTATGTTATTTCCTGCATTGTGGTGTTAAAAGGGTTTTTTTGTCCTGTTGTTGAGGTTTAGGGATACTGGGACCCATAAATAGCAACATGCAGGTCCTGCCCAAATGAATTCAACTCAAGCCTTCTTTCAGCTAAAGAAAAGCAAAGCTTATTAAAGATCTGCCATATTGGCAGATGTGAGAAATGTGAGCATTTTCATGGAAACAAGATGGATCTAATATAGAGAAAGACTGTGGGAGGGTTTTGGGGTTGACCAAGTAGTCTGGGGTAGGGGATGAGGGTCTAGGGATAGTCTTAATGGTAGTAGCCAGTGGATTGGGGTGACTAGAGGTGAAATCTAGGGACCAAGAGAATGGGATTTTGATGGGATCTAGGGTGAGAAGTTGCTGGAGACAATGCAGAGGTAACTGAGATTTGAGCAAAACCATAATGAAAGAAGGCCAGATCAAGTAGGAAGATTCAAGGGGATTCCCAGAGCCTATACCCCATCACTGTTCTAGGAGACCTATGAATTTTAGGTTGTCTGTACTTCAGGGAGATGAGTATTTTTTCTTGCATAGTGAAGGTATTTTCTACTTTTGTTTTTATTTCTTGCTTCTCTTCTAGATTCTTCTATATATTATTATTATTATATATAATATAATAATATATATAATATATTTATAATAATATATATTCTACCTATATATAGAATGTATATCTATATTCTATATAGAGAGATTCTTCTATATATTTGCCTCCCTAATCTATTATTCTCTCTTTAGTTTCTTTGGTGAAACTTGCTATAAAAAATTCCAGTTTTTCTGCTCTGCCCATATTTGTTGCTGTGCAGAACATAAACTCTGGTCCTATAATTTTCATTTCTTTTTGAACCACTCAGAAGAAGCATGTTGCAATTGCTGGTTTTCTGGTCTTCAGACTGAATACAAGCATTACAAATGCTTAGACTCCTTAAGAGTCTACCCAATATGGCAGATCTTTAATAAACTTTCTTTTACTTTGGCTAAGAGAAGGCTTGAGTTGAATTCATTAAACAGCACCCAGCATGTCGGGATTTTGGGGTCCCAAGCACCTCTAAACTGCAAACCTCAACAGGACAAGCAGTAAGAGGTTGCTAGGAGGGCAATTTGGGGAGGAGATTTTAAGGAAAACCACCTACTGTTCCATTGTAACATAGCCTGACCACAATATAATCTAGAAAAATGATTTGTGAAGGGATTTCTCAACAAAACAAGCTTGGTAAGAAATTTGGTTTACAAAACTTAAAGGTACCTTGCTCTGCTTCAGTGGACCTTTTACCCTGTGTTGTTTGCCCTATATTGTTCTTTCCCCTCCCTTGGGAGAGGCGGGAGATGGGCTACTGTACCTGGTTTTCTTTGGGGACCCCTGCACTGCCTCCGTACCCTGTGTTGTTACCCTTTATGTGCATTTTTAGTATGTGTAGCTCAAAATTCCAAGGATGGGAATGGAGAGCTAAATGCTCTTTATCTGATAAGTCTAAAGGTAAGAGAGATAAGGAACTCTACAAGTTAAAGGTCTAAAGTCTAAAGGTAAGAGAGATAAGGAACTTCTCCAACCAAAACTGGAAAGTATTGAAGCCTCCCATCTCTTCTTATCCCTCTCTCACCCTTCAATTGAAGTCACTCTCCAAGCACCTAGAAAGGCTTGGAAGTGCTTTTCGGGTCCTGACCTGTCAGTTCCCATTAGGACAGACAGTTACAAGACTTGTCTCGAGCTCTACCTGATACTCTCAGGCTCTTGGTCCAAGCAGTTCTAGGCCATGGACCTGTACACACCCTCCAAAGACCTATCCAGAAAGATAAGTCCAATTCTCTCAGTTCTCTCTGCACTAGGGAATTGGGAAAACTGCAAGTACTCCCTTCACTCTATACCCCAAGACTCCCTGTCCCCATACCCGTGCCTACAGTACTCCCCTCCTCTCCTGGCCACCAGATCCTTGCAGTTAGTCTCAGAGGGACTTCCCTCAGAGTTGTCCCTAGGTTAATGAAGAAAATATTGAGATTCTTCTTCCTGTAGTGCTAGCTCTGACCAGGCCGTGAACAGTTAGAACAGCTAGAGACATCTTATCAGATTCAGGATGTTTTCTGATTGATCATTAAGAAGTTTTGAAACACCTCCTTACCACCCTATCACTCCCTTCCTTTGAGTCAAGAGGGTATCTCAGTACAATTGCAAATAGCCCTGGAGTTTTTCTATTCCTCTCATGCCAGGTCAGATTAGGAAAAGAGAGTTTCACCCTTTCTCCCACCTTCAAATTCATCTTCTCCCACCTGGCAAAAGAAAGGAGAGGGAGGGGTCTGAAAGTATCCAGGGTCAACACACAGCCACAGCCCTGCGGAGAGGGTCAAGTTAAGAAGTCAGTTGTCATATGCACTTGGTAAGACAGCTGATCCTTCTATCAATTTTTATGTGATCTGGAAATGCAATTGATGTCATCTGAAATTTATTGTTTGTTTTACAGCTAAAACAATTTGGCTATTGCTTATAAATATCATAAGATTGCTGATTATGTTTTAATGCTAAAACCTGAAGCTGAAAATTGATGACTGTGTGTTAAGTGAAAAGGAGGGTTCTCCCCAATCAGAACAGTCCTCAGGGCTAGTCAAAAAGCACAGCCCATAAGCAGGTCTAAGGATAGATGGGGTAGATAAGGCAGCCCCTTCTCAGAGGGTCCCTCTTCATCCTCCTTAATTTTATAAACTTGCCAAAGAGCTTGTTTGGGTTATGGAGTTCCTAACAAAGGAACTTGGCATGCTGAAAATTTGCAAGTATATACTTATTTCCCCAGCTCCTTTGTCTCTCTGTCGAAAGCATTTTGGTGAATGGTGAGGGAGACAGGAGTGCTGAGGAAGATAAAGCAAGCAGGAGGCAGATGTGCAATGTGAGATAAAATGCAGGTCGTGACTAGTCAAAAAAAGTGATGATTGAAGACTATGCAATGAAGCTCCTCAATATGGGGACTTTGCCTATATGCTTTCTAGCTATGTTGTGTTCTGAGCCCCACCTTGAACCACCTGTGTTTCTAGCCCACCGATTCCTGATTCCCACCCTGTGCCTAGCTTCCTTGGGACTGGAACTCTAATGCCTTCATTCGAATAGGGAGCTATGTGGAGCAAGGCAGAATACACTGTTGCTGGGTGTATCAGCATCGTGCCCAGGATACTAGCTCACTCCCCATAGCCCTCTCCCTATTTCCTGAAGACCCTGCATGGAATTTATCCTTTGAGCACTCAAAGGATATTATAGGTAGTCTCTTGGATGCAGAACATCCACTCCAGTCTGCTATCTCCCCCTACCTCCTCCTGGGAGTCATGGTTCCTCTCCCTTCTTTCTCCCATTCTGACCCCTTATTAATCATTTTACTTGTTCTTATACTTGGTCAAAAAATATGTCTACATGCTATGTTTGTTTACTTCTGTGTATGAAATCACTAATCTGTTCTACAAGTTAATTAACCTCTCCTGTTTTTTAAGCAACACCAAATTGGCTTGATGTCTTATCACTTGATTGTCCTACCACTTTGTATTGTTTGCCATCTGGCACAAGTAGACTCCCTACTTTTCCCCCCTTTTCCTTGAAATTCTTGACCTTTTTTCTTTGCTAAAATTTTTCTAGCTCCATAATTATTTGGTAGCTTGGTATGGCACTGAAAAGCTATAATTTAGGTAGTGCTGTTACTTCTCTTTTACTCATGGTTTCTAACCTAATAGTAATGAAAAATTCTCCAATCATTTAGCTCTGCAAAGAAGAGTTTTCTGTAGTTTTCATCTAGTTCCTGTTTTTTTCTGTCTTGATAGATGGGCTCCCAAGTATTTTGTATGTTCTGTAGTTATTCATGGAATTTCTTTCTGTCATTCTTGTTTTGTCAGTAATAAAAGCTAATTATGTATTATTAAAAAGATTATTTTATATACTGTAACTCTCCTAATAATTCAATTAATTTTTAGTTGATGAGGTATTCTTAAAATACCTTTTAAGAATGGTCCATGAATTTAAATTTTAAAAAATATTTTATTTCAATATAATGATTTCCTTTGGAATCCTATGAATTCATTTTATACAATTACACTTTTTTTACTTTATTCTGAGAAGGCTTCACCGTAGTGCCAGCAGGACCCATGCCACACAAAAACCTCTGCTCTAGATTGACCATCATATCATCTGCAAAAAACTTTAGTTTTATTTCTTCTTTGCCTGTGCTTAAGGCCTTGATTTCTTTTTTCTTGCCCTATTGCCAGCATTTCTAGCACTCTGTTAAAGAATATTATTGATGCTAATAGATGTCCTTTTATTCTTGGTCTTGTTGAAAATGCAGCTAGTCTTTCTACATTGCATATGATTTTGACTCTTCAATTTAGATGTAATGGAAATGCAAATTTAAATATCTTCCCTTCCCCTAGGTCCTTTGATAGGCTTAAGAGACTCTGAGAACCTTCCTTGATTTGAAAATATACTCTGCCCCATAATAGGCTGAATGTGGTCACATGGAGCCTGTGGCAGGAGGCTTGGTTTTCAGGAATGCCCGTACCTTGATGCTGTGTGATTGGGCAGTGAGTCAAGAGGATGGTTACATTCTCTGACCCAGGAGAAGGCTATATAATTCCTGATGTGAGACTTTGCTTTGGGGCTCACTTTGAGAAATGTTGTGTGATTTGACCAGATGAGACTCTGGGCAGCTGTTGAGAGCCCCCTGGTTTTGAAAACCCAGATGTTGATGCTTCCCTCTCTGGTAACTGTGATTTGGTATGGATGTAGTGGTTGAACAGTTTGAAAGCCTGTCTGCTTGATCTGTTTCTCTGTCTTGTAACTTCTGTCTATATACTCTGACGTTTGGGGTGCTGACCTTTTTCCCCTGAACTAGGAAAATGATATATGTTTGATTGATTAAAGTAAGCTTGAGTTGCTTTCCTTTAGAAAAGCAGACCTAAGAACCTATGTTGGCAGCCACCCTGGGGATGCTGGGGTGCTTGCTGCTACAATAGATAACTACTTACATATGAAGAAAAGATTTATTTGTTCCTATCCTTTTTAGTGTTTTTTTTTCTTTTTGAAGGGCATTTGGGGTTCAGTAACTTGCCCAAGGTCACATGGCTGTAAGTGTTAAGTATCTAAGGCCACATTTGAACTCAGGGCCTCTGGACTCCAGGGCCAGTGCCCTATTCACTGTGCCGCCTAGCCACCCCTAGTGTTATTTTTATTATAGAAATAGATGTTGGACTTTGTCAAAAGCTTTTTCAGAATCTATTGATATATATGATTTTATTTATATTAATATGCCATTATGTTTATTTGCTTATATTACATAACCCTGAATTCCTGGTATAAATTTCACTTTATCTTAGTATGTGATCTCTTAAAATATGTTATCGTAACCTCTTTTAATATTTTATTTAAAACCTTTCTTCAATATTCTTTTGTTTTGCCTCTCTTTTGTTTAGGTATCAGTATGATATTTGTATCACAGAAATTAAAGTATCCATTCTTTTTCTATTTTTGCAAACAGATAATATAATAATAGAATTAATTATTCTTTGAATGTTTGATAGAATTTGCTTAAATCTTTTTTTCTTGTTTTTTCCTCCAAGAATTCCTTTATGCCTTCTCAATATTTTTGTGAATATTTGTTCATTCTGTTATTAGTTTTATTGGCATATAATTGGGCAAAATAGTTACTAATGGTTTTCTTTATTCTCATCTTCAATTATGAATTTTATATTTTCATTTAAAGTTTTCCCTCTTTCATTTTTGATACAATTTGATTTCCACATGTTTTAAAATGTTAGCTATTTTGGTTTTAGTTATATTTTTTAAAAACCTAGCTCTTTCCTAAATCCAATTTGTATTTTATTTTTGTTTTTGCTTTTTTTCTGGGAGAGGGAAGTCTTTCAATTTTGTTAATCTTTTATTTTCATAATTTCTACTTCGGTGTTTAGGGTTTTTTTTTTTAATTCTTGCTTTTCTAGTTTTTAAAAATTCATGCCCACTTTGTTGATCTTTTATTTCTGTTCAGAAAACAAAGAAAACAACCATTTCAGGAAGTACCTTTGAAAAAATATATTTTGGGTCAAAATTATATCAGTTTTCCATATCCAGCCATAACAATTCCCTGCAGTCCAGCATCACCAGCTAGCTACCTATTGGACTTTTTGAACTATATGTCCTATAGGCCCTTAGTATGACTTAGTATGTTCAAAACAGAACTTGTTAATTTTGACCCAAAATATATTTTTTCAAAGGTACTTCCATCCTTCCAGTCAATCAACAAACTGAAAAATATTAAACTCCTTCTTTGTATTCAATGCAAGGAATCCAAAGACAAAAAAGAAACTACCCTCACATAGTGAGCTTACATTTTATTAAAGGAGGCATGTAAGGGGATGGCTAGGTGGCACAGTGAATAGAGCACTGGCCCTGAAGTCAGGAGGACCTGAATTCAAATCTGACCTCAGACACTTAACACAAAACTAGCTGTGTGACCTTGGGCAAGTCACAACCCCAAATGCCCTACCTTCTCCCCTCCAAAAAGCGAAAAAAAAAAAAAGGAGGCATATAAGTACATACAAAATCTAAAGCAAATATGAATGAATGCAAGGTAATTTGAGAAAGAAGGAGGGGAAGAAAAGTACTAACAACTAAAATCAGAAAAGACCTCAAATAAGGTGATGCTTGAGCTGAACTTTGAAGACAACCATGATTCTAAGAGACAAAGGTGAGGAGGATGTATCTTCTAGACTTGGGGAATAGCCTGTGTGAAAGATGTAGAGGTGGGAAGAAGAGTGTTGAGTATGAAAAACTGCAATAGGATTCGTTGATAAAATATTTTCTAGTTATCAACTGAGTGGTTCTCTCTTATTCTAGGAAATATGTGTTTTATACAGTGGTTGGAGTATTGCTTACATTGAGATGAATGGTATTGTGTGAGGGAAATATAAAATTCTTATAGTTTTTACAGTACACCAATTTCAACAATACATATTCAAAGCAATAGTCTACACTTTTTATCATCAGAACATCAGCAAGGTTCCAATAGATGAGAAATGCAGTTACATATGAGTGACATTGTAACTAGGTAGCTGCAAATGATAAATTCAGACAGATTCAGATTGTATTTGGGCCATACATTAATGTACATACCAAAAAAAATTTATGAAACTAGTTAAGAACTTTACAAATGGTCTTTGCCCATTAGGTTTCTATTAGTCATGTTTCTAAACTATTAAACAGATACCTAGAAATAAACATCCAAATGCAAAAATCATTATAAAAGACAAAGTAATTTTTAAAGTGTTTTCCCTCTCAATGAATGCATCGTCACTAGGCATTTAGTTTGGTAGGGCAGTTTCTTCTCCATTCTAATTATCAAGAATTTGATTATTATATATTTTAATGCATTTTTCCTCTAGTATAGACAGTTTCCAATCAAATGGGTTGTGTTTCAAAAGTCTGATTGTAAATTAGTTGTTTGAGATTCAGTACTGTATTTTTTTCCTCCCCAAAACAATGAGCTAAATCAACTATACATCATTCTCTTGAGTCTCTTGAGTTCTGATAATATCAATTATCTTACTCTGCCAAACACACATGCTATTGGACAAAGCTGGAACAAAACTATACTGATTGGGTTCACTACAAGTTAATGTTACATAACTTTAATTGAACCCTCTTTGTTGTAAGTCAATCCTTTTACACTTCCTTAATTATCTGAGTATCCCACTCACCACCATGGATCTTCCAAACTTTTTCATCCCTTCTCAAAACTCCCATGTATCCTCCTCCATCACCCTGTCAGGTGTTACTAAGAGTATTATTTTCTCAGTTTCTTATCTCATATCACCAAGATGCTTTCTACTATATTGTGATGTTCAAAAAATTTGGGAGATGTGATTTCTGGGTAATTAATCATCTTACTAATAATACTAATATTTTATTAATGAAAGAGATAATCAACACTCCCAAATGCCAAAGATCATCATGGTGGCAGGCATGGAATATGATATTCTGGAGGGTAAAAGACCTAAAATTACAACAAAATAGTAACCTACCCAGTTAAACTGAGTATAAACTTCATAGGGAAAAAAATGGACATTTAATATAGAGGACTTTCAAGCATTCCTGATGAAAAGACCAGAGATGAATAGAAAATTTGACATTAAAACACAAGACTCAAGAGAAACATAAAAAGCTAAACATGAAAGAGTAATCATAGGGAACTCAATAAAGTTGCTTATATTCTTATTTGGGAAAATGATACATAACTCCTTCTTATTTGGATACATAACTCCTTCTTATTATATCTCCTTCTTATTTATTATTATTATCCTTCTTATTTGGGAAAATGATACATAAGATTAACTCCTAAGAACTATCATTATTTGGACAGTTAGGAGGATTCTACATAGACAGTGGGCACAGGAGTAAACTGATTACTTTGGGATGATCAAAATATTTATAGATAAATGAGAAAAAAAATGCAGTGGGAGAAGGGGGAAAGAAGAGGTAGAATGGGAAAATGATCTCAGATAAAACAGGTGTGCAAGAAAGAGCTTTTAAAATAAAAGCGGAAATGAGTAGATGACAAAGGCAGGCAATGCTTGAACCTCACTCATCTGAATTGGTACAAAGAAGGAATTGTGTGTGTGTGTGTGTGTGTGTGTATTGATTAAGGAAATGCAAATTAGGACAACTTTAAGGTACTACCTTACACCTATCAGATTGTTTAACATAACAGAAAAGAAAAATGATAAATGCTAGATAGAGGGGATATGGGAAAATCTTGGCTTCATTGGTTTTGTTTGTTCAAAACCTTATTAATTTGATAAAATTACAATTATTCCTTTAATGTGTAATTCTTTCTGTCTTTTCTTTGGTCATAAATTCTTCCCTTATCCATAAATCTGAGAGGTAAATGTTCCATGCTTCCATAATTTGCTTATGATATCACCCTTTATATTTAACTTGTACCCATTTTGGCCTTATCTCAGCATACAGTGTGAGATGTTGGTCTGCACCTAGTTTCTGTTAAACTGCTTTCTAGTTTTCCTGACAATTTTTGTCAAATATTGAGTTTTTGTCCCAAAATTGTGGATCTTTGAGTTGGTCAAATACTAGATTATTATGGTCATTTACTACTATATATCATGTATCTAATCCATTTGACTGATCCATCACTCTATTTCATAGGCAGTACCAGATTGTTTTGATGATTAACTGCTTTATAGTACAGTTTGAGATCTTGAGTCACCTTCCCTCACATTTTTCTCTTCAATTCTCTTTGATATTATTGAACCGTTTTTCTTCTACATGAATTTTGCTATTTTTTTCTATGTCTACAAAATACTTCTTTGGTAGTGTGACCGGTATGGCACTGAATAAGTAATTTAATTTAGGTAGTATTGTCATTTTTATTATATTGACTCAGGCTGCCTATGAGCAATTTAAATTTCTCCAGTTGTTTAGATTTGACTTTGTTTGAAAAGTACTTTTTATTTGTGTTCATGTAGTCTCCAGTTTTGTCTTGACATATAGACTCCCCAAAATTTTACATAGTCTGCAGTTATTTTAAATGCAATTTTTCTTTGTCTCTTTCTGTTGGATTTTGTTGGTAATAAAAAGAAATGTTGATGATTTATGTGACTTTATTTTATATCCTGAAACTTTGTTGAATTTTTAATTGTTTCAACTAGTTGGGGTTTTTTTAGTTGATTCCCTAGGATTCTCTAAGTATACCATCATATCATTTGTAAAGAATGATAATTTGGGGGGCAGAGCCAAGATGGCGGAGTAGAAGCATGACCTTCTCATGGCTCTGGCTTCCACCTTCCCCAATCCATGTGAAAAGGGGACTCTAAACGAACTTTGGAGCTGCAGAACCCACAAAATGACTCAGAGAAGCTAACCTCCCGCCGAGGAAAGTCCAGCAGGCTGGCAGGAATTGGGCAGCGCTCTGGGATCTGAGCCCAGCCCCACAACGAGGCTTTAGCCCCAGGGCAGGCCTGACCAGCTGCCAGCCAGAGGGACTCCAGATCAGCAGCAGCTGTGGCCTTTTCCAGATTTATCAACACATAGACACAAAGGACAAAGTGAGAGTTCAGTGCAGTCAGGACTTTGGGACCCAGTAAGTGGAAGGGCAGTGCGTGGCTTTTGCCCCCAGGGCGAGAAGCTGCTGAGATGCCAGCACAGCCAGCCAGCACCACGTGGCAGCTTCAGCTCCTGGCCTGCAGAGTGTAGGGGGACTAAGCACCAGTATGAGGGGTAATCGCTCTTGCTTTAACCTTCTTGGATCTGGATTGCAGTCTAGGGTGGAGGTCCTGGGGTGTGTCCAGCTTGCCAGAGCATGTGGAGACCTCAGAGAGGGCACCCATCTAATACCTCCGGCAGCTGAGAAAACCCCAGCATTTGGGATGAAAGCTCCCCTGTCTGGTGGCACAGTCCTACTGTGGCAAAAAGCCCAGGGGTCAAGTGATTGAGGGGCGACATGACCAGGCAAAGGAAACAAAGCAGACAGAAGATTCCAACATTACACTACTATTTTGGGGACACAAAGGATCAAAGCATGGAACAGGAGGAAAACAGTGAAGTCAGAACTCCTGCACCAAAACCTTCAAAGTAAAATACAAGCTGGTTACAGACCATAGAGGACCTTAAGAAGCAGAAAAGAGAAGTGGAGGAAAAATTGGGAAGAGAAATGAGAACAATGCAAGAAAATTATGAAATGAGAGTCAACAGCCTGACTGAGGAAAATAATACCTTAAAAAACAGACTGACTCAAATGGCAAAAGAGGCTCAAAAAGGCAATGAGGAGAAGAATGTCTTAAAAAGCCGAATTTGCCAGATGTAAAAAGAATCTCAAAAGCTCAATGAGGAGGGAATAACAACCAGTTAAGCATAGGACTCTATGGAGAAGAAACGCAAAAAGTATCATTTTAGAGGGAAAGAGGGGAGGGAGAGAAGCTTCGCATGAGATTTGTTCCTGTCACTCTTGATGCGAAGAAGAAATAGCATACTTCATTAAGTATAACAATATCCTACAGGCAGTAGGAGGGGGAAAAGGTTATGAAAGGGGGGTGGGAGTGGTTTGTAGGGAGGGAAGTAGTAAGGGGAAAGGGGAGGAAAAGGGAGGGGGGCTGAAAAGGGAACACTGAGGGAGGCAGTGGTCAAAAGGAAAACTATTAAGGGGGGGGGAGGGAGAAGGGAGGGAAAATATGAACATTAACAGGGGAAGGAATAGGATGGGGGGAAAGGAACAGATAACAATTATAACTGTAAATATGAATGGAATGAACTCTCCTATAAAATGGAGATGGATAGCAGAATGGATTAGAAATCATAATACTACAATATGCTGTTTACAAGAAACACATCTGAAACAGAGGGATACACACAAGGTAAAGGTAAAAGGTTGGAATAAAATATATCATGCCTCAGCTAAAGTAAAAAAAGCAGGGGTAGCAACCCTTATCTCAGATAAAGCAAAAGCAAAAATTGACTTAATTAAAAGAGATAAGGAAGGAAACTATATCCTGTTAAAAGGCACCATCGAGAATGAAGCAATATCACTACTTAACATATATGCACCAAGTGGAGTAGCATCCAAATTCCTAGAGGAGAAAGTAAAGGAATTAGAGGAAGAAATAGATAGCAAAACTATACTAGTGGGAGTCCTTAATATCCCCCTCTCTGAACTTGATAAATCCAAGCTCAAAATAAACAAGAAAGAAGTTAAGGAGGTGAACAGGATTTTAGAGAGGATAGGTATGATTGATCTTTGGAGAAAACTGAATGGGGATAAAAAGGAATATACTTCCTTCTCAGCGGTTCATGGCACATACTCAAAAATTGACCATGTTCCAGGGCATAAAAACCTCACAATTCTATGTAGTAAGGCAGAAATATTAAATGCATCCTTCTCAGATCATGATGCAATGAAAATTATATGCAATAAAGGGCCAGGGAAAGACAGACTAAAACCTAATTGCAAATTAAACAATTTAATCCTAAAGAATGAGTGGGTCAAACAAGAAATTATAGAAACAATCAGTAATTTCATTCAAGAGAATGATAATAATGAAACAACATACCAAAATCTGTGGGATACATTAAAGGCAGTTCTTAGGGGAAGTTTTATATCCCTGAGTGCATACGTGATTAAATTAGAGAAAAGGGAGCTCAACAAATTGGGCATGCAATTAAAAAACCTAGAAAAAGAACAAATTCAAAATCCCCAATTAAATACTAAATTAGAAATATTGAAGACAAAAGGAGAGATTAATAAAATTGAAATTAACATAACTATTGAATTAATAAATAAAAGCAAGAGCTGGTTTTATGAAAAAACCAACAAAATTGATAGACCCTTAGTCAATATGATAAAAAAAGAAAGAAGAAACCAAATTATGAGTATCAAAAATGAAAAGGGTGAATCTACCTCCAAAGAAGAGGAAATCAAAACAATAATTAGCAATTATTTTTCCCAATTGTATGCACATAAATTTGACAATCTTAGCGAAATGGATGAATATTTACAAACATACAAGTTGCCCAGATTAACTGAAGAGGAAGTAAATTACATAAATAATCCCATCTCAGAAAAAGAAATAGAACAAGTCATCAGTGAACTCCTTAGGAAAAAATCTCCAGGGCCAGATGGATTCACTAGTGAATTCTATCAAACATTTAAAGAACAATTGATTCCAATACTCTACAAACTATTTGGGAAAATTAGTGAAGAAGGAGTCCTACCAAATTCTTTTTATGACACAAATATGGTACTGATACCTAAATCAGGAAGAGATAAAACAGAAAGAAAATTATAGACCAATCTCCCTTATGAATATAGATGCAAAAATTCTAAATAAAATACTAGCAAAAAGACTACAGCAACTTATCTCAAGAATAATACACTTTGATCGGGTAGGATTTATTCCAGGAATGCAAGGATGGTTTAATATTAGGAAAACCATCAGTATAATTGATCGTATCAACAATAAAACTAGCAGAAACCACATGATCATCTCAATAGATGCAGAAAAGGCTTCTGACAAAATAAAACATCCATTCCTATTAAAAACATTACAAAGTATAGGAATAAATGGAGCCTTCTTTAAAATAATAGGTAGCATCTATTTAAAGCCATCAGTAAGTATTATATGTAAGGAGGAGAAGCTAGAAGCATTTTCCATAAGATCAGGGGTGAAACAAGGGTGTCCACTATCACCCCTCTTATTCAATCTGGTACTAGAAATGTTAGCAGTAGCAATTAGAGAAGAAAAAGAAATCAAAGGAATCAAGTTAGGCAAAGAAGAGACCAAGATTACCACTCTTTGCATATGATATACTTAGAGAATCAAGTAAAAAACTGCTTGAGACAATAAATAAGTTTGGCAAAGTTTCAGGATATAAAATAAACCCACATAAATCCTCAGCATTCCTATATATTTCCAATGAAATTCAACAGCAAGAGATAGAAAGAGAAATCCCATTTACCACTCAAATGGCTTTAGACTTTAGCTATGGGTCTTTTCCATCTTACAAACATACAGGTGTGGGCTGTTCAAAATGACAGAATTTGAGCAGGAGGATAGGATAGTTGTGGACTGGGCAAATCCTGCTGTCAGTGCAAACAGAATGGGTGGGAGGTGTCATAAACCTGATGCCCAGATAAGTAAGCATAGCAATAACACCCTTTCCCAGAGGGATCTTTGGGTTGGACTTCTAAAACATGAGGTTGAAAAAGAAAGCAAATGATGGCTAGCCCATGGAATGCTAATAAAACTGCATAGGGAAATTTAGGACCAGGGAATTAATGGCCTTACACCCTATCCAAGCCTGCCCCATTCGGACCAGTCAGGGGTGGGTCCAAAGGGAAAACCATGGAGGGAAGGAGTATTATGAATTCAGTATCTGGGTGGGCCCTTTAATTGACCTATAGGTCTTGTATAGGTAATGGCAACTTTGTTTGAGCTGTTAACTTTGGTTAATGTACATGTTGAGTTGTCAACTGACTAGAAATAGGGAAAAGGAAAGTTGAGTAGATAATAGCTATGAATTCATTAGAAGAATAATGTCCTTGACAGAAATAGGAAAGTTAGAATTAAGGGGAAGGTTTTGGAAGAAAGAATGAGTTTTGTGTAGGTCCACTCCAGACATACACATGGGTGTATACGCACATGCATGCACACACACACATATACACATATCTAGTTAATGTGTCTATCTATCTTTCTAATAATCTTTCTAATCTAAGCATTGTCAAGCAAAAAAACTTCAGATATTTATCACATCTAGAAGTGTATATCTTATTGTGCTTCTTAAGTCTATCACCTTTCTGCCAGGAAGAGAGCAGCATACTTCATTATAGGCCTTCTAGAGTCATGGTTGACTGTAGTGAACAAAATTTTTAAGTCTTATAAATTAGCTTTCTTTATAGTGTTATGGTCTTTGTAAAAATATCTCCTATGGTTTTGCTCACTTTATACATCTTCCTAAGTTTCTTTGAACCCATTCTTTCAATCATTTCTTATAGCACAATAACATTCCATTATGTTTATAAGCCATAATTACTCATCCATATTAGACTGATGTTTTTTACATTAAATGTCCTGGGAATTTACCTTTCTATTTATTTTTCTCTGACCATTAGAATTGTCAGGAATATGGAGAGTAAAGAAAAAGTTGGCCAAGCAAAGATCACATCTAGATTTCAGTAAAGTATGTGATTAAAAAAAATAAAAAACCTCTTATAAATCCTTGTGACAAGATGCTTAGAAATGGACTAAGCAATATTACAGTTAGTTGAATTCAGAACTCACCAAATACAAACAGTAGAAACTAAAAATTGGATGTCATCTTGGGGTGGAAGGTGAGGGAGGTATCCCAACAATCGTGACTGGTCCTGTATTAGTTAACATTGTTAATCAATGACTTGAACAAATGTATAGATAAAAAGTTTTATATCAAAAAGTAGGGTGACAAGCTAGAACAATGATTTGAATAGATTAAGTTGAAATTAAGTAGCACTATAGCACTATTATTGGCCTTTCATATGGGTTTACTGAAAGATAAACTAATTTTGAGATCTATTGTGGGTTAGCATCCAAATCCACGGTTCATGAATTCCCACTAATATATTCTTTTTACCAGAAAACTGGAGGACATGATTCAAAACAAAAGACATTTAATTAAAAAGCATAGCAAAATTTTTGTTGTTCATTCAGTCATGTCTGAGTCTTTGTGATCCTATGGACTGCAGCACACCAAACCATTTTATTCTCACTATCTCTTGAAGTTTGTCCAATTTCATGTCCATTGTTTCCATGAATCTATCCAACTCATATTTTGCCATCCCCTTTTCCTTTAGTCTTTAATCTTTCCCAAGGAATCCTGTCTTCTCATTATATGGCCAAAGTATTTAAGCTTCAACTTCAGTATTTGACTTTCCAATGAACAGTCTGAATTAACTTCTTTAAATATTGACTGATTTGATCTCCTTTCTGTCCTAAGGGCTCTCAAAAATCTTCTGGGGGGAGAGGGTGGAGCCAAGATGGCAGAGTAAAAGCAGGAACTTGCTTGAGATCTCTTCCAAATCCCTCCAAATTTCTGTAAAAAAACTCAACAAATTCTAGAGCTACATAACCCACAAAATAACAGAATGAAACCCATCTCTAGCCCAAGAAATCCCCAACGACCAACAGGAAGTATCTATTGCACCTGGGCTGGGAATGGAGTGCAGTCCAGTGTGGGCTGTGCTGGCACTGACTGGGCTGGATCAGGCCTCAGGGGACTGAATCACTGGCAGCTGTGCTAGTTTTCAGACTTCTCAACCCACAAATGCCAAAGACTAAATAAAAAGTCAATGGGGAAACTCTGAGGGACATGGGTGAGAGAAGAGCGTGGTCTGGCCCTAGCCCCAAGGTGGTGGAGGTAGGGTGGCAGCAGCAGCAGCTGCTGCTTCTGAAACTCAGGGCCCACACATGGTAAGGGGAATCAAGTGGCTGATCAGAGGGAAATTGCAGGGATCTCTTTGATGGCGTTGAAGCAGTATTCTCTTGCTTTTCCCTGCTTGGATCTGGGTCACAGTCATGGGTGGTGGTCCTGGAGTGAGGAAGAGTGCTGACATGGCAGAATTTGTGGAGGCTGTGGAGAGAAAGTCCTCCTCACAGCTCCAAGGCATAAAAGTATGCTTGTCACCACTCACAGACCAGACCATAGTCCAGTAGAGGAGTAAACACCTTTCCTTTGATCATACCACCTTATAAAAACTGAAAATTTAAAGGTGCCTAGAAGTAGCTCAGACAACATCTGTACAAAACCCCTGAAAATTGGGACAAAGCACTCTGTACTCTGAAAGCAGAGTCTACCTTGACAAAGGAGTTGGAAAGCCAAGTATTTGGCTGGGAAATTAAGCAAAGAGCATAAAAAAACTCAGACTACAGAATCTTAGTTTGGTGACAAAGAAGATCAAAACACACAAACAGAAGAAGACAACAAAGTCAAAGCTCCTACTTCCAAAGCCTCCAAGAAAAATATGAATTGGTCACAGGCCATGGAGGAGCTCGAAAAAGATTTTGAAATTTAGGTAAGGGGGCAGCTAGGTGGCACAATGAATACAGCAATGACCCTGGAGTCAGGAGGACCTGAGTTCAAATCCGGCTTCAGACATTTGACACTGACTAGCTGTGTGACCTTGGGCAAGTCACTTATCCCCAATTACCCTGCCTTCCCCCTCCAAAAAATTTTTTTTAATTTAAAAAAAGGAAATTAGGTAAGAGGAGTTGAGGAAAAATTGCGAAGACAAATGAGAGTAATACAAGAAAATCATGACAAAGAAATAAACAGCTTTCTAAAGGAGACCCCCCAAAATACTTAAGGAAATAAAACCTTAAAAAATAGACTAACCCAAATGGCAAAAGAGGTTCAAAAAAACAACGAGGAAAGAATGTTTTAAAAAGCAAAATTGACCAAATGGAAAAAGAGGTCCAAAACCTCATTGAAGAAAATAATTCCTTAAAAATTAGAATGCAGCATCAAAATAAAGTCAAAATTGGCACATAATTTAGATATAAAGGCTGATAGTGTAAGTACAATCTGAGAGAGCA
>NW_027185735.1:2672180-2737226 GCF_028583685.1 Petaurus breviceps papuanus
TAATTTAGATATAAAGGCTGATAGTGTAAGTACAATCTGAGAGAGCAAAGAATATTTTCCCTGTCAGATTTATGGAAAAGGGAGGAATTTATGACCAAACAAGAGATAGAGAGCATTACAAAATGCAAAATGGATAATTTTGATTACATTAAATTAAAAAAAGATTTTGTACAAACAAAGCCAGTGAAACCAATATTAGTAGGGAAACAGAAAATTGGGAAAGAATTTTAACAACCAGTGTCTCTGATAAAGGCCTAATTTCTAAAATATACAGAGAACTGATTCAAATCTATAAGAATACAAGTCATTCCCCAATTGATAAATGGACAAAGGATATTAACAGGCAGTTCCCAGAGGAAGAAATTAAAGATATCTATAATCATATTTTAAAAATTATCTAAATCACTATTGATTAGAGAAATACAAATCAAAACAACTCTTAAGTACCAAATCTCACCAGTCATATTGGCTAACATTACAAAACAGGAAAATGATAAATACTGGAGATGTGGGAAAATTAGAACACTAATGCAGTGTTGGTGGAGTTGTGAACTGAACCAACCATTCTGGAGAGCAATTTGGAACCATGCTCAAAGGGCTATTAAAAATGTGTATACCCTTTGACCCTGCAATACCACTTCTAAGGCTATATCCCAAAGAGATCACACAAATGGGAAAAGGACCTGAATGTCCAGAAATATTTATAGCAGCTCTCTTTGTGATGGCCAAGAACTGGAAATTGAGGAGATGCCCATCAAGTGAGAGATAATTTAAAAATTATTGGATGACTTGAAAGCCATGATCAAAAAAAGAATATAGACATCATATTTCTAGAAATTATTAAAGAAACTGCCCTGATATTCTATAACTGGAAGGTAAAATAGAAATTGAAAAAATCCAGCAATTGCCCCTTGAAAAAGATGCTGGGGTGGCTAGGTGGTTCAATGAATAGAACACCAGCCCTAAAGTCAGGAGGATCTGAGTTCAAATCCAGCCTCAGAGACTTAATACTTACTAGCCATGTGACCTTTGGCAAGTCACCTAACCCCAATTACCCTGCCTTTGCCCCTCCAAAAACCAAAAACAAAAGAAAAGAAAAATATCCCAAAAAGAAAACTCTTAGGAATATTGTAGCCAAGTTCCAGAGTTCCCGTGTCAGGAGAAAATATTACAAGCAGTTAGAAAGAAATAATCAAGTATTGCAGAAACACAATTAGGATAACAGAAGATCTAACAGCTTCTACATTAAGGGACTGAAGGATTTGGAATATGATATTCTAGAGGTCAAAGGAGCTAAGATTAAAACCAAGAATCAGCTACCCAGCAAAACTGAATATAATACTTGTAGCTCCAAAGCAATATTCACAGCACCAACAGCAACTGTTAATATTCTGGCATAGTTGTCTATTGCAAAATATAATAGACTCTCCATATGGAAGACTGTTATGGGAATGGGAATCTGAACATCTTCCCTGCCCCTAGCCCCTTTGATAGATGTAAGTGACTCTGAGAACCTTCCTTGATTTGAAACTATACTCTGTCCCCTAATAGGCTGAATGTGGTCACATGGAGCCTGTGGTGGGAGGCTTGTTTTTCAGGAATGCCCACACCTTGTTGCTTTGTGATTGGGCAGTGGGTCAAGAGGGTTGTGACATTCTCTGACCATTGCTTTTACATGCAACTGGGTAATAAGATATACAGGCAATGGCATATAGAAATTATAGAAATCTATTTTGCCCTACAAGAAAGGAAGGGGGAAAGGGATAAGAGGGAGGGGAATGACAGAAGGGAGGACAGACTGGAGGAAGAGGTAATCAGAATGCATGCCATCTTGGGGTGGGGGATAGGGGAGAGATGGGGAGAAGATTTGGAACTCAAAATCTTGTGGAAATGAAAGTTGAAAACTAAAACTAAATAAATAAATTCTGGGGAGAAAATCTTCTCTAGTACCACAATTTAAAAGCATCTGTTCTGCGGTACTCAGCTTTCCTTATAGTCCAACTCTCACAGCCATACATTGCTACTGGAAAAACCATAGCTTTGACTATCCAGATCTTTATCAACAAAGTGATGTCTCTGCTTTTTAGCTTGCTGTCCGGATTTACGATATCTTTCCCTTTTGGGGGATTGGGGGTGAGAGCAAGCAATTTCAGTTAAGTGATTTGCCCAGAGTAACATAGCTAGTAAATATCAAGTGTCTGAGGCTGGATTTGAATTCAGGTCCTCCTGACTTCATGGCTGTTGCTCTATCCACTGCACCATCTAGCTGCCCCAATAGCTTTCCTTGCAAGGAACAAGCATCTTTACTTGTTATGGCTGCATTTGCTGCTTGCAGTGATCTTTAAGCCCAAGAATATAAAATATGAATGCTTCCATTTCTTCTCCTCTATTTGCCAGGAAATGATGAGACCAAGTTGCCAACATCTTAGTGGGCTTTTTTAATGTTAATCTGCTTTCATACTTTCCTCTTTCACCTTCATCAAGAGTTTTCTTAATTCTTCTTCACTTTCTGCCAGTGGAATTGTATTAATTACATAGCTGAGAGTGTTGATATTCCCTCTGGCAACCTTAATTATGGGTTTTGATTCATCTGGTCTAGCATTTTTGCCTAATGTATTCTGAACATAAATTAAATAAACAAGGTGACAACATACAGCCTTGCACTTCTTTTCCAATCTTAAACCAATCAATTATTTCGTGTTTGGTTCTAACTGTTTCTTCTTGACCCTTGTACAGGTTCCTCAGGAGACAAGTAAGATGATTCCATCTCTTTGAGGACTTGTCACATTTTGTTGTGATCCACATGGTCCAAGGCTTTAGTGTAGTCAATGAAGCTGAAGTAGATGTTTTCTTCTGGAGCTCCCTTGCTTTCTCTATAATCCAGTGAATGTTGATGATTTGATCTCTAGATCCTTTGCCTCTTCAAAAAATCTGGCCTCCTCTTTTTAGTAATTCTCAGTTCACATTGCTAATGCTTGAAAAATGAAAGGGCCATCTCTAGTCATCCTGATTAATATCTGCCACTAAACCCAGATGGCCCTGTATGAGAAAGTGAGCCTGGTCACTTTAGCCAGACCTTCTTCTCTTAAATCAAATTCATTTATAAGTCATGGCACCACCTTCCTGATGTCATGAGAAAGAAGGACAAAAAACAACTTGTGGATACTAGGAGCTGCCCCACTGGGGACCCAACTGGCCAGTTTCAGTTGGGCAATGCAGCTCTTTTCTTCCTCCTTTCTTCTCCTCTTCCCATCCCTGCCCTCCCCTCCCCTTCAAGAATGGAGGGCAAACAACAAAAACTGCAGAAGCCTAGCCTGTAGAATCTTTAATAATTTTTAATTTTATTTTTATTAATTTATTTATTTTTAGTTTTCAACATTCATTTCCACGAGATTTTGAGTTCCAAATTTTCTCTCCATCTCTCTCCTCCCCCACCCCAAGATGGCATGCATTCTGATTACCCCTTATCCCAGTCTGCCCTCCCTTCTATCATGCCCCCCTGCTCATACCCTTCCCCCTTATTTTGAAGGAAAAGATAGCTTTCTATGCCCCACTGCCTATATATATATGTATGTATGTATCTTATTTCCAAGTTGTATGCTGTAGCAGCAAGCACCCCAGCATCCCCAGGGTGGCTACTCACACAGGTTCTTAGATCTGCTTTGATAAAGGAAAGCAACTCAAAAGGGGTTAGTTAACAAGCTTACTTTAATCAGTCAAACATATCGTTTACCTCGTTCAGGGGAAAAAGGTCAGCACCCCGAACTTCAGAGTATACAGGCAGAATTATCAAGACAGAGAAACAGATCAAGTAGACAGATTTCCAAACTGTCCAACCATTACATTCATACGAAATCAACATCTGGGTTTTTCAAAGCTGGGGGCTCTCAACAATGGCTTCCCAGAGTTTCATCTGATCAAATCACAGAACACTTCTCAAAGTGAGCCCCAAAACAAAGCTACACATCAGGGCTTATATAGCCTTCTCCTGGCTCAGAGAATGTAACAACCTTATTGACCCACTGAACAATCAAAAAGTATCTACTGAAAAACAAGGCTCCCACCCCAGGCTCCAGGTGCACTTTAGCCTAGGGGCAGGGAAGATCTTAAAAATTGACATTCCTATTACACATGTAAAAGCAATTTTTAACATTTGTTTTTAAAACTTTGAGTTCCAAATTCTCTCAGTTCTTTCCTCCCCACCCACCCTCATCGAGAAGGCAAACAATTCAATATAGTTTGTACATGTGTAGTTATGCAAAACACTTACATAATAGTCATGTTGTGAAAGACTGATTATATTTCCCTCTATCATATCCCCCCCCCCATTTATTTTATTTTCTCCTTCTACCCTGTCTCTTTTCAAAAGTGTTTGCTTCTGACTACCCCCTTTCCCAATCTGCTTTTCCTTCTATTATTCTCCCCCACTATCCCCTTCTCCCCTACTTTCCTGTAGGGTGTTACCCAATTGAGTTTTCATGTTATTCTCTCCTTAAACCAAATCCAATGAGAATAAGGTTGACTCATTCCCTTTCACCTCCCCCCTCCTCCCCTCCATTGGAAAAGCTTTTTCTTGCCTCTTTTATGTGAGATAATTTACCCCATTCTATCTCTTCTTTTCTCCTTCTCTCAATGTTTTCCTCTCTCACCCCTTAATTTTATTTCTAGATATCATCCCTTCATATTCAACTTACCATGTGCTCCCTGGATAGGTGATTCTTGGTTTTAATCCTAGTTCCTTTGATTGCTGAATTATAATATTCCAAACCTGTCAATCCCTTAATGTAGAAGCTTCTAGATCTTATGTTATCCTGATTGTATTTCCACAATAATCAAATTGTTTCTTTCTGACTGCTTGCAATATTTTCTCCTTGACCTGAGAACTCTGGAATTTGGCTACAATATTCCTATGAGTTTTCCTTTTGGGATCTCTTTCAAGAGGTGATTGGTGCATTCTTTCCATTTCTTTTTTCTTCTCTGGTTCTAGAATATCAGGGCAGTTTCCCTTCATAATTTCCTGAAATATGATGTCTAGACTCTTTTTTTGATGATGGCTTTCAGGTAGTCCAATAATTTTGAAATGATCTCTCCTCTATCTGTTTTCCACGTCAGTGATTTTTCCAATGAGACATTTTGCATTGTCTTCTCTTTTTTCATTCTTTTGGTTCTCTTTTGTAATTTCTTGATTTCTCATAAAGTCATTAATTTCCATTTGCTCTATTCTAATTTTTAGGGAATCATTTTCTGCATTTAGCTTTTGGACCTCCTTTTCCATTTAGCTAATTTTGCTTTTTAAGTCATTCTTCTCCTCATTGGCTTTTTGGACCCCTTTTGCCATTTGAGTTAGTCTTCTTTTTAAGGTGTTATTTTCTTCAGTATTTTTTGGGGAGTCTCCTTCAGCAAGCCGTTGAGACATTTTTCATGATTTTCTTGCATCACTCTCATTTGTCTTCCCAATTTTTCCTGTACTTCTCTTTCTTGATTTTCAAAATCTTTCCTGAGTTCTTCCATGGCCTGTGACTAATTCATATGTTTCTGGGGGAGACTTTGGATGTAGGGTGTTTGACTTTGTTGTCTTCTCCTGGTTGTATGTTTTGATCTTCTTTTTCACCAAAGTAAGATCCTGTAGTCTGAGTTTTTTTTATGCTGTTTGCTCAATTTTCCAGTCAAATACTTGACTCTCCAACTCTTTGTCATGATAGGACTCTGCTTTCAGTTTGGGTGTGGATGAAGACAGGTGTCCTGTCCCTATCTTTAGGGGTTTTATATAGCTATTTTCAGAAATATTTCTAGGGAACTGCAAATTTTCAGCTTCTCCAAGGTGGCCTGATCAAAGGATAAGTGTTTACTCCTTTGCTGGCCTGTGTTCTGGTCTGTGAGTAACCACAAGCACTATTTTCTGCCTAGGACTGTGAGGATGCCCTCTGCACCACAGCCACAACTCTGCCACACCTGTGCTCCTCCTCAACCCATGATCATGTAACACAAATATGATATTCACATGGTGACTATGAATATGCTGGTGTAGTTGTGAACCACAAAATGTAACAGGTTCTCCACATGGGGGTCAGAGCCAAAACTTTTATTCAAATACCAGAAAACTGAGTCCCAAAACCAGAAAGTTAAAGTCATTACAGTAACCATGAAGTTGGTTCACATAGTCAATACAGCAAACACCCACATTCAAAGCAAAACAGGCTCCCTCAAGCAAGGATCCTCCTCTCTCACTCCCTCAAGCAAGGATCCTCCTTTCTTCATTCATGGTAGCTCCTCAGCCTCCATGCTGCTTGCTCCCAGCTGTTCTGGCTCCCAGCAGTTCTCCTTCCTGGCAGTTCTGGTTGGCTCTCAGGAGTTCTCAGCAGTTCTGGCTGGCTCTCAGAAGTTCTCAGCAGTTCTAGCTAGCTCTCAGAAGTTCTCAATTTGATTCTCAGAAGAAGTTCTGGTTCTCTAGCTTGGGCTTTTCCTTTTATATGGTATTAGCTCCTCCCTCTTCTGCCCCTTCCTGTTACATCAGCAAGTTCATCCCACTGTGGGATTCACAAGTTCTGGATCTTAATACTTAACATAGTCATGAACTTGAAACAAGGTGCTAAGTACCTGTTTGCTTGCCAATACAAGGGACATGGAAAATCTTCAAATCCCATTACCATTACAGACAGCCATCCAGGACTGCAACCCAGATCCAAGCAGAGCAAATGTAAAGCCAAGAGCGAGCAGCTCTCCAAACGACTGCTGCTGCTGTGAATAGCTTTAAGGTTCTGATCACATAGTATAGTGAACTCTCCATTTATTCAGCAGTAAACTAAAGCAAAACATTCACAGAAACCAAAGTACAGCATTCACAACAATATAACATAGCAACTTATCACTATAGTGGCCAGGTAGTTTTAAATAAAAGATATCATTCAGTAAGCCCTTAACTCAATCACCCTTAAGGAGCAATCCTCCTTAAGGGATACAAAGTACAAAGGTCTCCCACATTGTCTTAATTTCATCCAGTCAGAAAGTCTTCTTTCTTCTTGATTGGAGATTACTTTCCAATCATCTTTAACTCAATCATCCTTAAGGAGTACAAGGTAAAAAGTACAAAGTTCCCCAACCCCTAGGCCACAATAAATCATGATCTTGTCAGTTAGCACTAAGTACCCAAGGAGAGGTCATTTCATCCTGGTTTTGAGGCTGGCTCCCAGATGCCATGGTTCCACTTCCATGGTCCCAGCTTTTGCCTGAATTCAACCAAATGTCACCTAGATTCACAGGTAGGCAGCTCTCAGCATCTTTTCCAGTTCCTTGTCCCAATTCCATTCCATATTGAAGCTCACAGCGTCCTGTCCATCTCAAGTTCTTCACAGTTCCTGTTTCTGGGAAGACAAAGCTTAACAAAGCCAAAACAACAGTCATGTACATTGTCAGCACTATCATCAATTCACTATCTGTCTGTGAAATCAGCACAGACACACAAACAAGGTTTGAGAAGTCAATACAAATTGTCACTATAGTCCTTTGAAACCTTCCTCCCAGACTTGTGTAAGCAGACAACCAGAAAATTCTCTTTCAGGGCTTCTATTAAGGTTCCAGGGCTTCTGTACAAAGTACCACAAAGAGGAATCAACACAGACAGAACAAACAAACAGGCCACCACAAGTGTTCCCTTCTCAGTTCTGATCTGTCCCAGCTGAGCTCAGTTTTTTATCTGTCATTAGCTCCTCCCTGTTCCACCCACCTCTTATGTCCTTCCTGTTCCTGTCTTTGGCAAGTCCCTACCATTATGGGATTCACAAGTTCTGTTTCTTAACAAAGACTTGATATAATCAAGCTTATTTGAGGCTGGATCTGAACTCAGGTTTTCCTGACTCCAGTCCTGGCACTTTGTCTTCTGTGCCACCTAGCTGCCCCAAATATAGTATGACCAATGAAGAGCATCAATCCTTTGCTTTTAGGACCTGGCATCCTGCTATGCAAGTTAGTACACTGTTTCAATTAGTCTTCCATACTGGCACTAGCATTACCTCTGTAAGCAACAGCAGGCCATGCATTCCCACCTTTATGCCAATTCCAGATGAGAGAAAGCCTGAGTCTCTTCCTTACATAGAGGCCCACAATAGATTATCTTCCTCATTGGACAAGAAAGGACCGCATTACACAGGGACACACTTTCCCAAAAGTTACCAAACCAGTGAGAGAGATGATATCCACATTAAGAAAACTTATGTTCAGGAAACATGAACAAACAGGGAATAGGTGTGCCTGGGGAATATGCCTGGAGAAGCACATATAGAGGATATGTACTTCTAGGGAATATGTATAGCTAGAACTGATGGGGTGCTGGGGATCTATGTTTGTAACATCAGTTTGTAAAATCAATTTGTAAAACCAGCCTGTGAAATCACATTCTTCCCACCCCCAGCCTCAGAGCATTAACTCTGCCCCTTCCCTCTGCCAGCACTCTGCCTAGCCACAATTCATGAACTGTTTATTTCTGCTTGGAACAATAACAAGCTACACCTATGACTCCTTCACTAAAACCATCTATAAACATTTTAGCTTAGGCAAATGTTATCTCCCCTTAGTATAATGGCCAGCTGCACCTATGAATCCTTCAATGAACTGTCTATAGGTTAACTCCTTAGCCAATTATACATATACTGAGTCTCTGTTAGCCTTGGTTCCCAACATCCATCTTGAAAAACATGACATTGATGGGTGGCAGACTAGGCACTTCTCAGTCAGCCCTGACTGCTAGCTGATTTAGTGATGTTTCAAGCCTAAAACCACACCTCCAGGTAGACCCCCTGGGGCTATTTCCCATATTATGGGTAATATGCCTGCCACACTTGATATTAAAAGTGCATGTCCCTTTAAGCACTGACCTCTCCTTAACTCCTCCCTAATCCCACCCTTACTCACCTAGTTAGCATAATTGACACCTGATTTACTGTTGTGACTCCTTAAAAACTATACCTATAGGGGTGGCTAGGTGGTGCAGTGGGTGCAGTGAGTAGAGCGCTGGTCCCTGAGTCAGGAGGACCTGAGTTTGGTTCTGGCCTCAGACACTTAACACCAACACAAAAAAACTAGCCTTGTAACCTTGGGCAAGTTATTTAACCCCAGTTGCCCTCCAAAAGGCAAACAAACAAACACACAAAAACTATACCTATGACTTCTTTAAGTTTGCAGTTTCCCTAAGAATCCTTGCCCTCTGTAAAGCATAACAACAAACCTTTATAATCCTGACTTTAAGATTGCTTGTGCCTACTGAATTCATTCCAGACTGAATAGCAGGGACTCTGGATATAAATTGGAGCCCCCAAATAACCTATTGCCATTCCCCCCATCAGAACCACTGACTCCTTCTAAGGCAATATTTCTATTAGAGTCCTCTTCTCACACTGAGACTTGTCCCCTACAAAATCCCCTAAAAAAGTCACCTTCTTTGGTTATGCTGTGTGGGATAGAGACCACTACCAAAAAAATCAATACAAAGACTTAGATACCTGAAAGCAGAAATGAATTTATTACTTCCTCATGAGAAAGGGGAACCCTCTCGTCACTCTAATGGTTCTGGCCAGGGAAGTACAAATTGATTCCAGAAAGCAAGGTCTTTTTATATCCTAATGTGAGCCGCTCCCCACCCCCAAACCTTTTCCCCTTATCCCATTGACTGGGCTTCAGGGAGCATAATCTATTCACGTGAATCTTCCCCAGCAACAAAGAACAAAGGACAAGAAAAGGCAGGAAGTTTTGCAAGAGTTTGCAAGCGTGCACAGTTTAGGTTGTGTTGTAAAGAGTGGAAAAACCATTAATCCTTTTGAGGAGGTTTTACTTCTGAGAAATCATCTCTCACAATGCCATGGAACTACAAGCAGGTATCTTCATTTATCTGCTCTATACTACCATCTGCTGGTCTTCCATAGCTATGTAGCCTCTTTTTTCTGTGAATCCAGACCCAAGCCAGCTATATCCAGACACCTAACAAGAGGCATTCACATTTATTTTTTCAAACACTTTTTCTGTTGCTACTAAGTGAACTTTCTCAGTCCAATCTGATTTGAGTTATGGTCCAAAAAGTCCTTTAAATTCCTATTGTAGAACTGGATGGGAAACTGGATCATTTTGGGTACTACACTTAGCAAAACTGCAAAGGAACCGAATGGAACTGTGGTAGGGAGATTCCTTTAAATCCCACGATTCACCAGTTCTATGCAAAACACTTTTAGAGTAAGGCTGAATGGGGCTTAGTGGAATTGGTAGAGTTGGGATGTTGTATCAAATCACTGTACTCTTTCCAGGGATGCATGAAAACTCTTATAGCACAGGTTTTTTTTTTTTTTATTTTACAAGAACAAGATCAGTGATGCATGACTAGATGACAAATTTATGTGAAAATTATATGGAAAGTTTTAGTAAACATGTCAGAAGAGCTAATGTGATGTGATCTTAGCTTTCATTAAGATAGGCCTAGCATCCAGAACACAAACAGCATGGTCCTGCTGGGTTCTTTCCTGTCAAATCACATCTGGAGCATTGAGTTCAATTCTAGATACCTATCCAGAGAGAGGTATGGACAATGATGAGTGTTCATGAGACCATGCCATATGAGGTTTGGTTGAAGGAACAAAGGATGTTTAGCCTGGAAAAGTAAAGACTTATGAGGTGAGAGGATATATTACAGCTCTCTTCAAGAATTTGAAAGGTAGTCATGCAAAAGAGGGAGACGGTAAGTATTGCCTGCTCCTGGAGGACTGAACCAGAAAAAAGGCTAGAAGTTACAGAGAGATAGGTTTAGGTTTAAAGTAAAGAAATATTTCCTAACAGTTACCAAAAGAGAAATAGAATATTTCAGGAGATAGTGGGTCTTCCTTCACTAGAGGTCATCCAATGAAGTCAGCTGGATGACTGCTTATTTGGGTTATTTAAAGATATATATTTGAGTATATGACCTTCCGATTATGAAATTCTCCAGTGATGATCGCTGATACCTGAAGGTTTCAGATGATTTATGTACAAATAACAGGACTTTCCACAGTATGTACTCATAAATACTACTTTCACTTATAGCAATGGTTTTTGGAAAAATCTGTTGTTTTGGACTCTCTAACTTTTAAACTTGCTTGGAATAGAAATTCTGCATTGCTAAATGCTAAGCTCATCTCTCTGGTACTTTATTTTCTGAGGATTCCATAGCTATGACATGCTATTTACAAATATGTCATTGTATACTATTAAATGCTGTTCTCTACTTCTTAAGGTTATCTTCTTTTGACTGACAAAAATAATTGGTTAAGTGATTTCTCTATATGTGTACCCCAGTGGCTGATGGATATTGTAGTGCCAATTCACAGCACCCAGGGTCACTATAAATATGCCTGCATAGTGCTGAATTGCAGAATATAACAGACTCTCCACAAAGAAGACAGAAGCATAACATTTATCCAGATACCAGAAAACCAAATCCCAACACCAAGAAACTGAATCCATCATAGCAACATAGAAATTAATGCACCACAATGTATCAGAGAGCTATGTCATCCTTTAACCTTCCCACAAACCAATAGAAGCCTAGATCCCTTTGTGTTGGCAAAGGTAGCAGGTACTTATCACTTAATAACTGATCAAGCCTCTGTTGGGGAAACAGAAGGTATGAACTCCTGTCTCCTGTTACTTATATAACAGGAAGGGGTTGGCTGAAACAGGAAGCTATTGCTGTGTATATATAATGAAAAGCCCCAGAGAGGCACAGGCAGAATTTCTTGGGACCAGCATCTGGTGGCAAAGCAGCTACACAAGAGAGAATGAAGAATTGAGCCAGAATTTCCTGAGAACTTGTCATAGCAGAGCTTCTTCTGAACAGGAGCCCAGGATCCCTGAGCCCTGAGCCAGGATCCAGGCACCCAGGTGACTGAGGAAGTATGACTAGGATGCTGAGACTTTGTTTGTTTGTAACTTGGTTGAGCCTTGAATTCCCTGGAGCAGAAATTGTGAAGGATCTGACATGGACCAGAACTTCAATGAACTTCAGTGTGGAGCGGGACCTACCCAGACAGCTGGACAAGGAACTGGGAGCTGTCTGCCATTGAACCCAGGTGACAGTCTGGTGAATTCAAGTAGAATCTGGGACCATGGAAGGGGATCCAGGGAATCTGAGAACAGGCTCCAAGTCAAGATGAAAAGACCTCTCCCTGGGTACTGAGTAATGATGAAATTGTAGTTTACTAGTGACCTAGGGGTGGAGAGTTTTGTGTATGATACTTAGTAATTTATTGATGAATATGTGATTGATTGAGTTAATCAAAACTTTGCCCCATGAGTGGAAGACTTTGCTGAATAAGTGACTGAGTGAGTTAACTTAAGAGTGCCCTATGAGTGGAAGACTTTGACTATTGTACTTTGAGACTATATTGTGATACTGATTGAGTTAACCTAAGACTTTGCCCCATGAGTGGAAGACTTTGACTATTGTGCTTTGAGATGATTGTTCTAAATATTGTGACCACTTTGGTGAAAACGATGTGGCCATTTTAATGATAAGCTGTTGTGAATATAAGTTGTAATATTGTGAATGCTGTACCTTGATTTTCTGTGAATGTTTTGCTTTGATGTGTTGTGGAATGGAGTATTCACTATACAGTGTAATCAGAAACTTAAAAGCTGTTCACAGTAGCCATCCTCTGGAAAGCTGCTTGTGCATGGCATTACAGTTGGCAAACACCAACTTTTCCTCACAAGTCTGTCTATCTCCCTACTGTAAGTGTACTCTCCTCCCAGCTGTCTAGTCAAGCTCTGACTCCCAGCTTCCTATGGGCTCTGCTCCACCCTTCAGCAAACGCCAACCACCACAGGCTCCATGTGATTACCTTCAGCCTATTGGGAGGCAGAGTATATTTTCAAAGCAGAGGCTCCATGTGATTACATGCAGCCTATTAGGGAGTAGAGTTTATCTTCAAAGCAAGGAAGGTCTTCAAATTCCTTTAGGCTTATTAAGGGGCAGGGAAGATCTTCAAATTCCCATTATCATTACAGATATCACTTCAAAGCTGTAACTGTCAAAGAAAGGGGTTAGCATACTTTTTCTGTAAAGGATCATGTAGCAAATATTTTAGACTTTTTGGACAAGAGGCAAAATTGAAGATATTATATAGGCACTTATATAACAAGAGAGAAAACAAATTTCCACAAATTTTAGACAAAATTAAAAATATAATAATTGTATACAATTTCTTTTATAAGTCTATTAATGCGAAAAGTGGAATTTTTTTGGGAGGAAGGAGTATCATATAACTTAACTGGGTTTCTAAGGTAGTGTATCATCAAAACTGATTTCAGTGTTCATCTATTAATGCCGATCTGTAATCAGATTTTAAGTATTTCATCTTCAAAAAAAATTTTTTTTCACATAGGTACTACTTTGTACAGATATCAGTCCACAAACATAATTTTAATTGAGTTTATTCATTACTTGGAAGGCATTTATAGAATTATCTTAAAATTTTCTGTTAATATTTGCATTTTAACATGTCATTGCATTATAGATTAGTACTTCCTATTGAAGATTAGTGGATGGTCCTCAATCACACAGTTTTGAAACATGGAAATTTCTTTTGCGTTTGCATTTATGACTGAGAAATGCTACTGAAACTGTAGTTTGAACTTAAAAAATATATATCCTCTGCAAATTTGTGTGGGAATGGAGATCTTGCTTCTTGTAACTTTTGATAGCAGAGGAAGTTTATAAAGCAGCTTGATATTCATTACTTAAGATTCAAATAATATTAGTTGTATTCTAATTAACTTTATTGCAGTATAAATTTTGCATATAAGCACTGTTTTGCTTTGTGATTTTATGCTGAATTCATTAAGAATCATTTTCAAATCTGCAACAAAAGTCAATTTCCAAAACTATTCAGTGTTCAATAATAGTGGTTGAGGGTGGTTCTTAGAAAAATTATAATTTTAGCTCTGAGCTCAAAAAAAATCATAATAAAGCCTTTTTATCTTCTTGTTTTGACTTTATGGATATTCACTGGTGACAAAATAAAATAAAATGCATGGCACTTGAAACACTGCATCACTGTATGCTAAACAATAGTTCAAAGTGATGAGAGTGCCTCATATGGTCCCTGTGGCTCATATCTGCCATTGTAGCACAAAAGCAGCCATAAACAATATACAAATGAATGTGGTTATGTTCCAATAAAACTTTTTTTAAAATGTGAAAACCATTCTTGGACTATATAAAACCAAATTGGGGCTCAGATTTGGTCTGTGACTGTAGTTTGCAGACTTTCAATCTACATCTTCACTGTTAGTTATTCTATCTTGTCTGTTGAAGTTTGTAATTGATGTTTAAGTTTATTAAGGCTAGATGCAATGAATAGCATTTATTAAGGTCTTGCTATATGCTAAGCATTGGAAATACAAATAGTAAAGTAAGACAGTCCCTATTCTCAAAGAGCTCACATTCTAATCAGAGGAGGTGACACATATAGGAATTCAGTTTCTGGAGAGATGGAAACACCCAACAGTCTAGGCAGATGGCAAGGCCCATGGGTTCTTAGTGTATAGTGGTAGGGAAAATAATATTGGATCTTAGTGCCTGCTGTAGGTCAGGCTTCACTTGGGTAGGTCTCGTGGTTTAGGTTTGAGATTAGAATGAGATACTCATGGACCATCTAATAATGAACAAAATGAGGTTTACTTAGCTATCAGGCAGATGCATTGTCTCCATACAGAAAAAGTATCAGGTCAAAAGGATGGAGTGACTTGAGGGCAGCAGAACATTGGTCCAGTCTTATAGGCTGGGCTCTTTTATGCCCTTTGACAAATGGGAAGCAATGTCAGTAGCTCAAGCTTTAACTCTCTGAATCAATCAGTCTTCAGGGACATGGCCTTGCCCTTTAGGCAGTAAAAAAAAAAATAGATTAGCTTTCATGGTGTGGACCCTAATATCTATTGTTCTTGGTGGTAAGCCACATGATTCCTAAATGACTTTCCAAAACCTTAGGGCTACTGTTGAAAAATCCTAATCTTGGGGATAAGCAAAATTTGACATAGGTACACCATAGGAAGGAAACCAGAATCCCAGCAAAAATAAACAAATAAGACAAGAACACCCTCTAAAAGAATGATTGGATAGGGACATATAAAGACCAGAAATCCCAGGTTTTCCTTCCCCTCTTTCCAAGTTCCAGATTTTAACAATATGGTTCATGGAGTGGGTGATGCTGAATCTTTGCTGGTTACAGTGGATTTCCCCATATAAAAAGGTGATGCTAACCAGGAACATTAGGGCCACAGTACAAATATGACACTTTTAGCACAGTGCCAATTCTCTTAATAAGTCAGTTTCATCTTTAGTAGAGTACCTAAGCTTCTTGAATGCAATCTTTCCAGAGATTTGAGTTAATACTATGACTGACACTATACCACTAGTCATTCAGTGTTTTCTGGGACACCAGCCAAAAAACCTCTTCCCTGGAAGCTCCATCAGAGGGAAGATATGAAATCTTTGCCTATGATAAGGGGCTGCCCACTTCTTCTTCAGGGGCTGGGTAAAGATTTTTCCTTATTTTCATGCAAGACCTCAGGATTGTCACTGCCTTGGCTAAAGGAGACTCTTTTTTCCATGTGTATTCATAATCACTATAGTTATCCAACAGTTTCTTATCTCCTGTGTCATCAAAATCAAGACACCTCCCAATAATTCCCCACAATGATTCTTGCCCCTCCCCTCCCCCTTTTCTGGAAAAGAATCGTCTAACCGATGGGAAGAAGGATGACCTGTCAATTGGTGGGGTCATTCTGGGAGCTGTGTTTGAGTCATTTTGTAAGTGTACATTGGAGTCCCATGAAAAGGTAAGGACCTAGAGGCCTCTATGATCCCTATGATGTAATAGGGAAAGCCTGAAAGAATCAACCAGGACTATGTTTAAAGGTAGTCCATTCTTATCAGGTAAGTCTTCCTGGAAATGGAAAGAGAAATAATCAGATCAGAGAGCCCTCTTGTGTGTAAGCATCAGGAAAATTCCTCTACTGGTTTTGGCCTCAAAGGGAATTATCCAGTCCTCTTCTCTCTAATCTTAAAACAATTCAGCCAGGCCCATGGTCACTGTCCAGGAATCATTATAGCTGAAGATCTATCTCATCATCTTAATCCCTCAAGGCCACAGTACACCAGAATTGTGACCTGTAGAGCAGCCCATTGGGAGAATTTGCCAGTACCTCCATCTTGTGCATCCCTTTATCATAACTGTTAACTGGGCAGAATAACATGCTTCAAAAGCCAAATCTTTATGGGCAGGGGCCTAGGGGATTAGCAAAGACATAGGGTGTTGGGACTTGGACTAGAGGTCTCAGTTTTTGGCAGAGTTGCAACTGTTCATAAAAGACACTAACACCCAAGGGACCTAGATAAGTGCAAGTTTTTATGTATCATTTCCCTTTATCAACGGAGGGTTCCTGTGCCTTACTCATCTTGATATATTAAGGTCCATAGTGCATTACCCAACTCATAATAAGCAATTCTGGACAAAGGGTGACAGAATGGCCTTAAATGTTCAGTAGCAACTAGAGGCCATTAGCAGATAAGGAAATGCTTTTGCCTTCTTTCTTTCCTCCCCCAATTGAGAACAAAACAAAAATAGAACTGAGAAAAATTATTTTCTATTATATTAATAACCAATTATTAAATTAGGACTAAGGCTTTTTCTATTTCCTCATTCAGGGACCAGCCCCTGTCAGTTACTTAGTCTCTGAAGGATATTGTTGATAGATGAGGTTGCTCAAATCTTCTGGGAACATGCTTCTGGATCTTCTGCAGGACCCCACCCCACTAAAAGATCTTAGTTCTGTTTAGAGTGTAAACAGAATCAAACCTAGGTTATTTCCAGCCCTAAAGCATTGATTCCTTTCTTTGAACACCACCATTGGAGTTTAGAGTAACTGGTTCATAAAGGAATGGTCTGGGTAGAGATGGATTCCTCCATCCAGATTGCTGGAGGTGACTGAGTTTCATGATCAAGCCATGTTCTCACAGGAGTAGCTGAGGGCTGAAAGCCCTTTACCTCCCTAATTAAAAGTCTACTCCCTCATTAACTGTTCACCAATCAGGTGAATTTTATTTTTCACTTGTCAAAGCATCCCTTTTTCTAAAAGTATATTAAGGCATTCAATATCTACATTAGGTGGAGATTTGATTACCAAGATAGACCACTGACCATCATTTTATTATCAGCTAGCCTAATTAATAAATTAATTATAAATTACCCAGAAACTGTCTCTTGGACTTTCATTTGTCTCAAAATCTCTGTCACTAATAGGTATAGTCAAACAAAACACATTTCCACATAGGCCATGTCCAAAAAATATAAATATATATATATATGTATATATCTTATTTTGTATTCTTTCACCACGCTATCAGGAGACAAGGTGCATGTTTCATCATTAGTCTTCTGGAATTGTGGTTGGTTATTACATTGATCAGAGTTTCTAAATCTTTTAAAGTTGGTTAATTTTACAATGTTGTTGATAATATAAATTGTTTTCTTGGTTCAGATCACTTCATTCTGTATCAGTTCATACCAGTTTTCTCAGGTTTCACTGAAACAGTTTCTATCATTTATTTTTTTTGACATTCATTTTTAAAAATTTTGAGTTCCAAATTCCCTTCATCTATCTCTCTTGCCCCTCCCCAACCTATTGCGAAGGAAAACAATATATCAATTATACATATGAAGTCATGGAAAACATATTTCCTTATTAGCCATGTTGACAGAAAGAAAGAAAGAAAGAAAGAAAGAAAGAAAGAAAGAAAGAAAGAAAGAAAGAAAGAAAGAAAGAAAGAAAGAAAGAAAGAAAGAAAGAAAGAAAGAAAGAAAGAAAGAAGGAAAGAAAGAAAAAAAGAAAGAAAAGAAGGAAGGAAGGAAGGAAGGAAGGAAGGAAGGAAGGAAGGAAGGAAGGAAGGAAGGAAGGAAGGAAGGAAGGAAAGAAGGAAGGAAGGAAGGAAGAAGGAAGGAAAGAAATGAAAAAAGGAAGAAAGAAAACAAAAATCAAGAAAGTAGAAAAAAGTATGTTGCAATCTGTACTCTAAGTTCATCATCAGTTTTTCACTCTGGAGGTGGATAACATTTTTATTAGGAGTTCTTAGGAATTCTCTTGTATCATTGTATTGATCAGAGTAACTTAGTCTTTCACAGTTAACCATCGTCACAATATTGCCATTACTGTGTATGATATCCTAGTGCTGCTCACTTCACTCCACTTTAATTCATATAGATCTTCCCACGTTTTTATGAAACAATCCCTCTCATTGTTTCTTAGAGAATTTATTGTTCAGTAATTTTTCAGTTGTGTCTGACTCTTCATGACATCATTTGGGGTTTTCTTGGCAGAGATAATGGAGTGGTTTGCCATTTCCTTCTCCAGCACTTTTTACAGATGAAAAAAATGAAGCAAACAGGGTTAATTGACTTGCCCAGGGTCACACATCTAGCAAATATCTAAGGCCATATTTGAACTCCCAAGATAAATCTCCCTAATTTCATGCCAGATACTTTATCCACTGTACCACCTAGCTGCCCTCAGCACAATAGTATTCCATTATGATCATTTATCACAACTTGTTCAGCCATTTCCTAATTGATGGGCATCACCTCAATTTCCAATTCTTTGCCACCACAAAAATAACTGTTTTAAATATTTTTGTGTGTATAGATCCTTTCCCTTTTTCTTTTATCTCTTTGGCATAGAGACCTGGTAGTGGTATTGCCAGGTGAAAGGATATACTCAGTTTTATTTTGGGGAATAGTTCCAAAGTGTTCTTCAGAAAGCTTGGATCAGTTCACAACTCTACCAACAGGATATTATTAGTGTCCCTATCTTTCCACACCCCCTCTAGCATTTGTCATTTTAATTTTCAGTCATGTTAGACAATATGATGGGTGTGAGGTGGTATTTTGCCAATGTGATGCCCGCAGTTGCTGCAATAAATATGCAGGCATATTTCCAGGTTTGAATTGCAAGACATAACAGACTCTCTTTTTCAAAGAGAAAACATATATTTATTCATATACCAGAAAGCCAAATTCACAATGGTAATAAAGAAGTTGGTACATATTACCAATGCAGGGAGCATCCCCATCTCCAAGCCTTCCCTGTGTCAGGCCTCCCCACAAACAAGCTCCTTTAGGCAAAATGCCCCTCTCTTACCAATGCTAGTTGCTCTGTCTCTCTCTGTCTCCACTCTTTCTCTCTCTCAGCTCCACCTCACTCTCCCACTTCCTGCTCTACCCATTTGGCAAGCTCCTTCCACCACAGGCTCTATGTTAGACTCAGGTGACTCAGGCTCAAAGCAGGTCACATGTCTATTTATGGGTAAGAAAAATCTTCTCATTCCATTAATAATACATATGGTACCTCAGAGCTGTTTTAATTTGTACCTTTCTAATCAATAGTGATTTACAGCATTTTTTCGGGTGATTATTGATAGTTTTGGTTTCTTCTTCTGAAAAAAAAAATGCCTATTCATATCCTTTGACCATTTATCAGTTAGAGAATAACTATTTAAAAAAAACTAAATGTGACTCATTTCCCTATATATTTGAGATATAAGACCTTTCTCAGAGAAATTCTAAGGCATATTTTAGTAAAATGTAGTTTCCCTAATTATCTCTTTTAATTAGGTCTATTTTTGCTTTCACTTTGTTTGTGATCATGATATGTTTTTCCACCACAGCTGAAGCATTACAGATTCTGCTTCAGTTCTTTATTTTAATTCTTTGTGTGTCTTTATGTTACATTTCAAGTATGTTTCTTGGGAAAACACAATATATTGTTGGTTTCTGGTTTCTAATCCATCCTATTATGTATTTCCATTTTATGGGTAAATTCATCCCATTCACATTCACAGTTAGGATTACACATTGTATTTTTCTTCAAGCTATTTTCTTCTGTTTCTATTTTTCTCTCTTTATAACCTGTCCCTTCTCAAAAAGTCTGCTTTGCCCTCCCCTTCGATTGTGATGCATTCTCCTTTTTCATTTTTGAAACAAACTTGGCTTTCTTCTCAACCCTATTAAATCAAATTTTATTATTTTTAATATTTTAAAATAGCTTTCAGTTTTATTTATTAGTTTGATATTTTGCTTTCAATTTTAATATTTTCTTATTTAATATTCAGAATTTCTTTAATTTGGAACTTTAGATTTTTCATTGTTCAAGTAGTTTTAGGGTCTTTTGTGGTGGCAGTCACTATGTCTTGTGTCATTCTGGCTGTGGCTTCTTGGCACCTGAACACTTTCTTTTTGGCAGCTTGTAGTATTTTTCCTTTGACCTGGAAGTTCTGGACTTTAACTCCTAGGAGTTTTCATTTTAGGGTTTCTTTCAAGAAATTATTGTTGGATTCTTTTTATTTTCACTTTGCCCTCTGGTTCTCTTGTTCTGGGCAGTATTCATTTATAGTTTCTTGAAATATGGTATCCAGACTTTTTTTTTGGTGAGGGGAGTGTCAATATTTTAATATATTCTAATTATTCTTAGATTATCTTTTTTTGACCCGCTTTTCAGGTGAGTAGTTTTTGATATAGTATTTAGTAAATTATCTTTTCTCAATTATTTGATTTCAATATTTATTATTGTTTTATTGAGCTATTGTTTTCTATGTGGCTCATTATAATTTCCAGGGCATTTAGTTCTTGGGTGAGGTTTTCCACAATCTGTTCCAAGGTATCAATCTTCCTTTCCCATCTTCCCTGCCTCTTCCATTAAAAAAATCTCTGGGTTCATTTCTTCCAAATATCATGTAATCTGTGTAACAAAGATATTTTTTTCTTCCTGAGGCTTTGCCTAGAATTTTTGTGGGCTCACTGTCTTCCTTGGGGTTTACTGAAAATATTTCCTCAAGGTTTTTTGAATTTTTCTTGGTTTACCATCACAGCAAGCTAGCCCACTATAGTGGTAATGGAAATTTTAGGATCTTCCCTGCACCTTAGTAAGCCTAAGCAAATTTGAAGGCCTCCCCTGCTTTGAATATTTTCCTTGCCTACTAATAGGCTGAATGTAATCTCAAGGAACCTGTGGTGGGAGGAGTTTGCAGAGCCCACAGGGAGATAAGAGTCAGAGCAGTTAGAGCTGGAGGGAGGAGAGGACACACCTAGTGAGACAGCTAGGCTTGTGGTTTGTGGGAAGGGTAAAGCATGGTATGGCTCTCTGCTGTGTTATGGTTTATTAATTTATTAGCTGCTGTGATGATTTGACTTTCTGGTTTTGGGATTTGGAGTCTGAATAAATGTTTTTATTCTGTCTTATATATGGAGAGTCTGTTATGTTTTGTGATTGAGAACTATACCAGCATATTTACAATCACTATTGGTGCTGTGAATATTGAATTGGTACTACATTTGGTGTCAAGGAAGGGCTCACAAAATATCAGACCTCTATTTGGAGGCAGAAGTGTTTTAGAAGAAGAAATAGATATCCCAGGATGGGAGAATTTACCTTATTCCTCGCTAGCAAGGGAATGGGCCAAAAGCACAGGTCTCTGTGAAAACAGGGAACTGAGGCTACAGAAGGGAGAACCTAGAGATTTAGAAACATGGTTGCAAGGAATACCAATAAAACCAGGGAGATAACTGGAAGGGTGTGTAGAAGAGGCTGGTTTTTACTAACAGGTTACTGTATTATATGTAAAAGTAGAGACAAGATGTTGCAAGAGAAAATTCAGATGGAGAAGAAATTAGCTGTTTTGAATAAGAAATTTTCTATGTTACACCATTCAGACTCTCCTTTAGAAGAGCAAGCTGGAGGGTCTTAGGTGGTAGAAGAGAGGACTGTTGTGGGTTTGACTCAGAAAAAGAAGCAGAAAATTAATAGGAGGAAGGTTCATACAGTTTTGTTAGAAGCTGAATCTAATTGCCCTGGCAACGATTGTCAGGAGAATGTGTGGGTGGAGAATAAAAAATGTTAAATGAGGAGGCTTTTATGAAGCAGAAATTTGCCCCATACTAAGAAGAAAGCAGGAGAATCATGAAGGCCAAAGTTCAGGGAAATAATTGTGGATCTGACTCAACAAGATATTACTGATATATTGAGCATATTTGCTCAAAGGATGGGAGAATCATTAGTGTCTTGGATGGTGAGAATCAGTGATGAAGGGACTGGACAAGGAACTAGGAGCTGCCTGCCCAGGTGACAGTTGCATAGATTCAGGCAGGGGCTGGGACCATGGAAGAGGAACCATGGAAGCTGAGAACCATCCTCAAGTCATGATGAAAAGATCTCTTCTTGGGTACCTGATGCTGACTGAGAAGATTATAATTTACTGTGACCTAGGGGTGGATAACTTTGACTTTTGCACTTTGTGTGCATTAAGGAGATTGAATTAAGGACTTACTGAATGATTGTACTTTGTGTCCCTTAAGGAGGCAAGAGGATGATTGGATTAAGGACTTACTAAATGATTGAGTTACTAAATGATTGTACTTTGTTTAAAACTATGTGGCTACTTTGATGAAAACTATGTGGCCATTTTAGTGATACATTGTTATGTCATAACAGTGTGAATGCTGTACTTTGATTTTTGGGAACGTTTTGCTTTAATTTACTGCTGAATAAATAAAAAGTTCACTATACTATGGAATTACAACCTTGAAGCTGTTCACAGCAGCAGTCCTCTGGAAAGCTACTCAAGCTTGGCTTTACAGAAAATCAGATGTATCATGGAGAATGACAGTAGACTATAGACAATTTAATAAGGTGACTCCTCCCTTGCATGCTGCTGTTCCAGATACCGTCACCTTAACAGAAAGGATCCAGAAATATGATGGGACTTGGTACACAGTTATTGATTTAGCCAAAGCTTTCTTTACCATTCCAAAAGATTCTAAACAATGGGACCAGTTTGCTTTCACTTGGCAGGGCATTGCCACAAGGATATCTGCCTAGACCCACTATTTGTCATAGGATTGTGGCTGAACATTTGGATGAACTAGAGCTACCTGATGTATAGCTTACCCACTACATTAATGATATTATCATACCCGGAAAAATGTAAAAGAAGTGGAGAAGAGTTTTATGTCTTTAATTGAGCATATGCAAAACAAAGGGTGGGAAGTTAACCCTGCAAAGATTCAAGATTGAAATGTAAAATTTTGGGGTATAAAATGGAATAAAGGACTGTGAGAGATTATCCTGCAAGCCCAGATTTTCCTATCTCTACCAATAAGAAAGAGGCCTGAAAATTTATAGGATTATTTGGATATTGGTGATATAATATAACATATCTGGGACAGATTTTAAAACCATTATATAAAATTACTAGGAAGAAATATGAATTTGAGTGAGGAATTAAGGAGAGTAAAACTTTTGAAGAAGCCAAAGCTGCTATACAACTGGCCCTAGATTTATGACCTATACACAATGGCTTGGTGAAATTACAAGTGACTTGTACAGGGTGAATATGCAAACTGGAGTTTATGACAGAAACAACAAAGTCTAAATGTACCTTTAGGATTTTGATCTAGGAAACTTCCTTCATATGGAGTTGAATATATCTCCTTTGAAAAGCAGTTGTCAGTTGCATATTGGGCTTTAGTAAAGACTGAACAACTGACTCTGGGCCATGAAGTGATACTGAGTCCTGGAATACCAACTATGATCTGGGTAATGAATACTCCAGCTTCTCACAGAATTGGACATGAACAAGAGGCTATCATAATTAAATGGAAATGGTGTATTCAAAATAGATGTAAAACTGGCAAAAGTGGAGTTTTTGCCTACATGAGTCTATAGCAAGCATACACACTGAGGGAAATGATACATTCCCTGAACTAAAGCAACAGTTGGTACAGTCTTTGGTAAAATAGAATGAAGGATAAGATGGATAAAGTGAAGAACAGAAGAAACATGCATGGGTTACTGATGGGACAACAAAATATTTGAGCCACAAAAGACATTGGAAAGCAATAGCTTATAACCCATGTACTAAGCAGACTTTGGAAAGTACTGGGATAGGAGGAAATAGTCAACATACTTAACTTATAGCAGTATATAAAGCCATTAAAATGGAACAAGGAGGACAGTGTCATATATTTACTGATTTATGGGTGGTTGCTAATGGGTTAGCTACATGGATGCCCATGTGGAAAAATCAAAATTGAGAAATTCATGGTAAAGAAGTCTGGGGCAAAGGATTATGGGAAGATATATGGGACATATCTTTGGTTACTAATTTATCAGTTTTTCATGTAGATGCTCACATGGTCCTCACCACAGCAGAATGTGAGTACAATGCACATGCTGATCAACTATATCATCCCTACTCTGACACCAACTAATGATCCAGTACTAGCAAAATGCATCCATCAAACAGCTGGCCATTTAGGGGTCCAGGCCACATACCAGTGGGCACAAGAACAAGGTATTAGTATCTCTTATTCACTGTTAAAAGAAGTAGCAGAGCAATGTTATATATATCAACTGGGAAAGGAATGAACTATCCCTTGAGTAGAAAGATAGCAAGGGGAAAAGTTCCTGCCCAAATTTGGCAAATAGATTATATTGGTCCCCTACCCCAAGATAAAGGATGCTAATTTATATGTACTTGTGTTGAGACCTATTGAGGTATACTAATGGATTATTCTTATAAGAATATGACCCAGAAAAAAAACCTATAAAACTCTAGATCTCATATCATGGAACCCCAAGGCAGATTCAAAGTGACCATGGGTCACATTTCAAAGGTAATGAAATAAAGAGATATTGTATATTAAACAATATAGAATGGATATATCATATTCCACAAGCATCTGGGTTAATTAAAAGAATGAACAGGGGGTGGCTAGGTGGTGCAGTGAATAGAGCACCAGCCCTGGAGTCAGGAGGACCTGAGTTCATATCTGCCCTCAGACACTTCATGAACTTACTAGTCATGTGACTTTGGGCAAGTCACTTAACCCCAATTGCCCCCCAAAAAGAAAAAAAAGAATAAATGGATTATTGAAAGAAAAGTTAAGGAAAATAAGTTCTAATAATTTGTATCAACGTAAGATGTATAATTTATTCACTGAATAATAGACGATTGAGATAAACTATATCTCTAGCCAGAATGGTGACCCCAAATCAGCAAACACATAAGATTCCAAATATTGAGTATTTGACTGTGAGGTAAGAATTCCTAGCACTGTATCCAGGAAAACATGGTTCAGCAGGAAATGATTTACAATGCTTTACATTACATTTACAAGCCTTTTGGTTGGATATAAAAGAAATAAGAAAAATCTCCACTGGAATATGTATGAGAATCCCTAACAAACATTTTGGATGGATATTACCTAAATCAGGATTAGCAGCTCAAGGAATACATGTATTGACTGGGGTAATAGATTCTAATTATCAAGGAGAAATTATTGTGACATTCAAAAATTTGGGTGAAGAACCCATATAGTTTTGTAAAAATGATAGAATAGTTCAAGTGGTTATTATTCCTCGTGAAACAATACCCCTTGTGAAAACTGACCCTCCTTATGAAATAACTATAAGAGGAACTAAAAGGTTTGGTTCTACTGATAGAATAAAATTGGGAGCTAAAATATGTGTAAAACAGAAGCCAGATGATGTTCCAAAGGCTGTGGAAATTATAGCACATAGGAAAGATAATACTGTAGCTGTTGTTCATTCAGGAGAAGATGATTACCAAATTGTACCCTTAACTCATGTATTCTACTGCAAATAAAGCTATGATAGTGAGTTCATGGACTCCAGAAGCATGGTTGACCCTATATTTGTCCCTTTTTTCATTTCATGTTTATTAAGCTTATTTGCAAAATTTGTTTCCTGCAGGCTTAGTACCCTCCACCTGTAGATGCCTGATCATGGCCATTAAGCCAGATGTCACCCCCTATCCACAAATGTGATCTGCCACCACTAGACCTGGCATCAACTGAGCTCTGCATGCCAGCTAAAGAACTGACCTCTCAAATTGGACCTCTTGGGGCAGGACAGCTCTACATCCAATTTCACCAGGAAGTAGCTATGGAGAAGAGACCTTTGCCCCCTTACCCTGAGGTTTTGAGCCCCATTTGTTTGAGGGGGGATTTATGGGGTATTTATGCCCAAGCTCCCACCCTAAGATATTGTTTTATGGGCTTATTTTCTGCTAACCCTGTTATATTGTTGTAAAGTTCTATTGATACCAGTTACCCTTAAATTCCCATTAACCTAAGTAATGAAATGTATTGTTAATGCGTTTTTTGCTATGTAAGGGACATGAAAGATCATGGAGCTGAATGTAAAGGTAAGGGGAATTTGAAGGTCTTCCCTGGACCCTAATAGGCTGAATGTAATCACATGGCGCCTGCGGTGGGAAGAGTTTACTGAAGGGTGGAGCCAACCCCACAGGAAGTTGGGAGTCAGAACAGTTAGAGCTGGAGGGAGGAGAAGATACATCCAGGCAGACAGCTACTCTTGTGAGTGTTGGTTTGTGGAAAGAGTAAAGGATGGTGTTATGGTGAATCAACTTCTTTGCTGCAATGATGGATTAGCATCATTTGGGATTCGGTTTTCTGGTGTCTGAATAAATGTTTTTCTTCTGTGTTATATTTGGAGAGTCTGTTATATTTTGTGATTGCGAACTATGACAACATATTTACAGTCATCGTTGTGAATATTGTGTTGGCGCTTTACCTATTTAGGTTGTGTTTGGGGATTGGAGGCGAGGTGGGGAATGTGCTTGGGCCAGGCTCTGCAACTGAATGATATGGGCAAAGCCTGCCTGTTTCTGGGGCTTCTCTAGTGCTGCGTTCTTAGGGCTCTCCCTTGCCACAAGGCTCCCAGACTTCCCCTGGCTTTAGGTTATGCTTTGGTTTTTTTCTCCCCAGCCTCTTGGCTTGAGCTGATAGTTCCATGCAGGACCCTATCTGGAACCTAGAGCTTCTTGTGGTTTCTTGGTATACTGGAACCTTTTTGCCACAAACTTTGGGGAAGATAAGGTTGGTTGTTATCTAGGGCCTTTCTTCCACTTCTGTGCTCAGGTCCCTAGTGCTATATTGGATCCCTTTTGGAGTTCTGTGCCAGACCATACCCAGAGTTCCCTATGCCCATCCTGTTTGCTGGGTTTTCTATCACAGACTTTAGGAATGCCTGGGTTGATCTTTGCTTGGGGTTTTTCTTTCTCCCATAGTTTTATTGTTGCTAGTATGGAGAAGACTCCACCCCAATCCCCATGGGCCTTGCCTGTACTCCACTTTCTGCCTCACCAGCTTGTCTCTCTTAGGGTGTCTGCAAGATTCTGAGTGTCTTTCTGTAGATCCCAGGGTATATATATATATATATATGTATATATATCTCAGGGTGATTCCTAATTGTTTTTAGACTGGTATATTTCTAAACCCCAAAGGGTTGCTTCTAGGTTATCTGGGCTCTTCTATATCCTAGCATACCACCATCTTCTCACATCCCTTAAAGTTTGAACAGATTTGCAAGTTCTTCTGATCAGAATTCCACCTTGCTGAAGTGAAGGTGGAGATTATATACATAAATCACAAGTGGGAAGCAAGGGGGGGAGGTGGATTACAATCTTTCCCAGGGCCAGAGTGGTTTCCCATTACAAACCCATAAACAGAAGACAATAAAAAATTCTGGAGTCCTATAGGAGCAATATTGCTCAAGTCCTTGGGTGCTTTCACTTGGTGGGTCACGGGACCAGAATTCTGTGACAAGAACAGATTATACAATCTTTCATTTGCTTCATTTCAGGTACCCAGGCAGAAGGATGCCAGTGATTGTGAGCCTTTTCGAAATTTGATTAATCAATTCAAGCTGCATTGTGAACTCTCTCAAAAGAGAGGCAGTTCTGAAAAGTCTAATCTGTTAGTATATTCATTACATGCATCATATTAGAATTCCCTCAATGATGGCAATACACTAAGGAAGTCATCCCAGATAGTTGAGAAGACAGATACATTTGGAAAATAATTTATCTTTTCTTTTTCTTGAACCTATCCCAGAGTACAGCGGGAGATGAGTGAAATGTGGATCCCTTTACCCCTTCCCCTATTAGCAATACTGTCTTATAACAGACCAACTCAATCAGGAGTTGCATGGCTCCATTTATGGAGCAAACCCAAAGAATTCAACTCTTTCAAATTTCATACTCAGAAGTCAAATAGAGCTATGGAGAGAAGCAGGTCCAGGGATCCTAGCGGATCAACATACATAGAAAAGATGTTGAATACAGTGGGAGCAACATGAGAACACCATGAGATGAAAAAAGAAATATAGGTCCTGCAATGTAGAGGTATGAATGGATCTGGTCATAGAGGGTGCCTCTCTACTTATGACCTCAATGCACATGTCTATTCTTTTCACTGTTGCTGTGTGTTTGTGGAATAATGTGCCCCAGGTTTATGAATGAAATATTTTGTTACTTCTCTTTGTTATATACTATTTCAGTAAAAGTTTTTGATGTGAGGTAATTTTGTCAGTTAACTAACCCTAAACCTGGGGTGGTTATCCCATGGAGACCCAACCTGTGTATATGAGTTGATGGGTAGGGAAACAGCCTCAGAGAGGGTGCTTCATCTTTAGTTAAACCAGTTTTAGAATCAAAATTAAAAAATATAAATAGAGCATTTATTAAGTGTTCACTATAAGCCAGGAACCATGTCAAGCACTGGTAATAAAAATATAAGCAAAGGCACAGTCCCTACCTCCCCCCCCCCCCCCCCCCCCCCCACCAACACCACATACAACAACAAAAAAAAAAAAAAAAAAAAAAACCACCCCCCCCCCCCGCAAAGAACCTCCCCCCCCGCAAAGAATTTACATTCTAACTGGAAGATAAATCATATAAAAGGGAATTGTACATAGGGGTCAGGGAAGGCATTTGTTCTGGGTTCATGGTGTGGAGCAGGCCAGGAAGTGGGGTAGAGGTCTGTGTCCTGGAAAGATATGGCAAAAGCTTCCATATCTGAGCTGAGAAACCCAGGAACAGAATTTAAGTTACCACAGAAGAGGAGGTGGAGGTGACTGTCAAGAGTAGAGACAATAGGGGCTGCCAGGTGGCGAAGTGAGTAAGAGCCCCAGCTCTGGGGTCGGGAGACAAGGGATCGGTTCCAGGCTCAGATACTTAACTCCCACACAAAATAACTGGCCATGTAACCTTGAGCCCTTAACCCCAATTGCTTTAAAAAAAAAAAAAAGAGTGGGAGGTGGGATAGGAGGGAGGGAAATATATCAGTCTTTTACAATATATCTACTATGTTATTGTTTTACATTAGCCACACATGTACAACCTATACTGAACTGCTTATCTTCCCAGTAAGGGTGGGTGACAAGGAAGGAAGGGAATGAATCTGGAATTCAAAGTTTTAAAATCAAATATTCAAATATATATATATATATATGTGTGTGTGTGTGTGTATATACTATTATTAATACCATCTTACATGTAATTGGGAAATAAGACATACAGGCACTGAGGCATAGAGCTCCACTGGAAAAGTCAAAAGGGGTATGGGAGAAAATATGGGAGAGAGCAGATTGGAGGAGGGGATATCCTGTGGGACTGCTATTTTGGGGTGGTGGGTAGGGGGAAAAGGAGGACAAAATTTGTAACTCAAAATCTGGCAGAAATGAATGATGTAAATTAGAAGTTAATAAAGCATTAAAAAAAAAGAGTAGAGACAATATGGGCACGAAATGGTAGGAGATTATATTAATTCTACCAATTATAGCTATAACAAAGGTACATCAGGATGCCCCAGTGGAGAATTCTTTCCTTTCTTCATTGACAATAATGAATAAGGCAAGGTATCTATAACTCAATGAGGAGAAATTCAAGAATATCTGAATCCTGTTGATCTTTTGCCTTTTTAAAAGGAAGTTAGAAATATAAAGTAATAGAAGAAAATTCATTAGAAGGCACAGATAAGTAGGACAACTTTGAAAATTATATTCCTTTAAATTTGTAGAATTATATCCCTTAAAAAAATCAAGGCATGTGAAATGGAGACTTATGGTTTCATAAAGAATCCTTTTTGTGTTCTGGTGTGTATAGAAATAATATTTTTTTGGATGTCTAGATTCAGAATAAAAAATAAGTTTTTTTTTTAAAGAACTAAAGGCAGAAGCTATGATATTAGAAATATCACCTTCATATTGCATGGAGACCATGATGAAGAGAAAGAAAGCTTTTTGCTGAAGAGATCAAGAAGAGGTTGCATGGCTAAGTGCAATAGTATCTCTAAATTCTGGTTTGGCAGAAACTCGATGGCCTTAGAGCTAGTGAGGAAGATTAAAGGACCCCCAGATGGATCCACAAAGTTCAAAGCTGGCTATGAGGACCTAAGAGGAGATAGGTAATGCCTGTCTTCTAATTCATTCCATCTGAGCATGAGCATGTTGGCTAGTTTTTCCATTCCTAAATGAGTTTCTCAGAAATTGCTACTTCCCGACCTTCATCTGTAGAAAGTTATACCACCTTGAAGCCACTAGGTGGCTCAGTGGATTAGGGAACTAAAAGTCATAGTACTAGAATTTGTACATGATTTGCAGTCATTATCAAGTCAGAAAGACCTGAGTTTGAGTGCTGCCTCATACCCTAAGCAACTACCTTACTTCTCTTAACATTAGTTTCCTCATATGTAAAATGTGGATGGAGTTGATGAACTCCAACGGTCTTTCTAGCTATAAGTCTGGGGGGGGGGAAGAGAATGATTCTGAGCCCCATTAATTTTATTTATTACTTGATTCGACGATGAAAAACTGCTGTTTGATTTGGGGGTTTCTGAATTGTTTAGAAATAGAGAATGAATTGAATGAGTTTTGAGTTATGATTTACATAACCGATTACTTCAAATATACTACCTCAAAACTGGAGGTCTAAGAGTATGGGGAGAGGACAGGGAAAGAAAAGCACAAAAGTTGTTATACCCAAAATAGGCAAAGATAATACCTGTGCCACCCATGAAGCCTTTCTGGTACACAATACATTACCCATATTCACTTTAGTTGAGGCTAGTTTCAAATTTTTTGCCACAGAATATAAATAGGCACTTTTTCTGTGATCTGGGAAAGATCCACTCCATTGATGTTAGATTCATTTTAACTGGAAGCCTTGGATTATAAGCAAATATTGAGGTCTAGGTCCACAGTGATGTCAGCTGCAAATGACTTTGCGAAAATACAGCAAAGAGCACAGCCTAACCACCAGTAATCACACAATCTTAGGTCAAAAAAACACCTAAGAATGACATTATTAAAGAATCTGTTTTATTTAGTTCACATGCCTTTGCTAAAAGGTTCTCTCTCACCTTTTTGCACACTCTTGGTTAGGTTTTGCATGCAGTATGGGCCTTTTAAAAAAAAAATCTGGCTTCTTGTTGGGTGTGTGTGTGTGTGAAGCCCTGCCATGTGCCCCAGCTGGTCCATATGCACAGGTTTCACCCCGAGGTGTACAGAATCATGAGCTCTTCCCCCTCCCCCCCAACACACTCAGCCTCTTGCCGAGCGAGCAGCGCCAGCAGCAGAAACACCAGCCCCCTGCACATCTGCACGCCTACGCCTGCTCCCTAAGAGCTGGGGCCCCGCCCTTAAACTAGGGACTGGGTAGGGACCAGGCTGGAGGGCGCTGCAGTTTAAAACACCTGGCTAAGGACTGCAGGGCTCCGTCAGCAAAAATAACTAAGGGTGATGAGGGCGAAGTGAAAACAAAGCAGAACGTAATGGAGGAGACATAGGACAGGAAACGACGTAAACCCCTCCACACTTGCAGATCGCCTCTTCCTCCAGCTCCGTATAGAGCATGCGCCTCGGCAGCCATCGCCCACGCCTCCTCCCCTTGGCCCTATCTTCCCAGAGTTCCCTGCAGTCGCTGCTGTTTCGGCTCTGGGAGCTCCCAGGAGCCACCACCCTCCTCCTTCGGCCGCGGCCCCTGCTGCTCCTCCTCCTATCCACCCCTCAATTCCCCTGCGCCTCCTCCCTCTGCTCCTCCTCCTGCTGCTGCTCCTCCTCCTCCTCTCTCCTCTCCTCCTCCTCTAGTGCCACTGAGTGAGGATCTGCCGCCGCAGCCTTTACCGTCCCCGGAACCATGGTAAGGTTAGCCGCGGGAGGGGCTGGAGACTGGGAGTCAGACAGCGCCCAAGGCCTCCGGATCCCGGCCGGCCCCTTGGGCCACTGCCGCCATTTTAACCTACTTTTAGCCCCCGCGGGGTCTTCGCCCCCAGTTCCTGGCCCTGCCCCATCCCCCACTCCCGTCCACCCTGCCCATCCTGCTGGGCCCGCTGGACTGATGGGGCCCAGAGGTCACGGCCCCCGCTCGTCCCTGGCCTCCCGGGCGACGTGCTGCGGCGTGGGGGTCCCCTCCCCAAAGCCCCCAAGCTGGGTGCGGGCACGAGAGCTCGCCGCTGCTAGGGGGCTCCTCGCTGTCCATTAGTTATTGCCAAAACGCCGCGATCACACCAGAGGTGGTCTTGTAACTGTTTTTCGGAGGAGGAAACTGAGGCTGGCGTTTGGCTCCAGGCGGTGAGCCGGTACTAGCGGACCCTGGCCCGAAGGTTGGTCCGGCCGCCGCCCGCGGAGCCGGGGCGTGGCCCCGGGGGCCGCTTGGCAGCGCCGGGCTGGAAGCTCCTGCGTTTGCCCTTCAGTTTCTCTTTGACACTGTCCTCACCAAAAACGTAGAGCCCCCAAAGTCAGAAATGGCTAGAAACGTAAAGGACTCTCTCTCGATGTCACCTCCGAGTCAGAGACCAGGAGGGAGAGAAAGGATTAAAAAAAAAAAACCAACCTCCTGGCTGGAGCCCTCTCACATTCTCTGGTCAGGACTGTTTGACTTTAAGGAGGAGGATCATTTGTTCGTGCCTTGAGAAGTTTGCTCTTGATTCCCTTTCCTTATGTGGAAACTGCTCGGGATAGGGTGATTCTTCCCTTCCCCTCTCCCCACTTAAAGTATGGATGCATTATTGTAACCTCGAAGTTTTTTTTTTTAAAGGACCCGTAGGTGTTGACATGTAAATACCGAAAGTATTTCTGTTGCTGCTTCTTCAGCCCTGACATCACCAAGTAAAATAAGAGATATTTCAGAGTGGGACAGTAATTCTTGGTTTATTTAACCATTTACCTCCATGTTTTGACCTCCTTAAAAAGTTGATAAAGCAGGAGATCACATCTAGATAGGTTGGTCCTCTTGAAATACCATAGGTTTAAATTTTATGACAGTACTTGATGCCCAGACTTTTAATGAATAACTTACCCTCTTTGGGAAATCATTTCTTTTTATCCTTCATTAGTCATACCCCAATAAATAATTGTTTAAAATCAAAATGCTTTCTCTAACTTACTGTTCTTTGTTTATTTTCAGGCTTCTGGAGTAACTGTGAATGATGAAGTAATCAAAGTTTTTAATGACATGAAAGTAAGGAAATCTTCTACACAAGAAGAGATCAAAAAAAGAAAGAAAGCAGTTCTCTTCTGTTTAAGTGATGACAAAAAACAAATAATTGTAGAGGAAGCAAAGCAGATCTTGGTGGGTGACATTGGTGATACTGTAGAGGACCCCTACACATCTTTTGTGAAGTTGCTACCTCTGAATGATTGCCGATATGCTTTGTATGATGCCACATACGAGACAAAAGAGTCTAAGAAAGAAGACCTAGTTTTTATATTCTGGTGTGTAAAACCAAAAGAAAAAAAAGCATTTTGAAATGCAAGTATTGTTGATATAGATAGTTTTGCTCTTGTTTCTCTCATGAATGGGATTGAATAGTTATTTTTCTTCTGTAGGGCTCCTGAATGTGCGCCTTTAAAAAGCAAGATGATTTATGCTAGTTCTAAAGATGCCATTAAAAAGAAATTTACAGGTACAAACAATAAATATTTTGCATATAGTCATTATTGTTTGTTCTTAACAGTAAGGTAATGGATATTGTGATTATCTTGTTTTTTAGGTATTAAACACGAGTGGCAAGTAAATGGCTTGGATGATATTAAGGATCGTTCAACGCTTGGAGAGAAATTGGGAGGCAATGTAGTAGTTTCACTTGAAGGAAGACCTTTATAAAATGACAGTGAAGTGCCATCCGGAAGTAGCTTCCATTTCTGCAACTACATCAGTTGTAATAGTGTTAGGTTTTTGTCCCTTACCATACCTTCCCAGAAAACATAAAGAAGTCAGTAATTTAAGCAGCCTACCAGTGATTGCCATTAGACTGTTTCATCCTGGTAGTTTTATGTAGAACCTGAGGAATGCCTTCACATCACATTTTAGCCAAAACAAATGGCATTATATGCATCCCTTGCAGAACTAAGATGAATATGGTAGTCAATATGAATAGCTTAGAAAACTGCAAAGGGTTAAGCTAATTGAATGCCTTGAAAGTATGATCTACTGGTCAGATGCTAAACTTCATTCAGTATTACTTAGAGTTGCACTTGATTGCAGTTCCTGAAGTTCTTGTGCTTTGTACACCTAACCTGCCTTTAGCACGCCTATTGTGACATGGCAGCGCATATATAAATGTGTGTGTGTGTATACACACACACACACATATATACACACATACACATGTATATATACATATATACACATATATGTGTATATATATTTATATGTGTAACTATGCATTAAAAGCACTTTTATGTGATAAGGTTGTCCCGTTCAAAAAGGAATGCCAATTAAGTTGTCATAACTGTCATCAAATTATTATAGTACCTATAGTACCTGAGTGTTCATTCCTGTTATCTACATATCTTCTTAAGTGAAGTAGTTGTTAATGCCTTTTTATTTTCCATTGAATGTACACTACAGGAGTAGGAGTTAAGTGTTTACCATGTGAGTCTTGCAGCACTAAAGATATTTTGAATAATGTTATAATGGCAATTTCTGTATGAAAAGAGCCTTAAATGGAACATTGTTTTTGAGAACAAATTCCCCACCCCCACAAAATTGGCCACGTTGCAATAAAACTTGTGGCTTATTACAGAACGTTGCCTTGTTTTCCTTGGAAATATGGTTAAGTATGCTTCTGTTAAGCATATTTTGAAAAATGTTATGTGGAAAGTATTGAAAAGGTAAACAATTGTTCATTTCAACACAGCTAAATACAGATTTTTCTGTATAGTTGTCATAACTTTCAAAACTTTCATGTCAAAACTATACAGGTTTTGGCTTGATTGGAAATCTTGCTTTTAGCAGATAGACACTAAATTAACAAATACCTCTTATATTTAATTTCATTTTTAAATTTGAAAATCAGATTTTTATACTTTTACATGAATTCTTACCTAATTTTTTGGTTAAAATACAGTAGCTACATGTTTTATATATTTATATTTCAAGACAGTTGTGCAATAATGGGCAGTCTTTGTTTTCCTTTGTTGTGAGGGACAGAGCTTGTGAAAACAGTCTTTCTCAGAAGAGTGTAATGTTGCTCTTCAGATAGAAGAATTCTTTTATAAGCTGTTACTAAATTATGCAAATTAAATGAAAAAGATTTTGATAATCAAGTTTTAACATTAAGAAAGGGACTTGGTAGAGTTCCAAAGGCTACCCCTTATAGAGAATTTGATCTGCCCCGTGTGAGCGGTTCACTGTTGGCCAGAGCTATTTATGGCAAACACATGCTTTTGTATCTTGTCATAGTTATCCACAAATGGCAAAATTGGATATGATTCTACTGGTATGCCAAAAGACATGCCAACTGTGGGCTGAAACATAGCTATAAAGAATACTTTATTTTTACAAATAATGCATAAGCAAAACTGATGCTTGAATGTAATGAGGTAGTTTTTTTCCATATTTTGGGATTTTTTTTTTCAGAAGAAAACCATAGCTTAATTCTCACACAAAAAAGACATCAATTTCAAATTGTATGAATGCCTTGGGACCTTGTACAAAAGTACAAAAGATTGCAGGCTTACAGCTGTTCCTGTGAATTACTCTGGTCATTTTCAATACCTTTTTGGCAAGGCCAAATTTCTCCTAAGCAGAGCATCTCAATAGTGATACACTTACATTATATAGCTGTTACTGTTACCATGAAGTTTTTCTTTCAATTATTCCCTCTTTCTGCTTAAAAATAAGAGGCTGTTAAATAAGTTCTGTAACAAAATATGAGTTTATGTCTGCTTCTTAAAATCGACTGACCTACCACTAGAATTATATATAAGGACTTGATAATTTCAGCTTGTTTTTGCTTTATGCTGTTATGTGATTGATTTGTTACAAACCAAGAAAACTTGACATGTTGAAAACATGTTAAACTCATTTCACACATGAAATATATATTTGTACATGATATATAAAGCAGTTGAAATGTGCTTATATAAAATTCAGAACATTAAAAATAACTTAAACAACTAACAGATCAAAGACAGCCTTTCTTTAATCTATTTTGAGAGATTAATGTGCAATCTGACAGAATAGATCTTTTCTTTTTGAAAAGATATGTTGTAGAAGTTGTTTGATAAATTTAATAGGATCATAAGTCTTGAACTGGAAGAGACCACAGAGGCCATCTGGACAGCCCCGTCATTTTACAGTTGAGAAAACAGGCCTAGGGAAGTTGTGACTTGCCCAAGGTCACTGGTTGTATCAGAGGTAGGATTTGAATCTTCATTTTCTTGACTCCACAGGCAGTCCTTTTTTAACTACCATTCTTTCAGCATTATCAAGCAAATACAGGTTGGCACTTGTCCCAAACTGGCTGTCAGCTGTTGTTTTCTGTCTAAAATAGCAGTAATCTTACATTGTGATTTTGTACATTCAGCATAGTGGAACTCTGTTAACCTTGGCTTTCACTGTCTTATATCCCCTTGTAAACATTATTTACATAGCTTCTCCTGTTTTGGTAAAGCAAATTGCAATCTTAATGGAAGTGATTTAAGAAAAAAGATTTTGTTAACTTTGATCTTGATAGTTGGATTTAATTTCTCTTCAATTCGGAAAACCTTTATTAAGTAGCTATTATGTATGTGGCAGTATGCTAGACAATGGTAAAACAGTGACAAAAAGAAAACATCCCTGTCCTCAAGGAACTTACATGTAAGGTCCTTGAGGACAGGAATATTTATATACCACTTACCTTATATTTCATAACTGGATTGCCAGTTTTGGAAGAATAATAACTCGCCTTCATATAGCATTTTAAGGAGTTTTGTTTTTTTAAATAACATTTGTTGATGTATTTTACACAAATCATTTCTTAAACCCTGTCTCGTCGCCATTGAACCTTCCTTTAATGACAGAAAATTATGCAAAAAATCCCCTATATGGTGATTATCTGACAATGTACATGACACTCTGCCGTTAAGAGGGAGATATAGTTTTTCTGTTCTCAGAATTTTTGATCTTCTCATTTTTGTTATAATAATGAAGCAATGCCAGTGTAGTGGACAGAGCACTGACTGAAGTGAGAGCACTTAGATTCAGATCCCTCCGCTGAAGCTAATAATTTATAAGACCCTGAAAGTCCCTAGATGGCCTTCCAGTTCCCTGCTACCTCTCAATCTGTGATCCTGTCATCTATTACTGTGTATATTATTTGGTTTTGCTTGTTTCCTTCTTAACCAATTAATAGAAATCACAGGATCATAGGTTTAGAGCTAGAAAGTACCTTGTAGAGTGTGACAGAGCTAGAAAGTATGAGGTGGGACTTAAACCAAGGTCTTCTGACTCCAAGCTTGAAGGGTCTGTCCTCTGTGCTGCCTTTTCTGTGACTTTATGATAAAATCTTGAACAGAAATTCCCAGAGAATCCTTGATAAAACTACAAACAGCCTTTGGATGCTCTGTTCCTATGGCAAAGTCTTCATGTGTTTCTGTGAATTCCTTTTGTCTTTTCCCACTGCACAATATTATTCCATTGCGTTCCATTACCATTTCTTTGTTGATGATTCTCAAATCTACCTGTCAAGTATTTTACCTCACCTTGACTAACTTTCAGTCATATATCTCCAACTACCTTTCAGAAGAACTGGATGTCCATCAGATAGCTTAAACCAACATAAAATTGAACTCATTATACTGCCCCACCTAAACCCTCCTTCTTTCCAAATTCTTGCTATGGAGGACAAAAACCATCTTTTCCTTCCTTGGGGTTCACAATCAAGATGTCACCCATTATTCTTCACTATCTCCCTCAGTCTAATCTGTGGCCTGTTGATTTCACCTTTGTATTCTATCAGATACCCCTCTTGATACTGTCCCCACTCTAGTGAGGTCCTTATCACCTCAAACCTAGACTACTGCAAGAGCTTGCTGATGGCTTTGCCTATCTTTAAGATTCTCTCCACTCCCATCCATTTTCCATTCTGCTATCAAAGTAATTTTCTAAAAGACAAGTCTGATCATGTTCGTATTAAATAGGATCCAGTAGCTCCCCATTACCTCCGGAATAAAATACAAAATACTCCGGCATGCAAAGCCATTTGTGTCCTAGCCACCCACTCTCATCTTTCCAGTTTTTTTATAGTTTACTGCTACCCTCCATTCCTGCTCTGGGGACACTGGCCTTGCTTCTCCGCAACTGGTTGTGACCAGTCTCTTGGCTCCTGGCATTTTCTCTATCCTCTCAGGCCTGGAATGCTTTCCTTCTCTGCCTACTGCTTTCCTGGATTCCTCTTAGTCCCAACTAAAATCCCACCTATCTGAAGCCTTTTCCAACACCTCTTTAATTCTAGTGTCTTCCCCTTTATCCTTTGTATTGCTTGTTTGTTTGAAGTCATTCCCATTAGGTTATTCCTCCAGGGCAGGGATTGTCTTTTGTCTTTGTATTCCCAGTGCTTAATACCTTGCTTTGCATCTGGTAGGCACTTAATAAATATTTGAGGGACCGAATTTCCCCCCCCCCCCAGATTTTTTGTTTGTTTTGTTTTGTTTCCAAATAATTTTGAGACAATTGCTTTATAAAATAGGTCTGATAATGCTATGTCTTTTTCAATAGTACTTGTTTTAATTATTAACCTTGAATTCTAGACTTTTCTTCCAAGTCAATTTTGTTTTTTTTTTGTTATATGATATCCCCTTTATAATTTTATTGGTTTAATACAAAATATGATAATTTAGATAGTATTGTCTTTATTACTGTTTTGATTTAGCCCAACCATGGCAGTAAATACGTATGCACTTATTTAAATCCAGCTTTATTTCTATTGAGTGTATTGTAGTTGTATTTACATAAATGGTATGTGTGGTTATCTTCAAGATGCATTATGTATTCTATAAATTATTTTAAATGGAATTTTTAATAGTATTTTCCTAATTTTAAATTATTGCTTTATAGCAATGCTGATTGACTTTTGTGAATTTATTTTTTCTTAAGTTTCTTTCCTGATTATTTAGGATGTTATCTGAAGGAATGAACAAATGAAGCATTTATCAAACACTATATGTAAAGCACTATACTAAGACAGTACCTGTTTTCAAGAAACTCATGTTCTAGTGGGGAAGAGAACATATAATGGAAGGTTTCAGCTGTGAGTCAGGGATAAATTTGCGTCTTTGTCAATGTTTATACCTTTGCTTTTGTTCTTATTGTTATAGATAGCATTTTTTGGAATAAATAATCGTGGAGCATCAATGCTTTTCCTTTTGTACTGGGAAAACAGTATTTTTTTACTGCATAAAATGCTCATTCTTAGTTGTGAATATATGAAAATCTGTTTAATTTTTGTGAATGAGGAAAATAACCAAGATTTGTAGAAATAAGTTTATTAGTAATTAATATAGCATGGATTTTAATGTATTAGATAATAATACCCAGATAATTTTAATATAATAGATAATTTTTATATATTTATATATAACTTTATATATTATAAAAATTATATGTATTATATTATATATTATAAAATTATTATATATTTATATATATATAAATAGGTAATTTTTCCCCAGAGCCCTTCGACATATTTCTTATTTGACTTTCATAACAATCCATTGATTTGAGATTGGGGTGGGTAGATAAAAATAGCTTCTGTTTTACTGATAAGGAAACACAAAGTTCAGAGACATGATAAACCTAAAGTTTAATGTTAAGTGGTAAAAAGTATTTTTTAATCCAGATTTTTTTAGACACCTAATCTAGCTCTTTTTCCATTATACTACATACATTTAAAATTCCATATTCCATTATAGACAAAATTGTCAGATATGTTGAATTTTGGGTTCTTTTTGAAAAAATTGACCACTTTTAATTTTTTTTTAAAGCAATTGGGGTTAAGTAACTTGCTCAAGATTACACAGCCAGTTATTTCTGGGTGTGGTGCTAAGTATCTGAACCTGGATTTGATCCCCAGGTCATCCTGTCATCCCGACACTGGGACCGGTGCTCTTACTCGCTGTGCTACCTGGCCGCCCCACCACTTTTTAAATATGTCTTAGGGAAAAGGATAATCTTTGGTAATGTAAAGGAAAACTAATGTTTTTTTTTTTCATTTCCCTGTTTAGAATTGTGTATATGCTTTGAAAAGGTTTTATGTCTTGTCAGCCTTACAGAGTTCCTTCTAAGAGGGTACCCCCAGGATGTCTGGGTTCTGTCAGCCATAAATAAGAAAATGTCATAACAAGAAGACAATGTCATAACAGGATAGTGTCCATAAAACAATGAGATAATCAAGATAGTCCTATTCAAGACACCTGTTTTTTATCTATTGTAAATAGACGAATGATCCTGGTCAGCTTCATCTGGCCTTGTGGATGGTGACACAGCAAGGAGGATTTTGGGTTGGCTCAGAGCATGCAGAGCATCATGGTATGTTAACTCAGAGTGGGCCAAAATGTCTTTTTTTGATTGGCCAATCCAAGAGAGGTGGCTTAAGCTGTTTTAGAGCCTGTATATTACTGTTTGAATCCTGGGACACTTTAGGAACTAGCCAGCTCATTTATGCCATTAAGTTCCTCAAAAGATGACCATTAAAGTTTAAGATTTAAGATTTCATTCAGCAGGTACATGTAGTTTCCATTTGTAAGAAAATAAGTAGCTTAGAATATAAGAAATAGTTTCAGTGGGCTAATAATCTCATGAATATTCCTAAACCTTTTCCCTCTAGGTAACTATTTAGGACTAACCCTTTCCATTTATTTCTGCCAACTACCTCATGAAAAGTATTTATCGGGGCGGCCAGGTGGAGCAGTGAGTAAGAGCCCTGGCCCTGGTGTTGGGAGACCCAGGATCGGTTCCGGCCTCAGATACTTGGCACCCACACAAAATAACTGGCTGTGTAACCTTGAGCAAGTTATTTAACCCCAATTGCTTTTAAAAAAAAAGTTTTTATCGAAGGATTAGACTCCTCTGCTCTCTGTTTCTACTAGCTTCCTCGTGGGATTCAGAGCTCTATAAGGTACTTTAGAAAGGGTGACCCCCTCTCATATTTCAAAAGAGGGAAAAGAACTCATCACATGTTGAAGGCAACATAGGTAGTAAATGGTAGAATTAGGAATTGACTCTAGGCCTTCTGATTCCAAATTAAATGTGTTTTTTTTTAAACTGTACCTTGCTGCCTCTCATTAAATGATGATTTTATACTGTGCCCTATAAGAAGTTAATGATAAATTTTCATTTGTGATAGAGTTGGTTTTCTTTATGTTGAACATTAACAATTTTTTTTTTTTAGTTCAAATTCTCCCTCCGTTTATGCCTTCTCCCACATACTGAGAAATCAAGCAATATGGTATTGGTTATATGTTTGAGTCATGTAAAACATTTCCATATTAGCCACATTGTCAAAAGTATGTGAGAAAAATAAAGTGAAAAAAATATACTTCACTCTGCACTCAGATCATCAGATTTTTCCTTGCGGGTAGATAGCATTTTTTATCATGAGTCCTTTGGAATTGTCTTGGATCATTGTACTGGTTAGAGTGACTGAATCTTTCACAGTTAATCATTGTTACAATATTTCTGTCACTATGTACAAAGTTCTAGTGGTTCTGCTTACTCTACTTTGTATCTATTCATATAAGCTGGTTTTATTTTTTGAAAAAATAATGTCACCATAGAGAATTGATTCTTCTATTAAATTGTAGAATTCCCTACTAGTTGATGTTCTTAGGTACTTTAAAGACATGCTGTTCATATTGTCCAGTTTATATCATAAAGCATTTCCTTAAAAATGATTTTTGATAGAATCCAAAAATTGGAAGGAAGATCTAAGACTTTCCCCTATTTGGCTGTATTTTAATACTGTATTCAGTATTCAGAATTAATTACAAAACATCTTTTGACTTTAACTAAAGATGAATTTGCCTATAGACCATTAGTAATCCCTATTAGCAGCTCACATTTTATATCCTTAGGTATAGAAAGCACCTTATATCAGAGCTAATTTTTGTCTAATTCCTCTCATTTTGTAGATGAGGAAACATTCCCAGAGAGGTTAAATGACTTTCCTGTGGTCATATAGATGACCAAGCCAGGATTCCAGTCCAGGTTTACTGTTGTACTTATAGTGTTTTACATATTTTGTGTTCTCAAACCTGATCCTCACAATTAATCTTTTAAAATCTAAAATAGTGAGATGGACTGAACAAGATTTTGAAGAACCTATGCACTTCTGAAAAGCTGTAATTCTGAGATAAGCAGGACATTTTACATGAGGAGAAAAAAACGTGATATAAAGGTGTTAAAAGTGACTTCCTTCAAATTCAGGAAAATCTTGAGACTAGAACTCATTCTTTATATTCTAAATGGGGCCTTCTTTCCAGTACTGACTTGTGCTTTTTTTCTCTTTCAGGTTTTATCTTACAGCATATTAAATTTTAAACCTGAATTTTATTTTATTTTTCCTAAGGAAATGTTTGACTTCTAATAGTCTTAACATTTTAAACAAGAGGCAGCAGCTTCTTTAAAGATTTTCTCGTAGTTTTAAATAAATACCTTCTAGTAATTAAGCTGAAAACAAAATAGCTTTCAAATTTCCCCTGTACATAAGTTATATCTACAACTACTAAAATATGAAGTATTTTAAAAATGAATTATTGCTTTTATGTATTTTAAAGTTATATAATACCTATCTGGAACACTTTGGAATGTCAGTTAAATGTATATCTGAGGATTTAAATACTCAAATTTTGTATTTTAACTTTTTGGATAGAAATTATTATAAGTTATTACCTATTTTCCTAACTTTTTAAAAGCAGAACATATAGAATATAATTTAACCATTTTTGGATCTTATTAGGGTAAGTTTTCCTACTGTGTTTAATAGTTTACCATTATGATAATGACCCCAGGTTGTTGGTCCATTTGAGTCACTGCTTGTCAGCTCTGATTTTTTCTGCTGTTAGTATATTTGCCACTAGTTGTTCTTTCTAATTTATTGTTCCTTATTCACTATGTGCTTGGAAACCAGATAAACAAGCTTGTCTATAATGTACTCCTTCCTCAGCTTCCACCTTTTAGCATACTTCAAAGCAGAGCTAAAGTGCCAACCTACAGGATGCCTTTCCTAATGCCTCCCAGTTATCATTCTCTCTTCAAAATGACTTTGTAGAATTATATATATATATATATTAGTGGGTACATACATGCTCTATTTCCCCCTTTTCCAACCCGGAAGAGTATAAGCTCCTTGAGAGCAGGGATTTTGTTTTCATTTTAGTATCCTTAGTGGCTTGGAGATATATCAGGCATTTAATGCTTCTTGAATTTAACTGTTAGGATTCTTTGTTTACTTCCTGATAATCTGCTTAGTTCACATAAGTGAGCTTGTTAGATGGCTAAGTTCCTTATGACTAAAGTGTTACAATATGCATAGACTTGTAAGAGTTTTGCTGGTACCTTGTAGGTCATGTAAGCAAGCCTTTTTATTTTATAGTTTGGTAAAACAGACCCAGTGAAGTTAAGATAATTGCTCAGGGTCACAGAGAAGTGACAGGTGAGATCTGAACTCAAACTCTCTGGTTCCATATTCAGTGCCCTTTCTGTTGTATCTTGCTGCTTCCATACATGTGTATATTCTTTTAAGTTGTGAAGGAAATACTTGAAAATAAGTGTGTGTGCTGATCTTTAAAGTTTGTTCAGGGCTCAAAAGAGAAAAGAGTAAAGGAGATTTATTTCTCCTGATATATTTTTGAAAGAGTAAGTTGCATTGGATCTTTTACTGATTACATAAAGAAGTACCTTTATATTGTATATCAACAGTCATTTGACAAGCAGAATAACTGGAATTATGAAACATGTCAGTTGACTCAAATTTGTTGAATTCTTTCTCATGTGTCATCAGGTTTGGTGGTTCTCAGTAAATTTAACTTCTATCTATAAATTTGTACTATTTTAAGTTTTTCAAAATGATTTTGATGTAAGTGCATGCATAGTTTAAAACAATATTTTCTTAGAAAAGAATCCACCTATATGAAAATTAAAGATTTTCTCTCTAAATTACTGGTTACCTCAAAGAAAGGCCACAAGAAACCAGTCTGCATCATAATTTCCCTTTTAATATGGTTTTATATTTTTTCCCCTAGTTTGGGAAATCTTGAATGGTAGATCTAAGATTGTTGCCTTTGGAACACTGACAGCTAACTGATTAAAATGTAAGTTCAGTTAATCAAAGGTTTTTATTAAGCTCTTACTAATTGTTGGCATCTAAAGCAAAGAACAATGGGGGAGAAAACATGTAAACAACTGTAGGTACAAGATATATACAGATACTATGGAAGATACTTTCAGGGGAGGTGCTAGCCATAGGGTGGATTGGGAAAGGCCTCCTGTACAAGGTGAGATCTATGCTGAGTATTAAAGGAAATCAGGAAAAATAAAAGGCCAAGACTACCTAATATGTGTTTTTTTAAATCAGTTTTTGTGCCTTTTTTATTTGTTATGCCTCATCGGAAATTATAGGTAGAAAATCTGCTAATTGGGATTTTTAAATATAATTTTACAGTAGTTTTTGTGACAAGATTATTTTTTATAAAGAATTCAAGCCAATAAGCGTTTGCTACTTAGAAATAACAATAGTGCTCTAAAATAGAAGTAGACTAAATGAAATCATTGGGGAGGTGTTTATGTAAGGAGAATAAAATAAATGTTCATTTAAATCATTTTGTACTAAATAGCTAAAGATCAAAGAGTATAGCGTTCCCTCACTGTCACTCTGCTGCTTTTCTGATCTCTGAAAAACAGACAAATAAAAACAAACCTTCTAACCATTGGACTGCAGTCTTTGAAAATCCATAAAATCTTTAATATTCATAATATTAAAAAAATTGATGATTTTGAGTTGCTCCTGTGTTTTGCTTCACCTTTATTTCTCATTTGTGAAAGAAAGCTAAAAAAAGAAATATAGCCTCTTTCCTTTTAAGTACAGGCAATTAATTTTTTTTATCAGAATTCTTGGATTAGTTTCATTCTGTGAGATAGGGGAGATTAAAATGGTGGTAAAATCACCTGTACAAATATTGTAATATGTGGGGTTAAATAAAAACACTGATTTTCTTTTGGTTTAAATTAGTAAAGATACTGCTTTCTAAGTAATTGCAAAATTAGGATCATGTTTGATTTTAGACATTTGCATTAGCAAGTGCTTTTCTTCTTGAGTTTTTTTCTTTGTTGGAGAAAATCTTTTCTTTCTATCATGTTACAACAGATAGGCATATTGTGACACAGCTATAGAAAATAGGCCTGGGACTAGTTGGAATGGTTATTGAATGACATCTCCTCTGCATCAGAAAAGTTTTTCCCCTCTAGGTTGAATGTTTTCATCCAGACAAATAGTCTCAGATAAATCATTAGTGTCATAAATAATAGGAAAAAACCACCCTGAAAAACTAGCTATTCAAAGAAGGATTTTCTGAAGTGGGTCATAACAGCTTTGTGAATGTAGACATAATTCATCTATGATGACTTGTTTGTTGAATTTAAAGATTACTTTCATGAAACAGAGGAACTTAGTCCTGTTATCACAGTCCTCTGGCCTTTTTTTGGGGGTGGAGGGGAGGTGGAAAGGCAAGGCAATTGCAGTTAAGTGATTTACCCAAGGTCATACAGCTAGTAAGTGTGTCAAGTGTCTGAGACTGGATTTGAACTCATGTCCTCCTGATTCCAGAGCTGGTGCTCTGCTCACTGCTACCTAGCTGTTCCATCCTCTGGCCTTTTTAAGATTAGTGTCATGTCATTTTGGGGGTTTACACAGTCATGCTTTATGACAACTCAAAACTCTAGAATTTGAATTCAACACACAAAGTATTATGGTATGTTGGCACTGGAACTGGCACAGAGTTCAGTCAAATCCTGCTACTACTCTTGTGACTGAACAAACCACTAACTACTGAAAATGCAGATAATACCTTTATTAGCTATTGTGTCTCCCAGGATTGTCATGAAGCTTAAATGAAAACATAATCTAAACTAATTTGCAAACTTTAAAAGTACAATATAAATGCAATTATCTTAATACTTTGTGTGAGAATGCCTAAAATTCATCATCTTTTACTTTTTCCTTGACATTCTGTTAAGTTTATAAATTTATGAAGTACGCGCGATCAAGTTATTGAAAAGATGTTCACTCAATACTTACCAAACACAGAGTAGGACCCTGTAGAATTATGATATTTCAGGTTCGAAGGATTTAAATTTATTATTTTAACAAGTAATAGTTGGAATAATAGTAACAATATTTGCTGTTATTTAATTTATATAGTGTATTATCTCATTTGATTGCCACAGTATTCCTGAGAGGTAGGTCAGGTGCATAGTACATGAAATTAGAGAAGGAAAGCAAGTGCATGATTAAGCATAAATGTTTGTTGTTGTGTAAGAGTTAAAATCCAAAGGAGTGATCAGTGGAGTCAGAAAAAGTTACTTAGAGTCAATAAGTCTTGAGCTGGATCTTTAAGGAAAATGATGGTTTTGAAAAGGCAGGTGGTGGAAGGATATTGTAGGTCAAGGGAACATCATAGGCTTTGTGGGAAGAGATGAGATGCAGGGGGTAGTAAGGTGATAAGTTTGCTCAAGCACATCATTATGTGTGGATGTAATGAGATAGGGATGGACAGGTGCATGGGGGAAGGGAAGGTAACTGATGAAGGGCCTTGGATGCTAGACTGAATTTAGCACTGATTTATTAAGAAATTAGGAACTGCCATAAATTCTACCAAAAGGGGAGTAGTATGATGAAAGTAATATTTTTTAAATTTCAAATCTGGTACAGGATGGAGAGAAATAGTGTTAGACTCAAGTAGGGAGATGAGACTCTAGTAATCATTTGAGGACTAGATTAGAATGCTGACTTTGAAAATGAAAGGAAAAGGGGTGGCCAGGTGGCGTAGTGAGTAAGAGCGCTGGCCCCAGCATAGGGAGACCCGGGATTGGTTCCGGCCTCAGATACTTGGCACCCACACAAAAAAATAACAGGCCATGTAACCTTGAGCAAGTTACTTAACCCAATTGCTTAAAAAAAATGAAAGGAAAAGTTAAATACAGATAACTGTGACAGAAAAATAATTTTGTCAGAGCTAACTCCAGAATTTTGAGACTGGTGGGTGAGATAGTGATCTTCTTATACTTGTGTTATAGATCATTTCCTGTTATAGTGAATTCCAATGAATTGCACAAAATCATTTGTATTCTACATTATTGGAATGCTATCATATCTATTATTGTTGAAAATAAATAGGCCACTTCCTTAGTAGCTGAAAAAGCTATTGTGAAAAAGTTTTTGTTGTAAGGGATTTGAAGATCTTTGTTTCTGAGTCAGTTACTGTTCTATCCATTCATGGTGTTAGACTAATCTGGGACTATGGCATGCCAGACAAGCTTTAAAAAACTAGGGCAGGTTTACATTTTTGGCAAAAACTTTTCACCATTATTTGACTTTGCCTTGCCCTCTTCTGCTTTAGAAACTTTGTACATTCAGATCTCCTATAACTGCCATGTAATCTACACCTGTTGAGATTCTTATCTTTGACAAATCAGTTTATATGTCACCTCTTCCATAAAAGCCTTTACCCAAGTTGCATAGTAGTACTTGCTTAATAAATAGTTGTTTAATTAATGATTGAATAAATGAATTGATTTGTTCCCAGATTTATATTATGCATACATTTTATATATGTGTATATGTATCTGTACTATAAATATTTAAAGCCATGAATCACAAACCTTAGATTATTTTTCTTGTATTCTTTGAAGCAGTGATCAGTGGTCCTCTCCATTTTAACTGTTTGATCATTTGACTATTCCTTTCACAATTCTTCAGATTCATTAAATTTTTTTTTCACAAAAATTATTTCGAATAAGCCATGATTTACCTTAACTTTTCTCCTAGTACTTACTTGATGAAGCTAAATATGTACTAGTTATTTTGTCCTGCAAAAATAAGCTATTCTTTTATTTGCATTTTTCACTAAGGCAGAGCCTGTTCTCACTTAAAAGGTGAGATTTTCAAGTCATGCAGATTAAATTTTTCCCAATTTAAAAGCATATGTGAGAAAAATATTTTTGGGCACTGTTCCAAGGGGGTTTAGTTTGCCTCATAATATAGGAAATGTATTTTATTCTAGCTTCAGAGACTTCTAGAGAGCTATTGCAATACTCATGAATCACCCAGGATATTCCAAATATACTGAATTTTGCATTTTAAAAAGTCAATGGGTATTTTCCCAGCTAAATGAAAGAGTACTAATTATGACCTAAGGTGTTAATCAGTTTTTTTTCATTTTAATACACATTTATTTAGTTAAATATTTCCAAATTGTGTGTAAAATTTTAAAAATTCATTAAAAAAATTTGAGTTCTAAATTCTTTCCTTCCCTTCCATCTCCCTTTCTTGAGAAGGCAAGAATTTTATATAGATCTATATATTTTAATCTATACATAGCCTTGCAAAATACATTTCCATATTGTCCATGTTTCAAAAGAAAATAGACAAAAAACCACAGAATGATAAAGTTTAAAAGAAGTACTACTATTCAATCTTCATTCAGAGTTCATCAGTTCTTTCTCTGGAGGTGGATAGCATTTTTCATTCTGGGTGCTTTGGAATTGTCTTGAATCATTGCCTTGATCAGAGTCTTTCACAGTTGATCATTGTTACAATATTGTTGTTACTGTGTACAATGTTCTGGTCCTTCTCACTTTGCTATGCATCAGTTCATATTCTTCCCAAGTTTTTCTGAAACCATCCAGCTTCTCATTTCTTATTGCACAGTAATATTCCATTACAATTACATATCACAAGTTGTTCAGCCTTTCTCTAATTGATAGACATTACCTTAATCTCCACTTCTTTGCCACAACAAAAAAGATCCGCTATACATGTTTTTTGTACAAATAGATCTTTTCTGCTTTACTTTGTTCTCTTTGGGATGTAGACCTAGCAGTGGTATTTCTGGTTAGAGGATATGCAGAATTTTATAACCCTTTGGGCATAGTTCCAAATATTTCTCTAGAACGGTTGGATCAGTTCACAACTCTACCAGAATTAATGTCCCTCCCTCCAGTATTTATCATTTTCCTTTTCTGTCATGTTAGCCAGTCTGATAGGTGTGGATGGTATCTCAAAGTTGATTTAATTTGTATTTTTCTAAGAAGTAGTAATTTAGAGCATGTTTTCAAGGGTATTAATAATCTTTGAAGACCACCTATATCCTTTGACCCTTTATCAATTGGGTAATGATTCTTTTTAATATATTTGGCTCATTTCCCTATATTTTTGAGAAATGAAACCTTTATCAGAGAAACTTGCTGTACAATTTTCCCATGGTTTCCCATTTTCCTTCAAATTTTGACTGCAATAGTTTTGTTTGTGTAAAAGCTTTTTAAGTTTCATGTAATCAAAATTATCTGTTTTGTTTCCCACAATCTTCTTTAATCCCTTCTTTGGGTCATAAACTCTTATTTATAGATCTGACAGGTACATTTTTCCATGTTTCCCTAATTTACTTATGATATTACCCTTCATATCTAAATCATTTACAATGTGAGGTTCATCTATACCTAGTTTCTGCCAAACTGCTTTTTGGTTTTCCCAGCAATTTTTGTCAAAAGTTGAGTTCTTGCCTCCAAAACTTCGATCTTTGGGTTTATCAAACACTATAATCATTTACTCTTGTATACTGTATACTTTGGGCAGCTAGGTGCCATTGTGGATACAGACTACCAGGCTTGGAATCAGGAATACTTAACTTTCTGAGTTCAAATCTGGCCTCAGATGTTTACTAGCTATATGACTCTGAATAAGTCATTTGACTTGCTTTTGTCTCTTGTTTCCTTATTTATAAAAAAAAAAAGAGATGAAGAAGGAAATAGCAAACTACTTCAGTACCTCTGCCAAGAAAATCCCAAAATGGGATCATGAAGAGCTGGAGATGACTGAAATGACTGGACAACAGCAATAAATTGTCTATCTAGGGCAGGTAGGTGACACAGAGGATAGAGGGCTAGGCTTAGCATCAGGAAGATGCATCTTTCTGAGTTCAAACCTGGCCTCAGATGCTTACTGACTTGTGACCCTGAGCAAGTCACTTAACCCTTTTTGCCTCAGTTTCCTCATCTGTAAAATGTGCTGGAGAAGGAAATGGCAAACCACTCCAGTATCTTTGCCAAGAAAACTCCAAATGGGGCCATAAAGAGTCAGACATGACTAAAACAACTGAACAGTACTAACAATATTGTGTACCTAATCTATTCCACTGATGAACCATTCTATTTCTTAGCCAGTACCAGATTGTTTTGATGATTAGTGCTTTATAATATAATTTGAAATCTGGCATTGTTGTGTCACCTCCCTTCACAATTTTTTTCATTGATCTCCTTGATATTCTTGACCTTTTCTTTCAAATGAATTTTATTCCTATTTTTTCTAGCTCTATAAAATGATTTTTTGGTAGTTTCGTTGGTATGGCACTGAATAAGTAAATTAACTTAGGTAGAATTGTAATTTTTATTATATTGTCTTGGCCCATTCATGGGTAATTAATTTTTCTTCAATTGCTTAGCTCTATATTAATTGTGTGAAAAGTGTTTTTTTAATTGTGTTCATATAGTCTCTGGGTTTGTCTTGGCAGGTAGACTCTCGAGTATTTTTATATTGTCTGCAGTTTTTAAAAAATGCAATTTTTCTATATCTTCCTTCTACTGATGATCTGTGTGGGTTTATTTATATTCTGCAACTTTGCTAAAGTTGTTCATTGATTCCACTAGTTTTTTTACTTGATTTTCTGTGGTTCTCTAAGTACACTATCATATTATTTGTAGAAAGTGATAGTTTGTTTCCACATTGCCTATTTTTAGTCCTTCAATTTTTTTCTTTTCTTATTCCTATAGCTAGCATTTCTAGTACAATATTGAATAATGGTGGTAGTAATGGACATCCTTGCTTCACCCTTGATCTTATTGGGAAGAGTTCAAATTTACCCATGTTACAGATAGGTACTACTTCTCATTTTAAGAAAGGTTCCATTAATTCCTGTGCTTTGTGTTTTTAATTGGATTGGATATTGAATTTTGTCAAAAGCTTTTTCTGCATCTATTGATAATGATCACATGATTTTGCTGTTTTTGTTATTAATATGGTCAGTTAGGCTTACACTTTTTGTATTATTGAACTCTGCATTCCTTGTATAAATCCTACCTTGTCATACTGTATGATCTTTGTGAGTTATTGGTGCAATCTACTTGCTAGTATTATATTTAACATTTTCCCATCATTTTCATTAAGGAAATCAAAATGGTATGTCATAAAAAAAGTTTAGCAGGACTCCTTCTTTACATGTTGCCTCCCCCCCCCCAACAAATAGTTTATATAATATTGGGATTAATCCTTAAATTCACCTAGAATTCACCTGTAAATCCATGTGATCCTGGGGATCTTTTCTTAGGAAGCCCATTTATGACTTATTGTATTTCTTTTTCTAACACAGATTTATTTAAGTATTCCATTTCATCTTAATCTGGGCAGTTTATGTTTTAATAAATATTGATCCATTTCACTTAGATGATCAGTTTTATTGGCACATAATTGGACAAAATGATTGTTTTAATTTGTATTAATTTAATCTTCGTTGGTGGTGCATTTACCCTTTTCATTAACTAATTCATTAATTAGTTTTTCTTCTTTTATAAAGTAAACTAATGGTTTAGCTATATTTTTTTCCCCATAAACTAAGCTCCTAGTTTTATTAGTTCAGTGATTTTTTTTAAAGCAATTGGGATTAAGTAACTTGCTCAAGGTTACACGGCCAGTTATTTCTGGGTGTGGTGCTAAATATCTGAGCCCGGATTCGATCCCAGGTCATCTGGGGCCAGTGCTCTTACTCACTGAGCCACCTGGCTGCCCCTAAGCAATTGGGGTTAAGTAACTTGATCAAGGTTACATGGCCAGTTATTTCTGGGTGTGGTGCTAAGTGTCTGAGCCCAGATTCGATCCCAGGTTATCCCGACTCTGGGGCTGGTGCTCTTACTCACTGCGCTACCTGGCCACCCCTCAGTGATTTTTTTTTTACTTCCAATTTTATTAATCTCTCTTTTGATTTTTCAGATTTCCATTTTAGTGTTTAATTGGGGATTTTAAAATTTGTTCTAGGTTTGTTTTTTTTTTTTAATTTCATGCTCAATTCATTCACCTGCTTTTTCTTCTTTTTATTGACATGTGTTTAGAGATATACATTTTCCTTTAAGTACTGCTCTGCCTGTATCTCACTAATTTTGGTATGTTGTCTCATTATTGTAGTTCTCTTAAATGAAATTATTTATTGTTTCTATGATTCTTTGACCCACTCATTCTTTTGGATTAGATTAATTTCCAATTAATTTTTAATTCATGCTTCAAAGGCCCTTTATTGAATATCATTTTAATTGCATTATGACCTAAAATGGGTGCCTTTAATATTTCTACCTTTCTGGATTTCGTTGTAAGATTTTTACATCCTAAAAGATATGCGGTTTTTTTTTTTTTTTTTTTGTTAAAATGCTATGTACTGGGGTGGCTAGGTGGTGCAGTGAATAGAGCACTGACCCTGGAGTCAGTAGGACCTGGGTTTGGATCCACCCTCAGACACTTAACACACACACACATAAAACCTAGCTGTGTGACCTTGGGCAAATCACTTAACCCCAATTGCCCTCCAAAAAAAAATGCTATGTACAGCTGTGAAAAAGATATGCTCCTTTCTATTCCTATCCAGTTTTCTCCAGAGGTCTGTCATTTCTAACTTTTCTAAGATTCTGTTCATCTTCTTAAATTCTTTCTTATTTATTTTATGATTAGAGGGGAAAGTTGAGGTTCCACACTGGTATAGTTTTATCATCTATTTCCTCCTGTAACTCATTTAATTTTTCCTTTAAGAATTTGGATGCTGTGCCATTTGGTATATATATGTTTAGTATTTATATTACTTCATTTTCTATGGTGCCTTTTAGCAAGATGCAGTTTTCCCACTTATTAAGTAGGTCTATTTTTGCTTTTTCTCAGATCTACCCCTGCCCTTTTTATATCAGCTGAAGCATCATATATTCTGCTCCAGCCCCTTATTTCACTGTTTCAGATGTGTTTATTGTAAATAGCATGTTGTTGGATTCTGGTTTCTAATTCTTTCTGCTATCCACTTATGTTTTATGGGTGAATTCATCCCATTCACTTTTACAGTTATGATTACTAGCTGTGCATTTCCCTTCATCCTATTTTCTTCTGTTTTTCCTTCTCTCTTTTTATCTTATTCCTCCTCTAAAATCAGTTTTGCTTCTGACCACTACCTTCATTTATCTGCCCTCCCTTTTATCACCTCCCTTTTATCCTCTTCCTCTCCTACTTCCCTGTTGGATAAGATAAATTTCTATGCCCAGTTGAGTATGTAGATATGTTTTTCCCTCTTTTAACTAATTTTGATATAAGTAGAATCCAAGCATTGCCTGCCCCATTCCTTTTCCTTTCCACTGTAAAGGCTCTTCCTTGTGCATTTCTTTTACATGACATAATTTCCCTTACTCTTCCTCTTTCCTCTTCTTCCAGGTTATCCCTCTTTCTTGCTCATTCATTTTTTTTACTTCCGTATATATAATATATAATCAATTCACTCCCACACCCTCTGTTTATGTAAAGTACTTCTAACTACCTTAATACTGAAAATGTTTTTAGGAATTATATGTATCATCTTCCCATATAGAAATATAAATAATTTAACCTTATTGAGCTGCTTATAATATCTCTTTTATATTTGCCTTTTTATGCTTCTCTTGAATTTTGTATTTGAAAATCAAATTTTCTATTCACCTCTGGTCTTTTGATCAGGAATTCTTGAAAGCCTTTTATTTCATTAAATATCCATTTTTTTCTCACTTGTATTATCATCGGTAATTATACCCTGTTCTTTTGCCTTCTGGAATATATTCTAAGTACCCCCCCCCCTTAACATGGTAGCTGCTAAATCTTGTGTGATCCTGACTGTAGTTACACATTTGAACAATTTTACATATTATATTTGAACAGGTATTTTCCCCCCAGCTACTTAAAGTATTTTTTTTTTCTTTGCACATCTTTGGAGATTCTTGAGAGTTTTGAGATCTCTTTTTGGTGGTGATTGGTAAATTCTTTAAATTTTTCTCTTATCCTTTTGTTCCAGGATTTTGGGGGCAGTTTTCCTTTATAATTTCTTGAAATATATGTCTAGACGGTTTCTTTTATCATCATTTTCAAGTAGTCTAATAATTCTTAAATTATCTTGCCTTTTCTTCTAGTTTTCATTCTTTTGACTTTGTATTTATTTTTTCTTGATATCTTATGGAGTTATTAACTTTCACTTTCCCCCAATTTTTTTTGCTGTAAATTAAATTTTTTTATTTATTTACTATTAGTTTATAATATTCAGTTCCACAGGTTTTTGAGTTTCAAATTTTCTCCCCCTCCCCAGCTCCCTTCCCTACATGGTAGCATGCAATTCGATGTAGTTCTACATATACCTTCACATTAAACATTAGTCAAGTTGTAAACAAGTGTTATAATTAATGGAATGAATATTGAAGAAGAAGAAGAAGAAGAAAAATATGAAAAAGAGAGCAAGTAGTTTGCTTCAATTTGCACTCAGACTCCATAATTCTTTCTCTGGATGTGGATAGCCTTTTCTATTATGAGTCCTTTGGAACTGTTGTATAATCTTGTGTTGCTGAGATGAGCCCAGTTTATCAAAGTCAGTCATCACAGATATGATGTGTCTGTACTTGTGCACAATGTTCTTCTGGTTCTGCCTCCCCTCACTCAACATGAGCTTATATAAGTTTCTCCAGGTTATTATGAATTCGGTTTGCTCCTCATTTCTTATAGCACAGTAGTATTCCATTACATTTATATACCACAACTTGTTCAGTTATTCCCCAATTGATGGGTATCCCCCTGATTTCTAGTTCTTTGCCACCACAAAAAGAGCTGCTGTAAATATTTTTGTACATAAAGATCCTTTTTCCACTTCTATGATCTCTGGGATACAGCCCTAGAAGTGGTATTGCTAGGTCAAAGGGTATGCATATTTTGATGGCTCTTTGGGCATAGTTCCAAATTGCTCTCCAGAATGGTTGGATCAGTTCAAAACTCTGCCAACAATGCATCAGTGTTCCAATTTTCCCACATCTTCTCCAAAATTTATTATTTTCCTGTTTTGTCATATTAGCCAATCTGACTAGTGAGATGTAGTACCTAAGAGTTGTTTTGATTTGCATTTCTCTAATCAATAGTGATTTAGAGCATTTTTTCATATGATTATGGATATCATTAATTTCATCCTCTCAAAAATGCCTGTTCATATCTTTTGACCATTTATCAATTGGGGAATGACTTGTATTCTTATAAATTTGCCTCAGTTCTCTGTATGTTTTAGAAATGAGTCCTGGGGAGTGGAGCCAAGATGGTGGAGTAGAGGCAGGAACTTGGTGTGAGCTCCTGCTACAACCACATCCATTACCTGTAAAATATGAGTCTAAACAAATTTTAGAGGTACAGGACCCACAAAGCAACAGAGAGAAACAAATCTCCCACTGAAGGTAGCCTGGCAGGCTGACAGGAAGTGTCTATTGCACCAAGCTGGGAGCCAAGCACAGTCCCGCATGAGCTGCATGGTCTGAGACCTGGGGTGGCCCTGACTAGTGGCACAGACTGGCCAGAGCAGACTTCAGGAGAGTGAATCACCAGCAGCTTTGGCAGTTTCCAGACTTCTCAAACAATAAATGCCAAAGAGAAAGTAAAAGGTCAGGAGGGAACTCTAAAGAGAATAATTCCTTTAAAATTAGATTGGAGCAAATGAAGCTAATGACTTTATGAGAAATCAAGATGCTATAAAACAGATCCAAACAAATGAAAAAATAAAAGGCAATGTGAAATATCTCATTGGAAAAACCACTGAACTAGAAAATAGATCCAGGAGAGATAATTTAAAAATTATTGGACTACCTAAAAGCCATGATGAAAAAAAGAGCCTAGAAATTATTCTTCAAGAAATTCTCAAGGAAAATTGCCCTCATTTTCTAGAACCAGAGGGCAAAATAGAAATTGTAAGATTTTACCAATTGCCTCTTTAAAATGATCCCCAAAAGAAAACTAGGAATGCCATAGCCAAATTCCAGAGTTCCAAGGTCAAAGAGAAAATATTACAAGCACTGAGGAAGAAATAATTTGAGTTTTGTGGGAACATAATCAGGATAACACAAGATCTAGCAGCTTCCATACTAAGGGATCAAAGGGTTGGAATATGATATTCCAGAGGTCAAAGGAGCTAGGATTAAAACCAAGAATCACCTGCCTAGCAAAACTGAGTATAGTGCCACAGGGGGAAATATGATCATTCAATGAAATAGAAGACTTTCAAGCATTCTTGATGAAAAAACCAGAGCTGAACAGAAAATTTGACTTTCAAATACAAGACACAAGAGAAGCATGAGAAGGTAAACAGGAACAAAGAAATCATAAGGAACTTATTGAAGTCAAAGTATTTACATTCGTACATGGAAAAACAATTATTGTAACTCATGAGACTTTTCTCAGTGTGAGGATAGTTGAAGGGAATATATATATATGTATATATATATATATATGTGTGTGTGTGTGTGTGCATATGTAATACATATATGTATCTATAGGAGGGTATATGTGTATATAAATACATATGTGAGTGTGTGTATATGTGTGTACATGTATACATAGAGGGCACAGAATCAGTTAAATAGGAAAGGATACTGTCTAAAAAATAAAATTAGAGGTGAGAAGAATATAATGGGAGAAGGAGAAAGGGAGAGATAGAGTAAATTATCTCATCTAAAAGGCAAAAGAAAACTTACAATGGAGGGCAAGAGCAGGAAGGTGAAAGGGTGGGTCAACCTTACTCTCATTGAATTTGGCTTAAGGAGGAAATAACATACTCAATTGGGTGTCTTACCCTACAGGAAAGTGGGGGGGGGAGGGGATAAATGGAGTGATGATAGAAGGTAGGGCAAATTAGGGGAGAGGGTAGTTAGAAGCAAACACATTTGAAAAGGAACAGGGTCAACGTAGAAAATAGAATAAGTGGGGGGCAGGATAGAATGGAAGGATATATAGTCTTTCACAATATTACTACTATGGAAATGATTTGAGTAACTACACATGTACAACCTATATTGAATTGCTTATCTTCCCAGTGGGGGCTGGGTGTGGAGAGAAGAAGGGAAAGAATCTATAAATCAAAGTTTTAAAAACAAATGTTTAAAAAAATTGTATTTTATATGCAACTGGAAAATAAGATATACAGCCACTGGGGTATAGAAATCCATCTTGCCCTACTAGAAAGTTAGAGGGAGAATGGGGGAGGACATAAGAGAGAACAGATTAGGGGAAGGGGTATTCTGTAAGCTTTCTATCTTGGGGTGGGTGTAGGAGAAAAACGGTGACAAAATTTGTAGTTTAAAATCTTGTGGAAATGAATGTTGAAAACTAAAAATAAATGAGAAGAGAAATGAGTCCTTTATCAGATACACTGGTTATAAAAATTCTTTCCCAATTTTCCACTTCCCTCCTAATCTTGGTTACTTTGGCTTTATTTGTACAAACCCTTTTCAGTTTAATGTAATCAAAATCATCCATTTTGCATTTTGTAATGCTCCCTATCTCTTGTTTGGGCATAAATTCTTCCTTACTCTATAAATCTGACAATTAAACTATACCTTGCTCTCCCAGATTGCTTACAGTATCAGCCTTAATCTTTACATCATGCACCCATTTAGACTATTTTGGTATATGGTGTAAGATACTGGTCTATACCCAATTTCTGCCATACTATTTTCTAGTTTTCCCAGCAGTTTTTTTTTCCCCAGTCAAATAGTGAGTTCTCATCCCAGAAGCTGGAGTCTTTGTGTTTATCAAATGGCAGATTACTATAGTCATTGACTTTGAGTATCTATTCTATTCTGTTGATCTACCACTCTATTCCTCACCCAGTACCAAGTAGTTTTAATGAATGCTTTTTTATAATACAGTTTAAAATCTTGCATGGCTAGGCCACCTTCCCTAGCATTTCTTTTTATTAATTCCCTTGATATTCTGGACCTTTTGTTCTTCGAGATGAATTTTGTTACTATTTATTTCTAAATGTATAAAATAATTTATTGGTGGTTTGATTGGTATGGCACTAAATAGGTAAATTAATTTAGGTTAAATTGTCATTTTTATTATATTAACTTGGCCTAACCATGAGCAACTGATGTTTTTCCAATTATTTATATCTGACTTTATTTGTGTGCAATGTTTTGTAATTATGTTTATATAATTCCTGGGTTTGGTAGGTAGACTCCCAAATATTTTATAATGTCTTCAGTAACTTTAAATGAAATTTCTCTTTCTATTTCTTACTGTTGGACTTCATTAGAAATACATAGGAATGCTGAGGATTTGTGTGGGTTTGTTTTATATCCTGCAGCTTTGCTAAAGTTATTTATTATTTCAAGTAATTTTTTACTGGATTCTCTAAGTATATCATCATATCATTTGCAAAGAGTGATAGCTTAATTTCTTCTTTGCCTATTCTAATTCCTTCAATTTCTTTTTCTTCTCTTATTGCTACAGCTAATATTTCCAGTACCGAATTGAATAATAGGGGTGATAGTGGACATCCTTGTTTCACCCTTCATCTTCTTGGAAATGCATCTAGCTTTTCCCTATTACATGTAATACATGCTGATGATTTTAGGTAGATGCTACTTATTTTGAGGAAGACTCCATTTATTCCTGTGCTTTCTAGTGTTTTTAATTAGGAATGGGTGTTATATTTTGTCAAAAGCTTTTTCTGCATCTATTGAGATAATCATGTGGTTTATACTAGTTTTGTTTTTTACATAATAGATTATACTAATAATTTTCCTAATATCAGACCATTGTATTCCTGGAATAAATCCTACCTGATCAAAGTGTATAATTTTTGTGATAAATTGCTGTAATCTTTTTGCTAATATTTTATTTAAAGTTTTTTCATCCCACTTGCCCAATTTTAAGTTTTAAGGAATTATTATTATTCAGTGAGTTTTGTACCTCTTTTTCCATTTAGCTTAATCTGCTTTTGAAAGAGTTATTTCATCAGTATTTTGTGTCCCTTTTCATAATTTTTTCCCTTCACTCATTTCTTTACATAATTTATCCTTTACCTCTCTTCATTGTCTTTTTTTGAGCTTGTGTTTTGATCTTCCCTATCCCCATAGTAGATTTTCATAGTTTCTTCTTTTGTGTTCTTTAACTCATTTTCCCACCATATTTCCTGATTTTGAACTTTATGTTGAAGTTGGCCTCTGTTCCTGGTGTGGGTGGGGTAAGTACTCTGTCCCAAGCTTCAGATTTTTTCTCACCGGACTTTTCAGAACTACTTTTGGGTGTTTAGAAGTTTTTAGTTCTTTCAAGGTGGTGTGATCTGTGGAGGGGTCACTTATTTTCTGGTCCTTACTCAAGGAGGGCCCATGCTCCCTTTGGATTCCTCCAATCTGTATTCCTCCTCAGGATCCCTATTCCCTTGGGAACAGAAATTATATTGTTCTGCAGGGCCCCTTTTAAGGGGCTGTAAAGCAGTGGTCTTTTCTCCCCTTGATCTGTGATACAGAAGTGGGTACAGTACAGCAATGGAGTTGCCAAACAGCATCTGGTCCTGTGTACAGTGCTAGCTCAGGGGTCCCCTTATAATCTCTTTATGACCAGTTGTCAGATCCCCTTACTGTCATTGACTTGAGAGTTCCTGAAGTTGCTGCTGCTTCTGTCATCACAACTTAGTCCCACCACTGGGACTAAGCCCATCCACCTGGGCTCTGAATCAGCCTCTACCCCCATGTCATAAACCTCTCTGGCCTCCTAAGTTGTCTCGGGGTAGAAATTTTTCCATCCCTGACCTTTTGTTGACTCTTCCATTCCAGAACTGGATCTGAGGCATTGTTTTAAAGTTGGTTGAAGAGGAATGTTGGGAGAGCTCAGCTGAGTTCTTCCTCTATTCTGCATCTTTATTCCCCCTTGCCCCAAGTTTCAATCAGTTTTAGAAAAATATTTACTTCTTAAGTTGTCCTGCATGATTGTGTTGAGTTTATCAACACAGAGATGTTGTATTCATGAACAACAAAACTGATACTTACACCTTTATTTTCAAAGTTTTATGTGCAGTGATTTTTAAGATTAATGAGTAGGCTTGATCACTGTGATTATTGAGATAAAAAATTATTTTAGAAATCATCTTTGTAATGTAACATGCTGATATTTTCAAATGAACTGACTTGACTTAGTTTTATAGAATTGTCTGTCTACCCACAAGTTTAAATGCTACCAACTTCATGAACTATGTTAGCTATGTTAAACTTTTGAAAAACAGTTTGTAGGTAATGGTATTTTATATCACATAGTCCTCACGAGACTAGAGTGGTTAATAATTTAATGGTACCAACAAAACCTGGATATTAAGGTCATCTCTTGGTGATGAAATTATTTCCATCTTGATGAGTAATTCAACAAAGATTTATTAAGTACTTACTAAGTAAAAGGCATTAGGCTACATGTTAGGAATGAAAATAAGGTAATATAGTCCTTGCCTTCAAGGACCTTAAAAGACTGCAAATTCTATTTATCTTCTTCCTTCCATCAACACTCTATTTAGAATGTAATTTTTCCTCCTTCTCACTACCCTGGAAATAAGTTCATTAATTAATTTTTTGGTAAATGCATGAGGTATCATATATTGAAAAGAGAACTCAATCTGGTATCAGAAGACAGGAGAATGTAAGCTTCTTATGGTCAGCAATTATTTCATTTTTGATTTTGTATTTCTAGTGCTTAGCACAGTGCTTGTCATATGTCATAGGCATATAATAATGTAGGATTAATTATTATACAACATATTAATTATGTATGATAATTATATTATTAACTAATGAATCCCAGAACAACCTCTTACTATTTTTATGTTGGGCACAACTCAACATTTCAATAGTGCCTTCGATTGTGACCTGAGAAATCTGATGCTCAGAGAGAGGTTAAGTGACTTCTGTAAGGTTAATTAAATTGCAAGTGAGAAAACTGAGATTTGAATGTAGGGCTTTTGGCTTTAGCTCCAGGTCCATTCTGTATAATATGTTTGCCTCTGCCTCTGTGGTCTTATTAACTCAGATGTAAAATGAAGGCATTTGGACTAAATCTCCAAGGTTCCTTCCAGTTCTTAAAATTCTAGAATCTGACACCTGAAACTTGATACTTAATGCATCTAGAATTCTGTCCTTGTCTAGAATAGCTGACATATAATACTTTACAAATCACATTGCATATATCTTCTCATTTTGATAATACACAACTAGAAGTCCATCTAGTTTCTTGTGTGGGGATATGGGTAGGGGAAGGAGTGAATAGAGACATTTTTAAATGAATCAGAATTAAAAACCTTTTTTTTTTTCGACCAGATCTGTGATTTTATTAGTATAGGAAGCTCCTATAGAGGAAACTCCCTCTATCAATGCCAATGAGTAATTTCTAATCTTAGAGTGTTCTTTGAGGACATTAAGGTCAATGTCATTGTCATTGGCCTAGTTTGTGTCAAAGGGCAACTAAAAACCAGGTCTTGGAGGCTAGCTCTATATTTACTATACCATGTTGCCTCTGTCATTAGATGGGATCTGACAATTCTGATAATAGCCTTTATAGTTTGCAAAATACTTCACATATGTTATCTCATTTGGTTCTTACTACAATCATGTGAGATAGGTGTTATTATTATCCCCATTTTCCCGATGAGGAAAGTGAGTCTAGGAGAGGTTGACTTGCATAGGCCACACAGCCAGTAAATGTCTGAATCTGGATTTGAACTCAGGTCTTTCTTACTCAAAACATTCTATCCACTGGGATATCTAGATACCACTATGTACATGAAGGTACATTCTAAAGTTTTGTTGATACTAATGATTTTATATGTTGTTTCCTGATATTTACTCTGATAACAAGAACAAAAAACAAAACCAATCTATACAACAACTTTGTCTCACAGCTTATACAACACCCTCTACCTGTAGTCTCCCACTTTAAGAAGGAAGGGAGGTATATTTTTTTCATTTCTTCCAGCTACATAGTATAGTGGATAGAGCCCTTGGCCTATAGTCAAGAAGTCCTGATTTCACATTTGACCTCTGTGTGATCCTGATCAAGTCACTTGATCTCTTTTGCTTACTTCAGTTTACTCAACTACAAAATGGGGATAATAATAGCACCTACCTCATGGCATTATGAGGATCAAAGGAAATAATATTTGTAAAATGCTTAACCTGTCACAAAGCTTAATAACATCAACCTTCCTCTCTCCCTCCCTTTCTTCCTCCCTCCCTTCTTTATTCAGGCTAAATTTATTACAATTATACAGTGTTCAACTTTTAGTGTTCTTTTTGTTTATAGTATTACTTTTGTGTGTATTCTTTCCTTGGTTCTTCTTACTTCACTCTGTGTCAATTCCAACAAATCTTTTTATATTTTTCTGAATATGTAATGTTCATCATTTCTTAAATCTCAGTATTCTGTTATATTCTTATTCTATAACTTATTTCTCCATTCTCCAAATTAATGGGTATGCCCTTAAAGTTTCTTATTTTTATATTTTGTTTTTTTAGTATCATATTCATTTTCAAATATCTCCCTCTCTAGTAAGCCATTCTTTGTAACAAAGATTACAAAAAGTAACACAGTAACTTGAACTGTTTCAACAACAATAACTCTTGTTCCATATCAATAGTACCCTATCTCTGCAATGTATTGAGGGAGGTGAAATTTCTTAACTTTTCTCTGAACCAAGTGTAGTCATTATAATTAACATTTAGTTTCAGGTTTATTTTGTTCTTAATGTTTACATTGTTGTATATATGTATATTGTTTTCCTGGTTCTGGTTATTTTGCTTTGTTATTAGCTCATATAAATTATCCCATGCTTTGATTTTTTCCCATTATTTCTTAAGGTGTAGTAATATTCTTCCATTCATGTACCACAATTTGTTAATCCATTCCTCAATTGTTAGACACCCTTCTATCTTTTTGCAGTTACAAAATTGACTGCTATAAATATATGTCTATATGTGATAGTTTTTTTCTTTGACTCTCTTGGGTCAAAGCCTATGCCTAGGAATGGGATCTCTAGGTCAAAGAGTTATGGACATTTTACTCATTTTTTTGTATGTGCAATTAATTCAGCATAATTCCAAATAGGCACTTTGGTAAGCTTTGGGGATACAAAGATGAAAATGAAATGGACTTCTAACCTCAAGGAGGTTACATTTCCCTTGGGGGAGGGGTTATGTTGTAAATTAAGGTAAACCAAGGCAATAAAGTTCTGAGCATGTTCATTTTATTGGTGAGATGAATAGTCAAAAACAAAATGGGTCTTGGACTCCTTAGCAAGCCAAGACCACAAGGTGGGGCTTACTAGCCTTCATATTGTTTTTGGAAATACAAGAGAACAAAGAACTGGAAGAATCATAGATGGAAAACAATTTGATTGGCTACAAAGTCTGAAGTACTATAGGTGGCAAAAACAATGTGATTGACAGGACATTTGGGGATAGCAACAACCCCTCCTTCCATTCTGCTGACAGGAAAGGTTGATTGATAGAGTCCATCTGCTTGTTAGTTGAACAGAGACAACAGACTTCTTGGCGCCCACCTGCATTCTGTAAGGCTTATTAATAAGATAACAGATCTCCCTTAATTGTATATGGGTATGCAAGGTTATGCCCTTGATAGAAATAGCATACTTCTTTGAGTTAAGGAGATTTATAGGACAACTGAATTTTAAATTAACTCAGAAATGAAAAACTGAGCTTCTGGGCTCATGAACATCTGAACTTAGAGAGAAAGAAACATGGCCCAGGAAGTTACAAAATAGAATAGATTACAGAATTAAATCAAATATAGAATAACAATTCTATATTTGTTTTTTTTTTCAATTTTTCCCTTTGATCAGTGGGGAGACCTGTATCCCATGGATCATTTATCTATAAACTAATTCTATAAAATATATGTATATTTTTATTTTTGGAGGGAGGAAGGCAAGACAATTGGGCACACAGCTAGTTTGTCAAGTGTCTGAGGCTGGATTTAAATTCAGGTCCTCCTGATGCCACAGCCAGTGCTCTATTCACTGCACCACCTAGCTGCCCCAAGATTTGTAACATAATCATAAGCACAAACATAAGCTTTTCTGGTGTGTTTAGAAAAGGGTTAAACACAGCAACTAAGGTAAAGTCTAAACAGAATAATGAGACAGAGGGCAATAAAGACCCATTTACCAAGGGTGGCTAACAAACTGTGCCCTGGTAGCCAAGTGAACCCAAGAGGAGCCAGCTCTCCTGAGGGAGATAGTTGCGTTTCTGCTATAATGTGTCAGATCTTATGTAGACTTGTAACTATCTCTACTAACTGATTAATGTAAGAACAAGAATATTGATTAATCATAGCAGAAGGGAGATTTACATGTCACCAAGTGTAGTACCAATCCAATATTTATAGCACCGATGGTGACTATGAATATACCAGTACAGTTCTGAATTGCAATATATAAGAGACTCTTGATATAGAAGACAGAAGCAAAACATTTATTTAGATACCAGAAAGCCAA